>NC_092333.1:692671250-693295000 GCF_046630445.1 Rutidosis leptorrhynchoides | reverse complement strand
TTCCACATTTATAACAAACTACATTGGCATAACTTGCTCCGACACTACTTGCTCTGCCATTACTCGTTCCGACACCATTTGTTCCTTTCGTTCTATTAACCCCTGGTCCGTAGACCTCACACTTCGCCGCGCTATGACCATTTCTTTTACACTTGTTGCAAAATTTGGTGCAGAACCCCGAGTGATACTTTTCACACCTTTGGCATAGCTGCTTCTGATTGTTGTTGTTGTTGTGGTTATTATTGTTGTTGGGATGATTGTTGTAGTTGCTGTTGTTGTTGTTGTTGTTGTTGTTGTTGTTGGGCCGTTTGTTGTAGTTGCGATTGATGTTGCGATTGTTGGGATAATTGTTGCGATTATTGTTGTAATTACTGTTGTTGTTGTATTGGTGATTCTTATCACCGTTTTCCTCCCACTTTCTTTTGACTTGCTTCACATTGGCCTCTTCAGCAGTCTGTTCTTTAATTCTTTCTTCAATCTGGTTCACTAGTTTGTGAGCCATTCTACATGCCTGTTGTATGGAGGTGGGCTCGTGTGAACTTATATCTTCTTGGATTCTTTCCGGTAATCCTTTCACAAATGCGTCGATCTTCTCTTCCTCATCTTCGAATGCTCCCGGACACAATAGGCACAATTCTGTGAATCGTCTTTCGTACGTGGTAATATCAAATCCTTGGGTTTGTAACCCTCTAAGTTCTGTCTTGAGCTTATTGACCTCGGTTCTGGGACGGTACTTCTCGTTCATCAAGTGCTTGAATGCTGACCACGGTAGTGCGTACGCATCATCTTGTCCCACTTGCTCTAGATAGGTATTCCACCATGTTAACGCAGAACCTGTGAAGGTATGCGTAGCGTACTTCACTTTGTCCTCTTCAGTACACTTACTTATGGCAAACACCGATTCGACCTTCTCGGTCCACCGTTTCAATCCGTTCGGTCCTTCGGTTCCATCAAATTCCAAAGGTTTGCAGGCAGTGAATTCTTTGTAGGTGCATCCTACACGATTTACTGTACTGCCAGATCCAAGGTTATTGTTGGTATGTAGCGTAGCCTGTACTGCGGCTATGTTTGAAGCTAGAAAAGTACGGAATTCCTCTTCATTCATATTCACGGTGTGTCGAGTAGTCGGTGCCATTTCCTTCAAAATAGTCAAATGGAACAAGTTAATCATACAGAATATTAAGAGTAGTTAATAGTATTTCGTAGCATAATATGAACTCATTTATAAAAGCCTTTTCTTCATATTAGCGTTTTATAAGTTTAAATTCGGGTAGTACCTACCCGTTAAGTTCATACTTAGTAGCTAATATACAATTCAACTACTACAATTCTATATGAAAAACTGATTGTAATAATATTTCGCGTTCAAACTTTTATACAATATTTTACAAACTTACAATACCGCTTATTTTACATAAAGCATGAAATATAGCGCACAATAACTTTGATACAAGATAGTTGTGAAGATAATTCTAGCTAGTACACAAGTCGTTCAGCAAAGGCAATAAAGACACGTAATTCATACGTCCAGAAACAAGTCATGCATTCTGGTTTTACTAGGACTACTTCCCATCCTTGGTCTTGTGGAACATAACCGTTATGACCGTTGATAAGACAGCGTGTTGTAACGTCGTCAAAGGGACGAGGGTTACGTAATGACCAACAGTCTCGTAATAACCTAAAAACCTCATTTCTTACCCCAATTACCGACTCCGTCACTTGTGGGAACGTTTTGTTTAATAGTTGTAGCCCGATGTTCTTGTTCTCACTTTGGTGAGAAGCGAACATTACTAACCCGTAAGCATAACATGCTTCTTTATGTTGCATGTTAGCCGCTTTTTCTATATCACGAAGTCCTATATTTGGATATACTGAGTCAAAATAATTTCTTAACCCGTTGCGTAAAATAGCATTTGGGTTCCCCGCAATATATGCGTCAAAGTAAACACATCGTAACTTATGGATTTCCCAATGTGATATTCCCCATCTTCCGAACGAAAGCCTTTTATAAACCAAGGCATTCTTGGAACGTTCTTCGAATGTCTTACAAACTGATCTCTCCTTAAATAGTTGTGCCGAGGAATTCTGACCGACTCTAGACAAGATTTCATCAATCATGTCTCCGGGTAGGTCTCTTAAAATATTGGGTTGTCTATCCATTTTGTGTTTTTATACTGTAAAATAGACAAGAGTTAGATTCATAAAAAAAATACTTATTAATACAAGCAATTTTTTTACATATATCATAAAGCATAAGCACACTATATTACATATATTACACCACACGAATATAACTATCTTATTCCGACTCGCTCGTTTCTTCTTGTTCGGTTTTGGTTCGTTTTGCCAAGTTTCTAGGGATATATGATGTTCCCCTAATACGAGCCGTCGTTATCCACATTGGTTTAGAAAAACCTGGTGGTTTAGAGGTTCCCGGGTCATTGTTACAACTTAAGGACTTCGGGGGTTGACGATACATATAAAGTTCATCGGGGTTGGAATTAGATTTCTCTATTTTTATGCCCTTTCCCTTATTATTTTCTTTTGCCTTTTTAAATTCAGTTGGGGTAATTTCTATAAAATCATCGGAATTCTCGTCGGAATCCGATTCATCGGAGAATTGGTAATCCTCCCAATATTTTGCTTCCTTGGCGGAAACACCATTGACCATAATTAACCTTGGTCGGTTGGTTGAGGATTCTCTTTTACTTAACCATTTTATTATTTCCCCCACCGGTTCTATTTCTTCTTCCGGTTCCGATTCTTCTTCCGGTTCCGATTCTTCTTCCGGTTCCGACTCTTCTTCCGGTTCCTCTTCGGGAACTTGTGAATCAGTCCACGAATCATTCCAATTTACATTTGACTCTTCATTATTATTAGGTGAGTCAATGGGACTTGTTCTAGAGGTAGACATCTATCACATAATATCAAACACGATAAGAGATTAATATATCACATAATATTCATATGTTAAAAATATATAGTTTCCAACAAAAATGTTAAGCAATCATTTTTAAAGAAAACACGGTCGAAGTCCAGACTCACTAATGCATCCTAACAAACTCGATAAGACACACTAATGCAAATTTTCTGGTTCTCTAAGACCAACGCTCGGATACCAACTGAAATGTCCCGTTCTTATTGATTAAAAACGTTCCATATTAATTGATTTCGTTGCGAGGTTTTGACCTCTATATGAGACGTTTTTCAAAGACTGCATTCATTTTTAAAACAAACCATAACCTTTATTTCATAGATAAAGGTTTTAAAAAGCTTTACGTAGATTATCAAATAATGATAATCTAAAATATCCTGTTTACACACGACCATTACATAATGGTTTACAATACAAATATGTTACAACAAAATAAGTTTCTTGAATGCAGTTTTTACACAATATCATACAAGCATGGACTCCAAATCTCGTCCTTATTTAAGTATGCGACAGCGGAAGCTCTTAATAATCACCTGAGAATAAACATGCTTAAAACGTCAACAAAAAAATGTTGGTGAGTTATAGGTTTAACCTATATATATCAAATCATAATAATAGACCACAAGATTTCATATTTCAATACACATCCCATACATAGAGATAAAAATCATTCATATGGTGAACACCTGGTAACCGACATTAACAAGATGCATATATAAGAATATCCCCATCATTCCGGGACACCCTTCGGATATGATATAAATTTCGAAGTACTAAAGCATCCGGTACTTTGGATGGGGTTTGTTAGGCCCAATAGATCTATCTTTAGGATTCGCGTCAATTAGGGTGTCTGTTCCCTAATTCTTAGATTACCAGACTTAATAAAAAGGGGCATATTCGATTTCGATAATTCAACCATAGAATGTAGTTTCACGTACTTGTGTCTATTTTGTAAATCATTTATAAAACCTGCATGTATTCTCATCCCAAAAATATTAGATTTTAAAAGTGGGACTATAACTCACTTTCACAGATTTTTACTTCGTCGGGAAGTAAGACTTGGCCACTGGTTGATTCACGAACCTATAACAATATATACATATATATCAAAGTATGTTTAAAATATATTTACAACATTTTTAATATATTTTGATGTTTTAAGTTTATTAAGTCAGATGTCCTCGTTAGTAACCTAAAACTAGTTGTCCACAGTTAGATGTACAGAAATAAATCGATAAATATTATCTTGAATCAATCCACGACCCAGTGTATACGTATCTCAGTATTGATCACAACTCAAACTATATATATTTTGGAATCAACCTCAACCCTGTATAGCTAACTCCAACATTCACATATAGAGTGTCTATGGTTGTTCCGAAATATATATAGATGTGTCGACATGATAGGTCGAAACATTGTATACGTGTCTATGGTATCTCAAGATTACATAATATACAATACAAGTTGATTAAGTTATGGTTGGAATAGATTTGTTACCAATTTTCACGTAGCTAAAATGAGAAAAATTATCCAATCTTGTTTTACCCATAACTTCTTCATTTTAAATCCGTTTTGAGTGAATAAAATTGCTATGGTTTCATATTGAACTATATTTTATGAATCTAAACAGAAAAAGTATAGGTTTATAGTCGGAAAAATAAGTTACAAGTTGTTTTTGTAAAGGTAGTCATTTCAGTCGAAAGAACGACGTCTAGATGACCATTTTAGAAAACATACTTCCACTTTGAGTTTAACCATAATTTTTGGATATAGTTTCATGTTCATAATAAAAATCATTTTCTCAGAATAACAACTTTTAAATCAAATTTTATCATAGTTTTTAATTAACTAACCCAAAACAGCCCGCGGTGTTACTACGAAGGCGTAAATCCGGTTTTACGGTGTTTTTCGTGTTTCCAGGTTTTAAATCATTAAGTTAGCATATCATATAGATATAGAACATGTGTTTAGTTGATTTTAAAAGTCAAGTTAGAAGGATTAACTTTTGTTTGCTAACAAGTTTAGAATTAACTAAACTATGTTCTAGTGATTACAAGTTTAAACCTTCGAATAAGATAGCTTTATATGTATGAATCGAATGATGTTATGAACATCATTACTACCTTAAGTTCCTTGGATAAACCTACTGGAAAATAGAAAAATGGATCTAGCTTCAACGGATCCTTGGATGGCTCGAAGTTCTTGAAGCAGAATCATGACACGAAAACAAGTTCAAGTAAGATCATCACTTGAAATAAGATTGTTATAGTTATAGAAATTGAATCAAAGTTTGAATATGATTATTACCTTGTATTAGAATGATAACCTACTGTAATAAACAAAGATTTCTTGAGGTTGGATGATCACCTTACAAGATTGGAAGTGAGCTAGCAAACTTGAAAGTATTCTTGATTTTATGTAACTAGAACTTGTAGAATTTATGAAGAACACTTAGAACTTGAAGATAGAACTTGAGAGAGATCAATTAGATGAAGAAAATTGAAGAATTAAAGTGTTTGTAGGTGTTTTTGGTCGTTGGTGTATGGATTAGATATAAAGGATATGTAATTTTGTTTTCATGTAAATAAGACATGAATGATTACTCATATTTTTGTAATTTTATGAGATATTTCATGCTAGTTGCCAAATGATGGTTCCCACATGTGTTAGGTGACTCACATGGGCTGCTAAGAGCTGATCATTGGAGTGTATATACCAATAGTACATACATCTAAAAGCTGTGTATTGTACGAGTACGAATACAGGTGCATACGAGTAGAATTGTTGATGAAACTGAACGAGGATGTAATTGTAAGCATTTTTGTTAAGTAGAAGTATTTTGATAAGTGTCTTGAAGTCTTTAAAAAGTGTATGAATACATATTAAAACACTACATGTATATACATTTTAACTGAGTCGTTGAGTCATCGTTAGTCGTTACATGTAAATGTTGTTTTGAAAGCTTTAGGTTAACGATCTTGTTGAATGTTGTTAACCCATTGTTTATTATAACAAATGAGATGTTAAATTGTTATATTATCATGATATTATGATATATAATATATCTCAGTATGATGTATATACAGTTAAATGTCGTTACAACGATAATCGTTACATATATGTCTCGTTTCGAAATCATAAAGTTAGTAGTCTTATTTTTACATATGTATTTCATTGTTAATACACTTAATAATATATTTACTTATCATTTAACATAATTGACCAAGTGTATCAATATCTTAATATGATTCATATGTACCTAGTAAGACGTTGTTATAACGATAATCGTTATATATATCATTTTCGAGTTTCTTAAATTAATAGTCTCATTTTTATGTATATAACTCATTGTTAAAATACCTAATGAGATACATACTTATAATAAAAACATGTTAACTATATATATAACCATATATATGTCATCGTATAGTTTTTACAAGTTTTAACGTTCGTGAATCACCGGTCAACTTGGGTGGTCAATTGTCTATATGAAACATATTTCAATTAATCAAGTCTTAACAAGTTTGATTGCTTAACATGTTGGAAACATTTAATCATGTAAATATCAATCTCAATTAATATATATAAACATGGAAAAGTTCGGGTCACTACAGTAAGTGCTTCAGGTTTTTCGCCAATCGGTGAATTCGGTTGGTGGAAGGGATCGCCTTCTGTGCTTCTCCATTGATTAAGTCGACTACGAACCCATCAGATGAATTAGGGATGGCTGACTGGTTGCTCCATTCCAGTTACACTGCTTTCGAAGTTCGAGTGGAAATCGATATCGGAATAGCTGTCGGAATAACTATCGGAATAGCTATCGAAATCTGAGGGACTCGAACTGGTTGAGGAATTCATCTCGTATGATCAGATGAAGGATTTTTGATAAGGAATAGATTATAGGATGTAGATTAGTACCCTGCAATACATGATTTACATATGCATATATAGTACTATAATCCCATAAGTTACGGAGGAATCTACGGAAGATGTCAGGCAAAGGTAACAATAACAGATACGCTAAGATATGAATTTATCTATACACTGTCTATGCAATCAATGCAGTAAGATGTGTCTAGACTAAGAGTGATAAGCAGGAAATTTTCGTCACAAAATGATAAGCAAAACTTTTGACATACAGACACGGTCGAAGTCCAGAATTACTAATGCATCCTAATGACTTATCAGTTAGACACACTAATGCAGACCTGGTTCGCTAAGACCTCTGCTCTGATACCAACTGTAGAGACCCGTCTTAATCCATCCGGACGAAGTCCATATCGATTATAAACGATTCACAACAGTTGATTACATCGCGGGGTACTTGACCTCTATATGATACATTTACAAACATTGCATTCGTTTTTGAAAAGATAATCTTTCATTATATCGAAAGTTGACGGCATGCATACTATTTCATAATACATCTAACTATAATTGACTTAATAATAATCTTGATGAACTCAACGACTCGAATGCAACGTCTTTTGAAATATGCCATGAATGACTCCAAGTAATGTATCTAATATGAGCTAATGCACAGCGGAAGATTTCTTTCATACCTGAGAATAAACATGCTTTAAAGTGTCAACCAAAAGGTTGGTGAGTTCATTAGTTTAACATAAATAATCATTTCCATCATTTTAATAGACCACAAGATTTTCATTTCTCAAAAAAAATATACGTCCCATGCATAGAGACAAAAATAATCATATGGATTGAACACCTGGTAACCGACATTAACAAGATGCATATAAGAATATCCCCTATCATTTCGGGAAACCCTTCGGACATGATATAAAACAAAATCGAAGTACTAAAGCATCCGACACTTTGGATGGGGTTCGTCAGGCCCATAGATCTATCTTTAGGATTCGCGTCAATTAGGGTGTCTGTTCCCTAATTCTTAGATTACCAGACTTATTAAAAAGGGGCATATTCGATTTCGATAATTCAACCATATAATGTTGTTTCGATTACTTGTGTCTATTTCGTAAAACGTTTATAAAAATTGCGCATGTATTCTCAGCCCAAAAATATGAAGGGTAAAAAGGCAAATGAAACTCACCTAATGTATTTTGTAGTAAAAATACATATGACGACATTGAACAACTAAACAATGCAAGGTTGGCCTCAGATTCACGAACCTATATCATTTGTATATTCATTAATACATATAATCGTAATCGAACAATTTTATATATTATAATTTTATATATTATTTATTTAATTTGTATATATATTTGAAAATAATTATTATTTATATAGTTATATATATATATATATATATATATATATATATATATATATATATATTACAAATACCTAATTTATTTTATATGAATATTTATATTAAGATTGTTGATATAATATATTCATACTTATACGTAATATTACTTGTAACAATATTGATTTTACTGATAATGATAGTCACGATACAGATTTTAGTACCTACATAATAATAATACTAGATATAACACTTATAATTATGATAATAATGGCATTAACAATTATAATACTTGTAAAAATAACAATAACTAATAATAATAATAATAATAATAACAATAATAATAATAATATTCATAATCATTCGTCATCTAAATCATAATTGTAATTTTAATCATAAATCATAACCATATTTCATAATCATAACCGGTTATCATTATCACGATATCAAATATCATCTCATATCATCTGATTTCATCATTCTCATATATATCATTATCATCATCATTCTAAATCATAAACATAATTATCATAAGATATTAATCATTATCATCACTTAATTTAATTCTATATCATTTTCATCATAATCATGCATCATCATATATTATTCATTAACTTAATAACAACAACAATAATAATAAAAATAATAATAATAATACTAATAATAACAATAATAATTTTAATATGAAAACTAATAACAATAAAAATTTTAATGTGAAACTAATAACAATAACAACAATAATCATAATAATAATAATAAAAGAAATAAAAGGCTACCTTAGCAAGCTTTAAAAAGGAATGGATGTCCCAGCTCGGAATTGAACCCGAGACCTCTCGCTCATCGGCTAACACCACACACCACTACGCTATTACTACTTTTCTGATTAATATGAACTTCTTAATTTATTTAACTAGTCGTCTGAATTACTTCCTTCCTTCCTCATCCGATTAATTAATCGCCCAGCTCAATCCCATAACAACCGATAATTAACGAATTTTTATATAACATATAACTTGAAATAAGATTACCAGTTACAAGTGATTATCTTAATTAAAACAAAGCAAAAAAAATATATATATATAAAAACCGTAAAGGTGGTGCTGCAGTCACGGTATACTTTAAAAAAAATAATGATTTTGCAATTGAGAAAGTTTTAGACAAAATTTATAACACAAATTATGTTTTAAACTACTCCTATAAACGTTATCAATCGTCAATTTAACCAAAGATATCACCCAGATTACGAATTTGAATTTTAAATAAAAGTTGACTTTTTGTTTCAAAAACTTTGACCCGTAAATTCGACATCGATTTGAGAAATTGAAGACTAAAAACTTACAGATAGTTTAAGCTATAGATTTCTAACGAGACTGCATTTTTAGTTTTTGAAAATTCATTCAAAATTGAATTATGGTGAAAAAGTTGTCGTGAAGAGGGTAACGAGTGTGTTCTATCTTTTCTGTTTTTCTTTTCAACAACTAACAAGGATTATCATGTATATTGTGCTTGTGATTACCTAATCCAGCAATTAAAAGTGACTAAGTTGGATTGTAGCTATAATTGACCGACAAGAAGTAGATCGTGATCAGGAAAAAAAAATAAAGAAGAAGTTAAAGCAGATAGTGTTAAAAGAAGATTCGTACATATGCTCCTTTTTTATAAATATTGATAATATTTAATAAATATATTTATATTAATAATAATCTAAATAAATAAATAATAATAATAACAATAATAATATTAATAATAAAAAAAAGTAATAATAATAATAATATTAATAAGACACTAATACTAATCCATAAAAAAATAATGATAACAATACTAACATGATGAATTTGATAATAACAAAAGATATTAATAATAATATTAATGATAATAATAATAACTTGTATCTTAAATAAAAAAATAAATAATAACTTTTAATAATAATGATCCTAAATGATAAATGGGTATTAATAATATCTTAATAATAATAATAATACTAATAATAAATAAGATATAACAAACTTACATGTTTTAAATTTTTATATCTTTATATTATATATTATAGTAATATTAATAATACATATTTTAATATTAATATTTGATGATAATGGTGAAAGTAGTAATAATAGTATTAGTATAGCATTTATATTTTGATATATTACTACAACATATTATGTATTATCTAATACTTATATAATAATATATATATATATATATATATTTTAATATTTATATATTTTATCGATATACATATAATAATATTTATGTTTATACATTGTATACATACTCAATTTACTATATATAATTATGTTTTACATATCTAGTTTTATCACTTAGATGAATGTATTAATTATATACGTTATCAAATAATCCAAAGTATAACCTTAATCATTTACTACTTTGTTAAACGTTGACAAATTTTGTATATTCAACCTACCCTTTATATTTGAATAACCAGTTTTAAATAATAAGTTTAAGTATTCTTTGTACCTCACATAATAGTTCATATATAAATTTAACTTATTTATATATAACTATTTACAGATATAATTAAATATATATACATTTCTGTTTACAGTTAAAAGTTCATGAATCGTCCGGGAGTAGTCCAAGGTCAAATGATATTATGAAAAATAGTTCAAACAATTTGAGATTCGGTTTAATAGACTTTGCTTATCGTGTCGAAATCATATAAAGATTCAGGTTTAAATTTGGTCGGAAATTCCCGGGTCATCACATAACACCCTTCCTAATTTTAAGGTTCTTTACATGTGTTTATTAAAAACCACAAAGAAAAATTGTTTTTTTTATTGCTCTTAAACTTCCTGCTCGAATTACTGAGTTGGAGAAGATAATGAAATAAGTAAACTGATATAATATATATATATATATATATATATATATATATATATATATATATATATATATATATATATATATATATATATATATATATATACGCGTATAAATCAGAAAGACAGATTAGACTAGATGGTTTAGAAGATGTTGGGAGTATCGAGAGGTCTTGGGTTCGAGTCTTGCAGCAGCCATATTTTTTTAGGAAATGCTTATGAGGTAGTTACTCTCATTTATTATTATTATTATTATTATTATTATTATTATTATTATTATTATTATTATTATTATTATTATTATTATTATTATTATTATTATTATTATTATTATTATTATTATTATTATTATTATTATTATTATTATTATATTATTATTATTATTGTTATTGTTATGTTATTGTTATCATTATGTTAATTATGGTTACTACTAAAATTAATATCATGATTGTTGTTATCATTAACATAATTTATATTATTAACATTATTATTATAATTATTAGTATTATCTTTACTAATATTATTATCATTAGTATTATTATTATTATTGTTATTATGATTAACATGATTATGAACATGTCTATAACATTTATATTATGAAAGTTATAATAACAGTTGATACGGTAAAGCTTTGAAAATGGTTATAATTATATGAACTCAGGAACAATTATGAATATAGTTATGAAATTTAGTTATAGGAACTGTAAATATAAATTAGAAAAGTAAACACGAGGATTATGATAAATATGATTATTATTATTAATACGGCGATTATTATTATTATTATTATTATTATTATTATTATTATTATTATTATTATTATTATTATTATTATTATTATTATATTATCAATGTAAATTACTATTTTGTTAAAACTATCATTTTTATCTTATTATTATTATTATTATTAAAACTATCTTTTTAAATAATTATTATTACTATCATTATTATTAGTAGTATTAAAATTATTATTATTATTACCCTTATGTTAGTTAACATTTTTCAAGCAAGAGAAATTTATATAAAATATATCTATTAAAGAAGTATACTAATATTATATAATACTATATTTTAACTAATATAATATTATAATGTTAATTAAATCATATATCAAATAAGTATTATAACATTATAAATATAAATATATATATAAATATATATATATATATATGTATATATATATATATATATGTATATATATATATATATATATATATATATATATATATATATATATATATATATATATATATATATATAAGAATATTAACCTTAAAAAATAACAAAATATATCTAAAGTTGTTCGATTTCGATTATATGCATTAATATTTATACAAATGATATAGGTTCGTGAATCCGAGGCCAACCTTGCATTGTTCAATGTCGTCATATGTATTTTTACTATAAAATACAGTACAGTGAGTTTCATTTGCCTTTTTACCCTTTATATTTTTGGGCTGAGAATACATGCGCAACTTTTATAACTGTTTTACGAAATAGACACAAGTACTTAAAACTACATTCTATGGTTGGATTATTAAACCGAATATGCCCCTTTTTAGTCTGGTAATCTAAGAATTAGGGAACAGACACCCTAATTGACGCGAACTCTAAAGATAGATCTATCGGGCCCAACAAGCCCCATCCAAAGTACCAGATGCTTTAGTACTTCGAAATTTATATCATGTCCGATGGAGGATCCCAGAATGATGGGGATATTCTTATATGCATATTGTGAATGTCGGTTACCAGGTGTTCAATCCATATGAATGATATTTTTGTCTCTATGCATGGGACGTTTATTTATGAGAACTGGAAATGAAAATCTTGTGGTCTATTTAAATGATGGAAATGATTATTTATGTTAAACTAATGAACTCACCAACCTTTTTGTTGACACTTTAAAGCATGTTTATTCTCAGGTACGAAAGAAATCTTCCGCTGTGCATTTGCTCATCTTAGAGATATTACTTGGAGTCATTCATGACATATTTCAAAAGACGTTGCATTTGAGTCGTCGAGTTCGTCAAGAATATTATCAAGTCATTTATAAGTTTAGAAATATTATGAAATGGTATGCATGTCTGTCAACTTACGATGAAATGAAAGTTTGTCTTTTAAAAACGAATGCAATGTTTGTAAAATGTATCATATAGAGGTCAAGTACCTCGCGATGTAATCAACTGTTGTGAATCGTTTATAATCTATGTGGACTTCGTCCGAATGGATTAGGACGGGTCCTTTCAGTGCCGTTATCTGGTTTCACGGAGGAAGGGCTGAGTTTGATTGCTTCAAGGATAGGTAACCCCATGATGCTTGATTCCTACACTAGCACGATGTGCATTGAATCATGGGGGAGACTGAACTATGCGAGGGCAATGATAGAAATCAATGCTGAGAATGATCTTAAGGAGTCATTGAAAATTGCTACACCGTGTTCGGATGGTACAAGAAGGGTTACTGATGTTGTTTCAATCGAATATGAGTGGAAACCACCTAGGTGTGGGGGATGTAAAGTGTTTGGTCATAAAGATGCTCAATGTCCAAAGAGTGTTCCTGTCACCAACGTGAAAAAGGCTATTATTGAAGATGGGTTCCAAATTGTTCAGAAAAATAAAGCTGCAAATAATTCTAAGGTGTTTCGTGAGGGTGTCCCTTTAGGCAAACAAAAACCAAAACTGGTGTACCGGCCACTCCAAAAACCCAGGGATGAAAATGGTAGTCGTAAAAAGGAAGTGGCTGACGGCATGGGTAAGCAGGCAGCAGATGTTAAAGTCACAGGAGCACGTAATTCTGATGAGGTTAAGGTAGATAATCCTTTCGATGTGTTAGGAGGTATGCAAGAAGAAGAAGATCGGAATCCTATAGGACTTGAGTTGATAGATGAGTTAAGTGATGTGGAGCCGGGTGAGTATGATAAAGCACAACCTGTGGATGGAACAAAACAATCTGAGGGGGAAAGCACTCCCGTTCAAGGAGGTTTAAATGGTTAACATCGCATCTTGGAACATAAGGGGTCTGAACCGAATCCCTAAACAAAACGAGGTTCAAGATGTTGTTATGGGTAATCAATTATGTATTTGTGCAATTTTAGAATCACATGTTTCTATTGATCGGCTAAATCATATTTGTAATTCTATTTTTCCTCGATGGAATTGGACATCTAATTCGAATGTATGTACTAAAGGTACTCGAATTATTTTTGGATGGGATTCGTCTTTGGTTCAGGTTATGGTTCTGAATGTTACTGAGCAGGTAATTCATTGTCTTGTAAGGGCAGATTTCAAGCAATTTTATGTGTCTTTTGCGTACGCTTCAAATCACTACGCACATCGGCAATAACTATGGCATGATCTTTTGATGCATAAGTATTCTATTGGGCGGAATCCATGGGTTATATTAGGAGATTTTAATGCTTCGTTGACCTTGGATGACACTAGTGCTGGTTCCTCTAGAATTACTATAGCCATGCGTGAATTCGTAGAGTGTGTTAAGGAGCTGCGCATGGTAGATGTTAATTACTCTGGATTACAATTCACTTGGAACCAAAGGCTACTGGAGTTTTAAAAAAAATTGATCGTGTTATGGCTAATGAGCATTTTATTAGTCAATTTTCGGATGCTTTTGTCATTTTTCAACCTTATCGCATATCGGATCATGCCCCTGCAGTGCTTAAGATTGATCAAATAAAAGTTGTGAAGCCTAGACCATTCAAAATTAGTAATTATCTAGTTACTACTGAACAATTTAAGGTAGCAGTTGCGAATGGTTGGAAGGTGAATGTGGAGGGGCACATGATGTTTAAAGTGGTAAAGCGGTTGCGTATGTTAAAGTCTAGTATGCGCAAACTCATGTGGTGTAAAGGAAATATTCATTCAAGAGTTGTTGAGCTTCGTAAGCAGCTTGATGAGGCACAGAAAGCTCTAGATAAACATCCGCAAGATACCAGTTTGCGTCAATAGGAGAGAGATGTCCTTATCCAATTCAATGTAGCAAGTTTAGAGGAAGAAAAGTTTCTAAAACAAAAGGCTAGAGTGGAGTGGTTAAGGGCAGGTGACGGTAATACTAGTTACTTTCACAAGGTGGTTAAGGGGCGTTTGAATCGGAACCATATCCAATCTGTTATGGATAATAACAATAATATGGTTGAGGGGGATCATGTGCCAGAAGTGTTTGTTAAGCATTATGAACATTTTTTTGGGTATGAGTAGAGTTTGTGATAGAATTTCTAATCCGGAGTCCCTGTTTCACTCAAAGTTAACAAGGGAGAAGTCGAAGCATATGATCAGGCCTGTTACATGTACTGAGATAAAGAACGCAATGTTTAGTATTGGCGACGATAAATCGCCTGGTCCAGATGGGTATTCAGCAGTTTTCTTTAAACATGCATGAGATATTATAGGTGAAGATGTTTGTGTTGCGGTTCTGGATTTCTTCAAAAATGGTCAGCTTCTTAAGGAGCTGAATCACATGATTATTGCATTATTGCCGAAGGTCCAACATCCAAGTAGAGTTAATGATTTCAGACCTATATCTTTGTGTAACGTCCTATATAAATGCATTAGTAAGATCCTTACTAATCGTATTACTGATAGTTTGGCGGATATTGTTAATATCAACCAGTCAGCCTTTATTCCGGGTAGACGAATCTCGGATAACATTCTCATAACGCATGAACTTATGAGAAATTATCATTTGAGGAAGGGAAAACCGAGATGTGCTTTTAAAATTGACATTCAAAAGGCCTACGACAAGGTTGATTGGTGTTTCCTCAGGGATATCTTGCATCATTTTGGATTTCATAGAGTAATGATCAAGTGGATTATGAAGTGTGTCACATCAACTTCATTTTCTATTTGCATAAATGGCAACCTGCATGGTTATTTTAAAGGTAAAAGAGGGTTGCGACAAGGAGACCCGTTGTCCCCATACTTGTTTACCTTAGTGATGGAAGTTCTTACTCTGATGTTGAAAAGGAATGTATCAACGACAAAAGAATTTCGATTCCACCCTAAGTGTGACAATCAGAAGGTGATCAATTTGTGCTCCGCCGATGATTTATTTTTGTTTTCTCATGCCAGTAAGGAGTCGGTAAAAGTTCTTTTTAATGCGTTGGATGAGTTCAAAAAATGTTCAGGTTTGGTCCCGAGTCTCCCAAAAAGTACTGGATTTTTTACAAATGTATCAGATCCTGTAAAGGGTCAGATTCTATCTATAATGGAGTTCACAGAGGGTAGTCTGCCTATTCGATATCTAGGTGTTCCCCTGGTTTCTTCGAGGCTGCAATATCGAGATTGTAAAATTCTAGTTGAGAAGGTTCGTGGTCGAATTGCGGATTGGAAGAATAAATCATTATCTATTGCAGGAAGAGTTCAACTGATTAACTCGGTGTTATCATCAATACACATATACTGGGCTTCTGTTTTTATGATCCCTGATGCAGTTCTTAAAGATATTGATAAGCTAATGCGTGGGTTCTTGTGGTGCCAAGGAGATATGAAACGCGGTAAGTCGAAAGTCAAGTGGAGTACGGTCTGATTACCAAAAGAGGAGGGCGGAATTGGAATTAAAAGTCTAAAAAGATGGAATGTCGCATTAATGACTACTCATATTTGGAGGTTGTTTACGAATAAAAATTCTTTATGGGTTAAATGGATACACTCGTATCGTATAATGCATCACAACTTTTGGGAGGTAAAAGCTTCCCCTGATTCAAGTTTTGGTTGGAAGAAACTATGGAGGATTAGAGAAATTGTTCATCCTTATATGATTCGACAGATTGAAAATGGGCAATCTACCTCGTTGTGGTTCGATAATTGGAGTAATAGTGACACTGTAGCAAATAGTGACACTGTAGCAACTCGGGGGGGGGGGGGGGGGGTTAATGTAGCAAATAGTCACACTGTAGCAACTCGGTACTGTAGCAAATAGCGACACTGTAGCAACTCGGTACTGTTGCAAATAGTGACACTGTAGCAACTCGGGTGCTGTAGCAAATACTGTAGCAAAATACTGTAGCAACTGGTTTCGAACAAGTTCGCTGATTTCGAACATTTTTCGCCCAAAACTCGATTTTTGAGCGATTTTGATCAAATTTTAAGCACATGGAAGCTACTAAACATATATACAACCTATTTCTAACATCAATTAAGCATAACAAACACCAAACATGAAGATTCAAGCTTAAAATCACACTTTTTATTCAAGAACACAAAACCCATTTAATCAAGAATCAAAGCAAGGATTCAAGTAAACAAACCTGATTAGATGATCACAAGGAAACAAGAAATTAGTCACTTATGCTATTTGAAATGACCCGTTCATATACATTATAAACGATTCATAATAGTTGATTACATCGCGAGGTATTTGACCTCTATATGATACATTTTACAAACATTACATTCGTTTTTAAAAGACAAACTTTCTTTACAACGAAAGTTGACGGCATGCATACCATTTCATAATACATCCAACTATAATTGACTTAAAAATAATCTTGATGAACTCAATGACTCGAATGCAACGTCTTTCAAAATATGCCATGAATGACTCCAAGTAATATCCTTAAAATGAGCTAATGCACAGCGGAAGATTTCTTTAATACCTGAGAATAAACATGCTTTAAAGTGTCAACCAAAAGGTTGGTGAGTTCATAGGTTTATCATAATAATCATTTCAATATATTAATAGACCACAAGATTTCCGTTTATAAATATATGTACACTCGCAAGTGTATAAAACCGTTCTGCTTATGTTGAGGCCTCAGTAACCAACCTTAACAATAATATAATAAGTCATCTTTACAAAGATGGATACGTACACTCGCAAGTGTATAAATAATCCTCGAAGTACTAAACATCCGCCCACTAGCTCTTATGTCTAGTGCAGCCTACAGGATGGGGGTGTTAAGCCCGATAGATCTATCTTTAGGATTCGCGCTCACATGCTCTTATAACATGTAACTAAATTACCTAGCACATCAATCCGCAGAATTATCATTTTTGATCACTTGTCTCTATTTCGTAAAGCATTTATAAAAGCAGCGCATGTATTCTCAGCCCAAAAATATATATTGCAAAAGCAATTAAAAAGGGAGCAAATGAAACTCACCATACTTTATTTCGTAGTAAAAATACATATAACATCATTTAACAAGTGCAAGGTTGGCCTCGGATTCACGAACGTATCAATATTGAGATTTAATATTGCAGGAAAGTACGTAGACGCAACGGAGATGATAAACACTAGATTGACCTCACGAGCATACCCATGAACCATACCCATCACCTCCATAGCTATAACCCATAATTTCCTTAGCTTCGACTCATTCAAAAAACTATTTTGAAATCACTCGGACATCACTCCGTCGTAATATTTTATGTATACTAATAATATCTTGAAATAATACAGAGCAAATATATATATATATATATATATATATATATATATATATATATATATATATATATATATATATATATATATATATATATATATATATATATATATATATATATATATATATATATATATATATATATATATATATATATATATATATATATATATATATATATATATGTAAATCGATTGAGAGAGTTTAGAGAAATATATTTTCAAGTTTCTATGAAATAATGAAACCTATTGAATTCTATTTATAATAGATTTTTGAATTATTAAAGTGAATTATTAAAGTATGAATTATTAAAGTGAATTATTAAAGTATGAATTATTAAAGTGAATTATTAAAGTATGAATTATTAAAGTGAATTATTAAAATATGAATTATTAAAGTGAATTATTAAAGTTAAAGTAAAGTAAAAGTAAAGTAAAGGTAAAGTTAAAGTATAGTAAAAGTATAAAAACTATGTATGTATAATACGCGTATAAATATATATAATATTAATTTAAATCGTTATATATATTTAATGAAATAAAATATGAATATCATTATATTTATTATACTGGTTAAGTAATGAGTTGTCAAAAGTGATTCTAGATATTTATAAAAGTTATATATATTTTAATAATAAAGTTCTTTTTAAACTGAAAACGTTTTTGTACGTTTGAAAATAGATTAATAGAATATTATGGAAACCAATTCTCCACTAACTTTTGTCTAACTTTCGTAAATGACACTTTTTGTTTTTATTTATAAATAGCTTTACAAATTATTCCGAATATCGTTAAAAGGAATAGATTTTCTCAATCATAGTGGACCTCTCAACAGAGACTTGTAATCATAATTCAATGTTTCTGATAATTCAAGCATTTAATATATTTTTTTTTAATTTCGTCGATAATCATATTGAAACAAATACGTTCATGTAAAGCATTATACGTTTAAATACTTTTTTGACATTTTCAATTTATAATATATACACATATACATACATATTCATATATGTTCATTTAATGGTTCGTGAATCATTGGAATTTGGTCGAGGTTTAAATGAATGTATAAACATAGTTTAAAATCCTTAAGATTTAACTTAACAAACATTGCTTATCGTGTCAGAATAATATAAAGATAAAGTTTAAATTTAGTCGGAAATTTCTGGGTCGTCACAGTACCTACCCGTTAAAGAAATTTCGTCCCCGAAATTTGATAGAGGTCGTCATGACTAACAATGAGAATGTTATTATGACGATTATAAAGTTTTATCATGTCTAAGAAGTATGGATAAAATAATTCGATTACTCGAAGCGTATGAGGGAAGTTATCGTAAATGAAGGAAATAAGATTATAGTGATTCGTCATATCTTTTGACGTCATCACAATTGATCTCCGAATTTAAAGAAAATCTTTGTAATCTATGTTGGATTTGATGCTTCGGTGATTAAGGAGATTATGATTCTCTTCGAATTAATACGATAATCCATCTTGATTTCTCTGTCGGGAATTTCACTATAAATCCACCTCCTTCGTTTCTTTACAACTCACACCTTCTATTCTTTCTCCCTCAACTCATATTTTAAAGTATTTGTCAATATGCTTCATCCAGTACTGATTCTCGATATACTCCTCACTTTCATATCTGTCATTCTTCTTTTTCATCTGCCTCTGGAAGAATCTATTTACTTCTACTATACTCTTGGTTTTATAGTGTTTTTAGTTCTCCCGTGTCTTTATATTGCTACATGCATTGATATATACGGTTTGTGATTTCTGGGTTGTTGTTGGGTTTTATATCTTCCCTTATATTTCAAAGTCCTTGCTTCTTCTATAATCATTGTCATCCACAGTTAATGCTCTCTTCTATTTGCTATGATTTATACTCCCATTTCTAGTTCGGAGCTTTGTCCTTTCGTTTCTTCTTCTTGCGATTAAGCACCGCTTGTAATGGTCCAGAATTCGCAGATATAAATTTCGGAATGAACATTGTTAATGTTCTAGGAAGGAAATTATAATGACACGATCTTGATTTGTTAATTTACCAAAATAACCTGAAAAGACCGAATCATCAAGAAAATATATTCTTGATATTTTTAGAGATTAAATAGAATACAAGAGTCGTGTAACATAGCACATGATGACGTTATGATCTGTGAATCATCATGTTCCATTTAGAAACTCAGCATGAATTACTGTAATATAATCACGTTGATCAAGTGTCATTATATTATACTAACTCATGCTTCAGCTCCCAACACTTCTTCAAGAATATTCCTATTTTAAACTCGAATGTTTCATAATTTAGAAACTAAAATAGTTTCCTTTATGATATAATACAGATAGCGCGAAGAGGTAAATGATTTCAGATAAGAATAATTATAAAAATATCTTCAGAAGTATGGATGATATTTATAATGAAAGATACGATGATATCTTAGAATGTCTAATATCAGAGGATGATGAAGGATATTGTCCGCAGGGGTTTAGAGTTAGGAGCAAGGTATTCGTTAATGACTTCAGCAAGTAATGAATCATTTGGATCCTTTGAAGGCAGGTTCAGCCTTTATGATTTGTCCACAGCCTCCTTCATACTTTGCTCAATCCGTTTTCCAGTTCTAAAGCTTCTCTTTTTCTGAGCTTTACCAATATACTATCCTTTATAATCCAACTTTTTACTGTTAAGGTCGTTTACAGTTTTTGTTGCTTCATCAGCATTTTTCAAAATTTCGAGAACTGGTTCGCAGTTTAGGGTGTTTTTCAGAAATTTCTCATTCAAAGAATGTAAGTCTTGGAGGTAGACGTTGTGTGTATATGTAATTGTTGATGTAGACATGCTGCGAGGTTTCAAAATACTGATTGCTGATTCTCAATAATTGGTATGGCAATTCTTGTTATAAGGTACGAATAAATATATGATAGGGTTTCGATAATTATAATGATTTTTTTTTTTTTTTTTTTTGGAAAGTCAAAGATCAGTGAAGTTGTTGGTAAGTTTATTGCTAATGTGGTGAATATAAACGATTCCCCGGTAACGTTGGCGAAAGGGCAACGTATCTATCGAGGTTATAATAAGACTAGTCCGACTGAAAAGTCGAAGTTGACTTGCCGGAGCTGTGACAAAACTGTCTACTTTGAAAAGGAATTGAAAAATCATTTTAGCTAATAAATGCCAAAGGGTCTGACACGGATACGCGTTGAACTATGACTTTGGTTTCGAGAGCTTTTTAGGTACATAAATGTGGGTAATATGTGGTTGGATCATCATCTCGATTGTTCATTGTTTGAAGTGTCTTCGAAAACTTCGGAGAGTTTGAACACAGTTTGTAATCGTTAATATACATATGATGTTCTAACACAGTTTTGAAGTCAAAGTATAGCTTTGAAAGATGTAGGAATCTAAGAGTGATGTCTTCTGTTAAATCATGACTCGGATTTTGATTTGTCAAAATCAGAATGCGTAATCAAATTTGGGTGAGAATGGTTGTTTTGATTACTATACAAGAATGTATATTGTTGTGAGATTTTGGGAGTATAGTTGATGATTTGCTTAATCAGATTCGAAAAATGTAACATATTAATTGTGAATTTATATATCTCTCGGGTATTACCTACCCGTTAAATTTTTTTTTTTTCACAATTAATATTTTGTACAACAGAATTTTATTACAGTCTTTATGAAAATATATATGTGCATATTTTCTTCAGATGTAACATAGATTTAATGAGTTAATATTAAATTAAACTCATTTGATGTACGGTTGAAACTAGAACTGAATAATCCCTAAAGACTTTAGAAATTACATAACTTCTACGGAGTATTTATTCAATAAAATTGAAATTATGAATTAATACTTCATTATTTGTTGGTGTTTGTAACCCTTGCACCATATTCTCTAAAGCCACTACTCGAGCGCGAAGCGCGTTGACTTCTTCTGTTACACCGGGGTGATTGTAGGTTCGGACGAGCGGATAAATAAAATCTAGAATTTGATGTAGTATATAATCATGACGAGATACTCTGAAAATGAGAGAGCAAATGGTGTTTCAGACCGGTTCACCGGTAAGTGCTTCAGGTTCATCGCCAAGAGGGCAATGTGGTGGATGGAAGGGATCACCTTCTTCTTGTCTCCAATTATTGAGGAGGCTACGAACCTATCCCCAATTCATCCAGAATAGATGATGGCTAATTGGTTGATTCATTCCGGTCACACTGCTTTCGGAGCTTGAGTGGGATTCCATATCGGAATTCGAGGGACTTGAACTAATGACGAATTCCATTTCGTTCGATTGAATAAAGGATTTTTCGATATGAAATGATTTTTCGGCTATCGGGTGGTATTCTAATTACATAGAATATCTATATATATAGCGCAAAAGATTTCATAGATTACGGAGGAATTTACGGAATATGTCAGGCAAAGTTTACAGTAACAGATACGTTAAGATATGAATTAGCAGATACGCTAAGATATGAATTTTGTCTATACACTATTCATGCAATCAATGCAATAAGATGTGTCTAGACTAAGAATGATAAGCAAGTAATTTCTGACAAGAATGATGAGCAAAACTTTTGACATGCAGACACGGTCGAAGTCCAGACTCACTAATGCATCCTAACGACTATCAGTTAGACACACTAATGCAGACCAGATTCGCTAAGACCACCGCTCTGATACCAACTGAAATGACCCGTTCATATACATTATAAACGATTCATAATAGTTGATTACATCGCGAGGTATTTGACCTCTATATGATACATTTTACAAACATTACATTCGTTTTTAAAAGAAAAACTTTCTTTACAATGAAAGTTGACGGCATGCATACCATTTCATAATACATCCAACTATAATTGACTTAAAAATAATCTTGATGAACTCAATGACTCGAATGCAACGTCTTTCAAAATATGCCATGAATGACTCCAAGTTATATCCTTAAAATGAGCTAATGCACAGCGGAAGATTTCTTTAATACCTGAGAATAAACATGCTTTAAAGTGTCAACCAAAAGGTTGGTGAGTTCATAGGTTTATCATAATAATCATTTCAATATATTAATAGACCACAAGATTTCCGTTTATAAATATATGTACACTCGCAAGTGTATAAAACCGTTCTGCTTATGTTTAGGCCTCAGTAACCAACCTTAACAATAATATAATAAGTCATCTTCACAAAGATGGATACGTACACTCGCAAGTGTATAAATAATCCTCGAAGTACTAAACATCCGCCCACTAGCTCTTATGTCTAGTGCAGCCTACAGGATGGGGGTGTTAAGCCCGATAGATCTATCTTTAGGATTCACGCTCACATGCTCTTATAACATGTAACTAAATTACCTAGCACATCAATCCGCAGAATTATCATTTTTGATCACTTGTCTCTATTTCGTAAAGCATTTATAAAAGCAGCGCATGTATTCTCAGCCCAAAAATATATATTGCAAAAGCAATTAAAAAGGGAGCAAATGAAACTCACCATACTTTATTTCGTAGTAAAAATACATATAACGTCATTTAACAAGTGCAAGGTTGGCCTCGGATTCACGAACGTATCAATATTGAGATTTAATATTGCAGGAAAGTACGTAGACGCAACGGAGATGATAAACACTAGATTGACCTCACGAGCATACCCATGAACCATACCCATCACCTCCATAGCTATAACCCATAATTTCCTTAGCTTCGACTCATTCAAAAAACTATTTTGAAATCACTCGGACATCACTCCGTCGTAATATTTTATGTATACTAATAATATCTTGAAATAATACAGAGCAAATATATATATATATATGTAAATCGATTGAGAGAGTTTAGAGAAATATATTTTCAAGTTTCTATAAAATAATGAAACCTATTGAATTCTATTTATAATAGATTTTTGAATTATTAAAGTGAATTATTAAAGTATGAATTATTAAAGTGAATTATTAAAGTATAAATTATTAAAGTAAATTATTAAAGTATGAATTATTAAAGTGAATTATTAAAGTATGAATTATTAAAGTAAATTATTAAAGTTAAAGTAAAGTAAAAGTAAAGTTAAAGTATAGTAAAAGTATAAAAACTATGTATGTATAATACGCGTATAAATATATATAATATTAATTTAAATCGTTATATATATTTAATGAAATAAAATATAAATATCATTATATTTATTATACTGGTTAAGTAATGAGTTGTCAAAAGTGATTCTAGATATTTATAAAAGTTATATATATTTTAATAATAAAGTTCTTTTTAAACTGAAAACGTTTTTGTACGTTTGAAAATAGATTAATAGAATATTATGGAAACCAATTCTCCACTAACTTTTGTCTAACTTTCGTAAATGACACTTTTTGTTTTTATTTATAAATAGCTTTACAAATTATTCCGAATATCGTTAAAAGGAATAGATTTTCTTAATCATAGTGGACCTCTCAACAGAGACTTGTAATCATAATTCAATGTTTCTGATAATTCAAGCATTTAATATATTTTTTTTTAATTTCGTCAATAATCATATTGAAACAAATACGTTCATGTAAAGCATTATACGTTTAAATACTTTTTTGACATTTTCAATTTATAATATATACACATATACATACATATTCATATATGTTCATTTAATGGTTCGTGAATCATTGGAATTTGGTCGAGGTTTAAATGAATGTATAAACATAGTTTAAAATCCTTAAGATTTAACTTAACAAACATTTCTTATTGTGTCAGAATAATATAAAGATAAAGTTTAAATTTAGTCGGAAATTTCTGGGTCGTCACACTATTAGATCCAATTTCTAATCTTGAATTAAACTAGGGTTTGTGTAGGAGATGAAGTTTGGTACAAGCAAGTTTTTTTCTTCTTATTTTGGGAAATGAGAAGAAACCTCCAGAAACATTCATATAAATGGGTTATAAACTCATACCCCATATCACACGGGTATTTACCAGTTATCTTATCTGATAACCTTTCGTATCTCCTTAGGCGGTCCTAACAGAGTCCAAATTAAATAAACCAACCTGTTCTGTGACCCTTGTCACAAACTGGTCTCAACTAAACAACCAAATAATTATAAACATATAATTATAAAAATCACTAATTACACCATATCCCAGGGTACAATGGTCATTTCATCTAGTCCCAAAACGCGGGTGTTACAAATCTACCCTCCTTAAAAGAGATTCTGTCCTCGGAATCGGGTCAACTATGGTCAACAAACCCAAAAATTGTTACTCGCACCGCCAAAACACACGGTTAACTTTATCGATCTTATCCCCGATACCAACAATATCCACCACAATTGCATAGGGAAATGAGATTCCTGACGTCAATACACTCCCGATACCAAATAACTTGTCACAATCTTCGTTGATCAACGTCTGTTAATCCACTTAAGCCCACAAATTACACGATCAAGTCAAATAATCAGAGTCAAATTCGTGTTTCTTCGCCATTCCGTATCATAAATTTCACGATCTGTCATCCAATTCAACTCTTTATACAATCCACTTTTCCCAATTATCCAAAGCTTAGGCAATAGAATTAGTCATCATGCTCAAATCTATACCTAGGTCCACGAAATTGTCTCGTAAGTCAACAGAACTTCACAGGTTATTCGTCTCATATCCAGTCACATCACAATCCAATATAGCACACGCCGCCTAATTTTCCTTCAGCTTCCCAGAAATTCCGTATGATTTATCACAATATACTTCTGTTGGCCAGACACAAGCATATTATCCTAAATCATACCTTCATTCTGAGTTGCTCGTAATGGAAAAATTCTACTTGTCTCATTCACTAACTTATGTCCAATCAATTTCCTCAATAAGCATCGGTAATTAATTTAACTACTTTATGACTAATCAATCACAACATCTGTCCAATCATAGTTACTCAAACCTTGTCTATCAATCATCTAAATATAATCTATCAACATCCAACAAGCTTAGGAAATATCGTCATAACAATCATACTCATGCCACTATCCAACAACTCCATGTCGTCCAAAAGTCCACTACACAAACATACTCAACGCATCTCTATCCAAGTCACGGTTCTCAATCCCAAAAAGTCAATCTAAGGGTCACCCTTACCCCACATGGCACAGAAGGGTCGCAACCAAAACATAAACAACATAATGCAACAAAATAAATCTTACACTACTATCAAGATCTACTAATCTACCACACATATATATACACCCAATCATATACATGTATATAACTAAACAATACGAGGATTTTGAAGCATACCTGTATTCACATCATATTCAACATCTGCATCTGCAACCATCTGATAAGCTCTTGCTGTTTCCGTAGGTGGATTCTTTCTTTTCTGCCCAACTGGAGAACCAGAAGATCCACCTACTGATCCCGACTGCGCTCCTGGCCCCGCCCCAAAACTTGATCCTCTTACATACAGACACTGAGCTGACCTATGCCCCACTTGATGACATCTCCAACATACATCCTCTTGGAACGAACACATCCGAATCTCGTGTCCCACAATACCACATCTCAAACATCTTTTGGTTGAATCTGAACAAGGACCACTATGAGATGATCTGCAACTATAACACCAAGAATTCTGACTTGATGCTGACCCACTCTGTTCTGACCCACTCTTATGTTTCAACTTAACAGACTTCTTTGACCTAGAGTCCGAATGACTCATCGCCTGATCTTGTTGTGACATCTTATAACCTACTATTCTATTCCTTGCTGCTCTGACATCATCCTCTACCATCTTGTCCATAACAAACGCTTACGATAACGTCGTCGCCATCCTAACCATTGTTCTGTACTCTGGTAAAATTATGTTAACAAAGTGCTGAATTCTGGACTGCTCATCTGGAACCCACTGTTGCACAAACCTTAATTTATCCATATACTGCTCAATCACCTCATCTATTGTCATCTGAGGTATCATTTTCATTGCCAGAAATTCCGTCTTAATTCGATTGAGGTCATAAGACGAACAATACTGCTCACAAACTTTACTATAAAATTGTTCCCAAGTAATCATGTTCACTTGCTCTTTCGGTATACTAGAAATAACCGTATCCTACCAAACCATTGCCCTATTTTTCAACATTCGACTAGCATAAATAAACTGTAATTCTGGTTCGCACTGACATGCCTCAAAAACCTTTTCTATCTCTCTTCACCAGTTAAGGGTTACCGTTGGGTTAGAACTTCCTGAGTACTCTGGTGGATTACAATTCAGAAACAGTTTGAAGGTACATTTCTTTGGTTGTTGAAACATCGGCGTCTGATACGGACCCCACATCTGATTTGGGAACTGTTGATTAAACTGAGGTGGCATCTGATACTGTTGAGGAAACTGATATTGAGGTGGGAACCATTGCTGTTGTCGGAAAGCACTTCCAATTTGCTGATAATTATTTGACTGCACTGGATACCCACTAATCGTCTGATTCGGTACACTACCACTTGGATTCACGGTTACCTGACGTTGTTCTAATTCCCTTATTCGATCACGTGCTTTCTTTAACTTACTTTGCAAATCTAAAATTTGTTCCTGCGGATCCTCTTCTGATACATATCCGTCTTCATCTGGGGCTCTGAATGTTCCGGGGGCTGACGGACCAGTTGCGTTTCCTGTATTATCTGCCATATCTGCACTACCACAACATCTCACACAAACTCTTAGTGGAAAACAGGTTAGTACCTATCAACTAACACATGTAATCCCTACATTCACTTAACCCGTCCCCTCATATATGTTTGACACAACACAAGGTTTGGGAACATGACATTCAACACAATGTACATGCGGCCAAACCTATGCTCTGATACCAAGTTGTAACACCCTAATTTTTTTTTAAATCACAGCGGAAGTCTTAATTCACATAAATACCCTTAGTTAATTACAAACATGATTATCACAAATCATTAGCTAGTTACTTATTACAAACCACCGGTGTTACGTTAAACAACTAGTTACACATTTATAAAAGTTAAGACATCAGAGTTCGTCTTGTCAAACATATTGTCAACCCGACGCCCGTCCCTACCAGCACTAATATCCAAAACCTACAAGGGAGGAGGTGAGGGGGGTTAGCACGAGGCTAAGTGAATGGAATCATCTAACAGATCTAGCATACAGTACCAACTTGTACAACTACAGCAACTACAACAATCCATAACAGGAAACCGTCAACTAATAACTAATCATCTGACAACTATCAACTAGCAACTATACTCCAACTAGAGACTCGGTGGCTTGTACGAGCACACGACCACTAGCAAATCAGTCTAGCGTCTACCGAAAGTCCTTACTACTGAATCTCCAGTATAGTAAATCCACACGCAGGTTATGCGTCATTCAGTACTATACTCAACAAACAGTAGCCAACTGGACCCAACCACAACAAGGTTGACCTCTCTGAGCTGAACCTAACAACAATAGGTTCCAACAGGCAACTACAACTTGTGCACACAACTGTTAAGTAACTACCACTACGAACAACTGTCCCTACAACTAGCATGACAACTCTACAATGATCATTATTACAACATATCTACTAAGCATAGTAACTAAAATAGTATAACATAGTAGCACAACTTGCTACTCTATACTACACCCGAGGATAATCCCACTCACCGATCACCAGCTACAGCTCAGTTATCTTACTTCTGAGCTTCTTCCTTGTTTTTATCACCTGAGAACAACACAACGAAGTCAATATACATATCTCAATCAATAGTATAATCAAATCATACTATAAACTAGGTCATAACACCATATATTCATAATTTTATGAGTCTACATCATGACTCCATTCAATAATGGCATACAGGTATGTGCAAAACACGACATACACATTAAAACTCTTTTTCTGACCTAAAAACAGTTTGATCTAGTTTCTTAAAAGTTCACCATTGAAAAGTATTCTTTATTACAATTCTAACGATAGTTTATTCATCAAAAACGAAGTTACGTTTTGAAAGTTACGCCCGTTTCAATTTCATAAAAGGTACTGTAGCAAATAGTGGCACTGTAGCAACTCGGTAGCAAATAGTGACACTGTACCAACACAGGGCTGTAGCAAATAGTGACACTGTAGCAACTCGGGGGAGGGGGGGGGACTGTAGCAAATAGTCACACTGTAGCAACTTGGTACTGTAGCAAATAGTGACACTGTAGCAAATCGGTACTGTAGCAAATAGTGACACTGTAGCAACTCCGGTGCTGTAGCAAATACTGTAGCAAAATACTGTAGCAACTGGTTTCGAACAAGTTCGCTGATTTCGAACATTTTTCGCCCAAAACTCGATTTTTGAGCGATTTTGATCAAATTTTAAGCACATGGAAGCTACTAAACATATATACAACCTATTTCTAACATCAATTAAGCATAACAAACACCAAACATGAAGATTCAAGCTTAAAATCACACTTTTTATTCAAGAACACAAAACCCATTTAATCAAGAATCAAAGCAAGGATTCAAGTAAACAAACCTGATTAGATGATCACAAGGATACAAGAAATTAGTCACTTATGCTACTAGATCCAATTTCTAATCTTGAATTAAACTAGGGTTTGTGTAGGAGATGAAGTTTGGTACGAGCAAGTTTTTTTTTCTTATTTTGGGAAATGAGAAGAAACCTCCAGAAACATACATATAAATGGGTTATAAACCCATACCCCATATCACACGGGTATTTACCAGTTATCTTATCTGATAACCTTTCGTATCTCCTTAGGCGGTCCTAACGGAGTCCAAATTAAATAAACCATGTTCTGTGACCCTTGTCACAAACTGGTCTCAACTAAACAACCAAATAATTATAAATATATAATTATAAAAATCACTAATTATGCCATACCCCAGGGTACAATGGTCATTTCATCTAGGCCTAAAACGCGGGTGTTACACATATCCTTATATATATACACTATAAACTATTGAAATTTTATCAAAAATATACAGAGTAGATTGTAAAGATCTAGTTATGTGCATTGTATTAAATTCAGATATCTTACATATATTTGTTAAATATAATTATATATTCTTAACATCCGGCAGATATCCATTAACTCGCAATATTCAACAGATATGGATATGAATGGATGAATTATATTTAAATAGATATTGATATGAATATGGATTTCAAAAATTAAATGAATATAAATATGGATATAGGTTCACCCGATCCATATATGAGCAATTGCGATCTCTAACAATATCTTTCTTGTCTCAAAATGACATTACCAAGGCTTGGATCCGACTTTTAGTGGTGAACGAATGAGAAATACAAATGTTACGAATTTAGCGAGTTCTAACAAAATCTTATAACATTTGATGTCCAAAAAAATAAATCAGTTTTCAAACTTACCACACAACAAACAAGTACTAGTATTAAAGTAAACACTCAAAATAAATACAAGGAACGTATATAACACACACAAAAAATAATAATAATAATAAATAAATAAATAATAAATTAATGTGATTATATTATATGTCCCGTTTTGCAAGGACCACTCCCGTTCCATGAGTCATTCTGTTTAGACACATTTTTGTCTTAGATCAAACTTGATGCCTCGACAACAAATTACTCCGTACATCTATTTAACAAATGAGTTCTATCTCGGTCAAAAAAACTATATTTATGCAGATTAGTTATGTAGAATAACTAGTTTTATGAGCCTGTGTGTTGCATGACATCTGTATAAATATTAGTCGATAACATTTATATTGATACTTATCAAATGTATATAATACAATTACAATAAAAAATCCTCTATTACTGATAATATTGGTATTGAAAATATTACTATTGAATAATAACGCATAGATTATGAGTCCGTCCGTTGGAATCATTTTAACTTAATTGACTAATATTCGATAAAACACCAAACACGAGTCTCTAAAAAGTTGTTTAAAACCGACCGTTTAATAATAATACTTTATGTACATCTTTAACTATATATTATGTTAGTACAAATTAATTCCATTATGTGAAAATCTCAAATAAAGCAGAGTAAGCATAAATCTAAACTTTTATAAGGATTATAAAATAACCATTTTAACTTCAATTGACAAACATGAGCCCGTGCATTTATATAATATTATGCAAAAATTTTATTAACGTAATTTTTTAAATTTATGCGCAAATTGTAAATTAATTTATATATATATATATATATATATATATATATATATATATATATATATATATATATATATATATATATATATATATATATATATATATATATATATATATATTATCATTCATAAATAATATTATAATATTAATAAAGAAATATCTATTTTATAATCTTTATTGCAATAAAAAACATTGTAAAAGATTTTCAATATATGACCATTTATATATATATATATATATATATATATATATATATATATATATATATATATATATATATATATATATATATATATATATATATATACTATGTTTTTGAGCCTGTGCGTTGCACGGGTGTGTAAAAAACCGTGCAAAAAGTGTAATTCGCAGTTCATATTAGCATGTAAATAGCGATACAAAAAAATAGGAAAAGTATAACAATTATTTAAGAGCTTGTGGTGTTACCAAATTTTTAAAAATTCTTTTCAGTTTAAAAGCCCGTGGTGTTTACAAATTTTAAAAGTTCTTTTGAGTTTAAGAACCCGTGGTGTTGACAAATTTTAAAAGTTCTGTTGAGTTTTAGAGACAGTGGTGTTAACAAATTTTAATAGTGGTTTTGAGTGGTGTTGACAAATTTTAATAGTGGTTTTGAGTGGTGTTATTAACTTAATATAAAGGGTTAAAGCCATAAATATGTTATATACTTTCATTTTTGTTTCAGTGTAGGCTATATACTCTGAAAAATACCAATGTAGACTATATACTTTCAAAAATTGTACTCATGTCAACAAAAATGACCTGCTACCGGCTATACCGGTTAAAATGATTGTGGAATTTTTTTCCTTTAGAATATAACATGAAAAAAAAGCCCTGCAACTTGTTCTTCCATGAATAGGTTATATACTTTCATTTTTGTTCCAATGTAGTCTATATACTCCATATTTCGAAGTCAAACTTATGTTCATGAAGGTCAACAATTTGATTCATGAAAGTATATAGTCTATTTATGACTTTAACCCTAATATAAATTATATACTACGTAATATTTAGAAAAAATATGACAAATTTTAAAAGTTCTTTTGAGTCTTTTTTTTTTTTGACAAATTTTAGAAAAGGACCTTGTGTGCTAAAAATTAGATGGGGATGGGTGAAAAATGTAAAATTTATTAAAAATAAAAGAGCCAATCAGCCTCACTTCTTCTCATTTCTAAAATACTCCGTATGTTAAAAATTAAGATGCATTATATTTGCGAGTTTCTTGCACACTTAGGTGCGTATATAGCTTGATTAATCTTATCTTATATATACTCCATATATACTAAAAAACCTATACGTATATATATATATATATATTAATTTGTAATTAATTTAATAATATAGATATATAGATATAATATATAGATACAAACATTGTAAAATAACTTTCAACCACAATTCACAAAAAAAACTTTTGGTTTATTTGAGCCCGTGCGTTGCACGGATGTGTAAAAAATCGTGCAAAAAAATGTAATTTACAGTTCATATTGGTATGTAATTAGCATTAAAAAAATAGAAAAAGTATAAGAATTAATTAAGAGCCCGTGGTGTTGATAAATTTTAAAAAATCTTTTAAGTTTGAGATCCCTCAATCATATCCTCTGGTAGATCTTCTAAAATATTCGGTTGTCTACCCTTAACGTCCATTTTGTTTTTATACTGTAAAATAGATAAGGATTAGATTCGTAAAAGATAATTAACAAACAATACAAGCAATTTTTACATAAAACATAAAAGTACAAGCATACTACAAAACATATAATACACAACATGATTACAACCCTCTAATCTGAATCACTGGTTTCTTCTTCTTCGAACTTGGTTCGTTTTCCTAATTTTCTAGGAATATATGGTGTTCCTCTAATACGAGTCGTCGTTTTCCACAATGGTTTAGAAAAACCTGGTGGTTTAGAGGTTCCCGGGTCATTGTTACATTTTAGGAAATATGGATGTTGCCGATACATATAAAGTTCATCGGGGTTGGAATCGGGTTTCTCTATTTTTATACCTTTTCCCTTATTATTTTCTTTCGCTTTATTAAATTGGGTCGAGGTAATTTCTATAACATCATCGGAATCCTCATCGGGATCTGATTCATCAGAAAATTGGTAATCTTCCTAATATTTTGCTTCCTCGGCGGAAACACCATTGACCATTATTAACTTTGGTCCGTTGGTTGAGGATTTTCTTTTATTTAATCGATTTACTATAGGTATCAATATTTCTTCCTCCGGAACCTCTTCTTCTTCCGGTTCCTCCTCTTCCGGTTCCTCTTCTTTCGGTTCCTCATCTTCCGGTTCCTCTTCTTCCGGTTCCTCTTCGGGAATTTGTGAATCTTCCCAAAATATATTCGACTCTTCATTATTATTTGGTGAATCGATGGGATTTGTACTAGTGGTAGACATCTATCACACAATATCAAACACATTAAGAGGTTAATATCTCATATAATATTTATATGTTAATAATATATAGTTTCCAACAAAAGTGTTAAGCAATCGTTTTTAAAGAAAACACGTGTAACACCCCGTTTTCCCTGTATATGATTTATAGGTGTATTGGGTTTGTACGAATGGTGTAAGAAAGGTTCGGGGCATTTTCTAGTATTAAAGTCTTGTGTGTGAGAAGTGGAGTCAGACCACGTTGAATGTCGCGGCGCGATCGCGACACTTAACTAGAAATTAGATCAGAAAGTGTGGTAAAGAAGTCACCAGACTCAGGCAAAGGTAGCGGCGCGACCATTAATGCCGCGGTGCGGCATACTGTGCGAATTGGCACCGGGTTCTTGTAATTTTAAATGAAGTTCAAGGGCAATTTGGTCATTTCACGATTGAGCCAGATGGGGATCTTAAATCTGGTCCACCCATTTCATTTCTCATTTTATTTTTCCTTTTCTTTTCATTTTTCCTCTCAAACTCAAACACCCATTTGATTTCAAAGGGATTTTTAGAAAGGAAGAAGCGGGTTTTGATCTTTGGCGTAGTTGACAAGTTTGTTCTCCTCGTTCTTAGCTACACGGTGATACTAGTGGTAAGCCCTAACTCCGAATTTCATTTTTGTGTTCATCATTCAAATTTGGGCTTTTGGCTTGTATGTTCATAGATGGAACCCATTTAATTGTTAATTGAAGATTTACACCAAGATTCGGGTTTATAAGTGTTAAAGGCGAGTTTTGGGTTGGTTAATGATTTAACCATGTTTAAGACTTGAGAATGGTGTATAATCACTAGTATTAGTGATTATTGATGTTTTGGAGACTTCTAGGGTTCTTGTGGTTGACTAATTTTGACTAGAGTCAAAATTAGGGTTTGTTGATGGTTGATAATGCTAAAAACAAACATATATTTCATAGCATTATCCCTCAAGAAAGACAAGCTTTTAGTTGCAGTTGTCCTATTTACAAGGAATATTCGTTTAAATATTAAAAGTTGAAGACAAAAGGCAGATTCGACAAATTAAAGACGCAAACGACCAAAAAGCTAAAAAGTACAAAGTACAAGAAAAGAGGTTCAAATTATTGATAAGGAACGCCTAAAAATGACAAGAGTACAAGCCGCAAAACGCAAAGTACAAGATATTAAATTATACGAAAGGACGTTCTAAAATCCGGAACCGAGACATGAACCAACTTTCAACGTACGACGCAACGGATCGGAAATTATAAATTAATTATGTATATAAATATAATATAATATATAATTAATTATATAAATTATATATTTATATTATATTTATAATAAAATCCGTCGGCAGACTAAGATCCAAACTTGTGTGAGCTGGATTCCACAGCTCCGCACTCGCGGAGCTTATAAAGGCAAATTGCACCGCACTCGCGAAGCCCATAAAGTCAGAAATCCACCTATAAAAGGCCATGTAATTCGACGGATTATTTACACCTTTTTCATTTTCATCATACGTAAAATATATATATAGAATTTTAATTTTAATTTTAATTTTAATCCTAATAATAAGGGTATGTTAGCGAATGTTGTAAGGGTGTAAGTCGAAATTCTGTCCGTGTAACGCTACGCTATTTTTAATCATTGTAAGTTATGTTCAACCTTTTTAATTTAATGTCTCGTAGCTAAGTTATTATTATGATTATTTAAAACGAAGTAATCATGATGTTGGGCTAAATACTAAAATTGGGTAATTGGGTTTTGTACCATAATTGGGGTTTGGACAAAAGAACGACACTTGTGGAAATTAGACTATGGGCTTTATATTTGTTTAACTAATGATAGTTTGTTAATTTTAATATAAAGATTTACAATTGGACATACCTATAAATAACCATATACACTCGATCGGACACGATGGGCGGGATTTTTATATGTACGAATAATCGTTCATTTAACCGGACACGGGAATGGATTAATAGTCTATGAAATTATTAAAACAGGGGTGAAATTATATACAAGGACACTTGGCATAATTGATAACAAAGTATTAAAACCTTGTTACAGTTTAAGTCCCCAATTAGTTGGAATATTTGACTTCGGGTATAAGTATAATTTGACGAGGATACTCGCACTTTATATTTATGACTGATGGACTGTTATGGACAAAAACCAGACGGACAAATTGAATAATCCAGGACAAAGAACAATTAACCCATGGGCATAAAACTAAAATCAACGCGTCAAACATCATGATTACGGAAGTTTAAATAAGCATAATTCCTTTATTTTCATATTTAATTGCACTTCTAATTATCACATTTTTATTTATTGTCATTGTATTTAATTGCACTTTTAATTATCGCACTTTTTAATTATCGTAATTTTATTTTATCGCACTTTTGTTATTCGCAATTTCATTATCGTTATTTAATTTACGCTTTAAATTAAGTCTTTTATTTATTTAATATTTTACATTAGGTTTTAACTGCGACTAAAGTTTTAAAAATCGACAAACCGGTCATTAAACGGTAAAAACCCCCTTTTATAATAATATTACTTATATATATTTGTATTTTTATAAATTAAAACTAATATAGCGTTAAGCTTTGTTTAAAAGATTCCCTGTGGAACGAACCGGACTTACTAAAAAGTACACTACTGTACGATTAGGTACACTGCCTATAAGTGTTGTTGCAAGGTTTAGGTATATCCATTCTATAAATAAATAAATATCTTGTGTAAAATTGTATCGTATTTAATAGTTTTTCCTAGTAAAATATACACTATTTCATATACGCCACGCATAACATCAAGTATTTTTGGCGCCGCTGCCGGGGAACTTAAACGCCGAAAGCGGAACGCTAATGATATAAAAAAAATAATAATAATATAATTTTGTAAAAGTTTTTATTAAGTCCTTCGTATAAAAATATAAGTTTTTTTTTTAAAATATAAAAATATAAAAATTCAAAAATAGTTTGTTAAAAAATATATAAAGTTTAAAAAAAAAGTATTTTTACTTTTGAGTTTAAAAATAAGTATTTTATTGTTTTATAAAAATATTTAGTTATATTTATATTTTATATATATTTGATAAAACAGAAAAACATAAAAAAAATAAAAATAAAAAAACTGAACCTGTGCAAAAACGAACCCCTTTTCAGCCTAAATTTGACCCTCCGCGACTCGCGGAGCTTTTGAACTGGACCTAACCGCACTCGCGGAGGTCAATCTGACAGGTCAACCTAGGACTGCAATTAATACGAAATTAGGGTTTAATTAATTTAATTATTTAGTTTTTAGGGTTTTATTTAATTAATTAGTTTAGTTATTTATTTAATTTGTATTATTAAGTTATAATTAGTTTAATTAATTTATAAAATTAATAGTTTTATTAAATAAATAATATAAAAATAATATTTTTATAAAAAATTGTACTTTTTACAACTTTTAGTATATTTTTATATTTTGTATCTTTTTATTTGTTTTAGCGTAATATTTGTATTTTTCGTTCTTATTTACTTTTTAAATATAGTATTTGCCATAGTTATTTTTATTTCTAGATTTTTAGGCTTTGCCGTAAAATCCCTTAAGTGCTTTTTCTTTAGACTAAGATTTAGGTGCTTTAGAATTTTGCGACGCCTTTTTAAGTTTTAGTACCTTTTTAAGATATTGCCATTTGGGATATAGTATTTCTTTTAAGCTTTAATATTTTTAGACTCAACTTTTAATTTTTAGTTTTTAGTTCCTTTTTAAGTTTCGACGCGCTACTTTCTTATTTTTATTTTTCGACGCCTATTATTTTTCGATTTTTTATTTTTCGACCTTTTTCAAAGCGCTCTTTTTCTTTCTTATTTCTCGCCATTCTAGTTTTTAGGATATAGATTTTTATTCTATTTCTTCTCTAAATTTCTTTAAATTACGAAAAATTATTTTAAGCGGTCAAATTGATAGACATCAAAATTTTCTGGTTCGTAGTAATAGTTGGATTTGTACGTGGACCGGGTTATTGGAGCCAAACAGTACTCAATTATATTGAGACCAAACGAATCCTGCCCCTCTGCTGCATCTTTTGGCTATTCGAAACGTGGGCAAAATCAGAAAAGTCTATTAATTGGATAAATTATATAATTTTTCTTTCTTTTTAAAAACTAATAGGATATTCAGTGAATGCACCGAGCAAAACGTTCACCACCTTTTGTACGTTCACCACCTGTAACTCGATCAAGACATCTAGCAAATATTGTCGCCGTTGATTTTTCTTTAGAATCGTCATCCAGTCGACCAAGTACTCCAATTCAAATTTCCGATAATCCATTTTTTTGAACCCGACCTCACAATTGAGAATCCGGAGAATATTCAAGGACAATTCATAGATCCTGAACCATTAATTTTTCCTCTGGAACCACCAATCATTCAAACAGTGATTGTTGAGGAATGAACCATTAAATCAGAATCCTCTAGTGATTCAGATTCAACAAATTCAATCATGGAAAATCTGGAACCTTTAAGTATGGAAGACCGAATGAGAGCTAAACGCACTGGCCAAGGTCACGCAATTACTCATCCAGACATTAATGCGCCAGATTATGAAATCAAAGGACAAATTCTACATATGGTGACTAATCAATGCCAATTTAGTGGTGCACCGAAGGAAGATCCAAATGAACATCTTCGTACCTTTAATAGGATCTGCACACTATTTAAAATCCGAGAAGTGGAGGATGAACAGATATATCTCATGTTATTTCCCTGGACTTTAAAGGGAGAAGCCAAAGATTGGTTTGAATCGTTACTTGAAGGGGCGATTTATACATGGGACGTTTTAGTTGAAAAATTTCTTAAACAATTCTTTCCGGCATCTAAAGCCGTAAGACTACAAGGAGAAATTGTTACGTTCACACAAAAGCCAAATGAAACTCTATATGAGGCATGGACAAGATTTGGAAAGTTTTTGAGAGGATGTCCGCAACATGGTTTAGACACTTGTCAAATAGTACAAATATTCTACCAAGGATGCGACATCACTACAAGGATAGACATCGATATAGCAGCTGGTGGTTCCATTATGAAGAAAACAGAAACTGATGCTTATAAAATTATTGATAACACTGCTTCCCACTCACATGAGTTGCACCAAGAAAAAGATATCGTTAGATCATCTAAAGCAGCTAGAGCCGATTCTAGACATGACTTAGATTCCATTTCCGCAAAGATAGATGCAGTCGAGAAACGAATGGAAAAGATGACTAAGGATATACACTCAATACGAATTAGTTGTGAGCAGTGTGGAGGACCACATTTGACAAAAGATTGTCTCAGTATTGAACTAACAATGGAACAAAGAGAGAATGTTTCATATCTAAACCAAAGGCCTGGAAATAATTATCAGAATAATTATCAACCGCCAAGACCAATTTACAATCAAAACCAGAATTATAACCGAAATGTTCCATACAATAACCAACAAGGACCTAGCAATCAACAAGTATCCAATAATACTTACAATCAGCAAAGACCTAATTTTCAAAACAAACCATCACAAACCGATGATAAAAAGCCGAATTTAGAAGATATGATGACGAAGCTAGTTGAATCTCAAACACAGTTTTTTACATCTCAGAAACAAACCAATGAACAAAATGCTCAAGCATTTAGAAATCAACAAGCTTCTATTCAAAATCTGGAATAAGAAGTAAGTAACCTAGCAAGGTTAATAGGTGAAAGAAAACCGGGAAGTCTACCTAGTGATACAAATGCTAACCCCCGGAATGAAACAGCTAAAGCCATTACCACAAGAAGTGGTATTACACTTAAACCACCTGAAATACCTGTAATTTCTGAGGAAGCTATTTCTACTCCACAAGAACCACAACCTGAACAAGATAAGGAAAAAGAACCGGTAGTTGAAAAGGTTAATGAAGATAACACAGTTAAGGCAAAAACTTATGTTAAACCATACCAACCACCACTTCCTTACCCAAGTAAAATGAGAAAAGAGAGACTTGAAGTCGAGCAATCCAAATTCTTAGATATGTTTAAACAGATAAATGTAAATCTTCCTTTCATTGATGTGATTTCAGGAATGCCTAGATATGCTAAATTTCTGAAAGATCTAATCTCAAATAGAAAGAAAATGGAAGAACTCTCGGCTGTTACTATGAATGATAATTGTTCAGCAGTGCTGTTGAATAAGATACCAGAAAAACTATCTGATCCAGGAAGTTTCACAATTCCATGTTTTCTGGATAGTCTTAGTTCAATAGAAGCATTGGCAGACTTAGGTGCTAGTATAAATTTAATGTCGTATTCACTATACACTAAACTAGACCTTGGAGAATTGAAACCAAAACGAATAAGCATACAACTAGCCGATAGATCAGTAAAATATCCTAGAGGGATAATGGAGAACATGCTAGTTAAAGTTGGTACTTTAGTATTTCCAGTAGATTTTGTTGTTCTGGACATGGAAGAAGATTCTCAAGTTCCTCTCATATTAGGAAGACCAATCTTAAACACGGCTAAAGCAATGATAGACGTGTTTGGTAAGAAACTGACCCTAAGTATAGAGGACGAGAGTGTTACCTTTTCTGTTGATAGAGCAATGCAACAACCGCAATCTGCAGATGATACATGCTATTATATTCAAACTATAGATTCACATGCAGAATTGTTAAAAGAATTTCCAGAATTACAAGGAACAGAAGAATGTTCTTTAGGAGAAGGTACTGAACCAATTGATGAAACTGAAATGTTAGCTACACTTATGGCTAATGGATATGAACCAACAACAGAAGAAATTCAAATGCTAAAAGAGGAAGACAGATATCGATACAAATCATCGATAGAAGAACCACCGAAATTAGAGTTAAAGCTACTTCCAAACCATTTGTAATATGCTTATTTACATGGTGAATCTGAATTACCTGTAATAATATCGTCTTCTCTTACTGAAAATGAAAAATCTCAACTCATTTCTGTGCTAAAAGCTCATAAACCAGCTATTGCATGGAAGATTCATGATATTAAAGGAATAAGTCCTTCGTATTGCACACAAAAAATCCTTATGGAAGAAGGTCATAAAACGTATGTGCAACGCTAACGAAGACTAAATCCTAATATGCAAGATGTTGTTAAGAAATAAATTATTAAACTGCTAGATGCAGGTTTAATTTATCCAATTTCTGATAGTCCATGGGTAAGCCCAGTTCAATGCGTGCCTAAGAAGGGTGGCATGACTGTCATCACAAATGAGAAAAATGAGCTTATTCCTACTAGGACTGTAACAGGATGGCGTGTATGTATTGATTATAGAAAATTAAATGACGCCACTAGAAAAGATCACTTTCCCTTACCTTTCATTGATCAAATGTTGGAAAGATTAGCCGGAAACAGTTACTATTGTTTTCTTGATGGTTTTTTCGGATATTTTCAGATTCCAATAGCACCCGAGGATCAAGAGAAAACCACATTCACGTGCCCTTATGGTACTTTTTCTTACAAACGCATGCCATTTGGACTTTGCAACGCCCCTGCAACCTTTCAAAGGTGCATGATGGCGATTTTTCATGACATGATAGAAGAATGCATGGAAGTTTTCATGAATGACTTTTCAGTCTTCGATGATACATTTGAATCATGTCTAGTTAATCTTGAACGAATACTTATTAGATGTGAACAATCAAATCTAGTTCTTAATTGGGAAAAATGCCATTTCATGGTTAAAGAAGGCATCGTTCTTGGTCATAAAATCTCAAAGGAAAGAATTGAAGTGGATAGAGCTAAAGTAGATGTAATTGCTAAACTTCCACATCCCACCAATGTTAGAGGAGTTAGGAGTTTTCTAGGGCATGCCGGTTTTTACCGACGTTTCATAAAAGATTTTTCTAAAATTGCCACTCCTATGAATAAACTCCTAGAAAAGGATGCTCCATTCATCTTTTCAGATGAATGTATCAAATATTTTAATATTCTTAAAGAAAAACTCACTAATGCGCCGATCATGATAACACCAAATTGGAATCTACCATTTGAACTTATGTGCGATGCAAGTGATTTTGCAATGGGAGCCGTTTTAGGACAAAGGATTGAAAAACGATTTCAACCTATATATTATGCTAGTAAGATGTTACAAGGAGCACAAACAAATTACACAACTACTGAAAAAGAACTCCTTGCTATTGTCTTTGCTTTTGACAAATTTCGATCATATCTCGTTCTAGCTAAAACGGTGGTCTATACCGACCATTCTGCTCTTAGATACCTATTTTTGAAACAAGATGCTAAACCACGATTAATCCGTTGGATCTTACTCTTACAAGAGTTTGATATTGAAATCCGAGATAAAAAGGGAGCAGAAAATCTCGCCGCTGATCATCCTTCTCGTCTTGAAAATCCCTAATTAGAAGTTCTAAATGAATCGGCCATACAAGACAACTTTCCTGATGAATATCTATTGAAGATAGATTATAATGAAATTCCATGGTTTGCAGACTATGCAAACTATTTAGTATGTGGATTCCTTGAAAAAGGATTATCGTACCAAAAACGAAAGAAATTCTTTAGTGATATAAAACACTATTTCTGGAATAATACGCCGATGTGTATTCGGATATGAAGCTAGTAAAATCTTAAACCATTGTCACACAGGACCAACATGAGGGCATTATGGGCCTCAACTAACAGCAAGAAAAGTTTACGATGCTGGATTCTATTGGCCTACAATTTACAAAGACGCACACCTTCTTTGCAAATCCTGTGATGCTTGTCAAAGGGCCAGAAAAATAAGTCAACTTGATGAAATGCCACAAAATGTCATTCCAGTATGTGAAGTATTTGACATTTGGGGTATTGACTTTATGGGTCCATTTCTAAAATCTCATAATAATCTATATATTCTCGTAGCCATTGATTATGTATCTAAATGGGCGGAAGCACAAGCTCTCCCGACTAACGATGCACGAGTTGTAGTCAACTTTTTAAAACGTCTTTTTGCAAGGTTTGGAACACCAAAAGCTTTAATAAGTTATCGGGGTACTCATTTCTGTAATAATCAACTTGAGAAAGTTTTTAAAAGAAATGGAGTAACTCATAAAATCTCCACCGCATATCATCCACAAACAAGTGGACAAGTTGAAAATACCAACCGAGCTTTAAAACATATTTTAGAGAAAACCGTAGGATCAAATCCGAAGGAATGGTCCATGAAATTGGAGGATGCACTCTGGGCTTTTAGAACAGCCTACAAAACTCCAATTGGAACCACACCTTTTAAACTCGTTTACGGAAAAGCATGTCATCTTCCAGTAGAAATTGAACACAAAGCATTTTGGGCTTTGAAGACATGTAATCTTGATTTACATGAAGCTGGACGTCTACGATTAAGTCAACTAAACGAATTAGAAGAATTAAGACAAGAAGCATACGAATATTCGCTAATCTATAAGGAAAGAACGAAGAAATGGCATGATAAAAGAATCAGAAGTTCAAAAGAATTTAAGGAAGGAGACAAAGTTCTTCTTTTCAATTCACGATTCAAGCTATTTCCTGGAAAATTGAAATCAAGATGGTCTGGACCATTCATAGTCAAAAGAGTTTTCCCATACGGAATAGTAGAATTAATAAATTCAAATGGGATTGAATTTAAAGTTAATGGTCACAGAGTTAAACATTACATAGATAGTCCGATGGAAGTTGACAACGAAGTTAATCACAATTTCAACACCACAGCTGATGTTAAAGCAGAGGGGTATAAAATACTATTAAATTTTAGCAGGAAATACTATTAAATACGATACAATTTTACACAAGATATTTATTTATTTATAGAATGGATATACTTAAACCTTGCTACAACACTTATAGGCAGTGTACCTAATCGTACAGTAGTGTAGTTTTTAGTAAGTCCGGTTCGTTCCACAGGGAAATCTTTAAACAAAGCTCAACGCTATATTAGTTTACTTTTATAAAAATACAAATATATATATAAGTGATATTATTATTATAAAGGGGGGTTTTTACCGTTTAATGACCGGTTTGTCGATTTTAAAACTTTAGTCGCAGTTAAAACCTAATGTAAAATATAAAATAAATACAAGACTTAAATTAAAGCGTAAAGTAAATAACGATAATGAAATTGCGAATAAAAATGCGATAAAATAAAATTGCGATAATTAAAAGGTACGATAATTAAAAGTGCGATTAAATAAAATAACAATAAATAAAAGTGCGATAATTAGAAGTGCAATTAAATATAAAATAAAGGAAATTAAAATATGATATAAAAGAATTATGCTTATTTAAACTTCCGTAATCATGATGTTTGACGTGTTGGTTTTAGTTTTATGCCCATGGGTTAATTGTCCTTTGTCCTGGATTATTCAATATGTCCGTCTGGTTTTTGTCCATAACAGTCCATCAGTCATAAATATAAATTGCAAGTGTCCTTGTCAAATTATTATTATACCCGAAGATAAATATTCCAACTAATTGGGGATTCGAATTGTAACAAGGTTTTAATACTTTGTTTAATGAATACACCAGGTTATCGACTGCGTGTAAACCAAGGTTTTACTACTTTGTTAACAATTACACCAATTACCCTTGAATGTAATTTCACCCCTGTTTTGATTATTCTAGTGGCTATTAATCCATTCCCGTGTCCGGTTAAATGAACGATTATTCGTACATATAAATACCCCGCCCATCGTGTCCGATCGAGTGTATATGGTAAATTATAGGGACGCCCAATTGTAAATCTTTATATTAACATTAACAAACTTTCATTTAGTTAAACAAATATAAAGCCCATTAATAGCCCATAGCCTAGTTTCCACAAGTGTCGTTCTTTTGTCCAAACCCCAATTATGGTACAAAGCCCAATTACCCAATTTTAGTAATTAGCCCAACATCATGATTACTTCGTTTTAAACAAGCATAATAATAACTTAGCTACGAGACATTAATATAAAAAGGTTGAACATAACTTACAATGATTAAAAATAGCGTAGCGTTACACGGACAGAATTTCGACTTACACCCTTACAACATTCGCTAACATACCCTTATTATTATAATTAAAATTAAAATATAAATTATAAATATAAATATATATTACTTCGTATGAATGAGAAGAAAAAAATGATATTATTTTGATCAGAATTCGGGTTGATTTATAGCCAGGAATGATTTTTGGGGCTCCGCGACTCGCGGCAAAATGGCCTTCAAACTCCGCGAGTCGCGGAGAGGTATTTTCAGTTTACACCCTTGGAGTTTCCTGCTGCCGACGGTTTTAAATATATATATATAATATATATATAATTAATATAATTAATTATATATTATATTATATTTATATATATAGTTAACTTGTAATTTTTAGTCCGTTGCGTCGAGCGTTAAGAGTTGACTCTGGTCCCGGTTCCGGTTTTTCGAACGTCCTCGCGTACAATTTAATATCTTGTACTTTGCGTTTTGAATCTTGTACTCTTGTGATTTCGAGACGTTTCTTATCAATAATTGGAACCTTTTTGATTGTCTTTTGTTCTTTTGAGCTTTTTGGTCGTTTGCGTCTTCAAATCGTCGAATCTGTCTTTTGTCTTCACCTTTTATTATTTAAACGAATATCACTTGTAAATAGAACAATTGCAACTAAAAGCTTGTCTTTCTTGAGGAATAATGCTATGAAATATATGTTCGTTTTTAGCATTATCAAATATTCCCACACTTGAGCGTTGCTTGTCCTCAAGCAATATTGTCTTGAAATACTAGAATCACTTCTTTATTCTTCACACTTTGTACATCAGTGATTTCTATACGGCGGTATAAACAATGGTAGTAACGATATGGTTTACAGTCCCACATGACTATAAAAATTTAGATCCATTAAGGAAATTGGATCTTTATGAAAACATTTGATCTTTTGAAAATTAAATCTAGTTTTTACCCTAGATAAGTTTTCCGGAATAACCTTTTACCGGTGTTTGCAAAATATTTTTGTGGGTTTGGTGGGTTTCAGATTTGAAAATTTTAGCTCAAAACTTGCGGTTTTGTGTCACCCACTTGCTAACCTTGTATTTGGAAAGCAACACGTCCAGTTTACTTGTTCCGTATATTACCTTTCGGTAAACTACCGTCCGGTTGTAAAGGAAAGCGTTGAACAAGCAACTGTTAAGGCAATGTCCCGTGACATGCTTTTGATTATGGTCTATAACGTGTCGGACGCAATTACTATTCTTGGTAGGAGCAATAGTAAAGCTCACCCTTATAATTTTTCGGTTTGGCACAAAGTCCTGTCTTTGACCATGTTATGCAACCACCGTTCTTACGGTTGACACCCGATTTGGTTCAGGTGACCTAATGAATTCTAGGTGAATTCCTAGGATTTTACGTTCAATGGTAATGAACGCATTGAAAATAGGGTTTTCAGAAAACAAATCGGTTTGTATTTTTGATCAAAATATTTTCTCGTTTAAGCTCGAGTTTAGATATCATTGAATTCCATGAGTTTGTAATTCTCAATCTTTAAGGTCAATCTCTAGGATTGAGTAATATCAGTCTTAAAAGCTGATTTTTAATCTTTAAGGAGATTATCCTTTCTGGGGATCTGATTCATTAGTCTTATCCAGCTAATTTGCACGGTGCCTCCCCATTGTACGAGATAAATCCTTCTCATGGTTAGGATAAATCTGACCACTTGGCGACCCTGTTTAATGCTGAGGTCCGTGGATTTCCTGCTGATTTTAGTGATGACTTTTCTAGATTTTTCGTCAACCTACAGCTGGTCTGGACGACAACTTCATGACCTAAATCAAGAAGCGCGTGTCTTTTTCGGAAGACTTTACTTCCTTTTAATGATGGAATTGATTCATCGTGTAGATCCATCTCTTCTTTTCTTTCATTGGGTAAAACAGTTTAGTTTAGTCCAAAGCAAAAGTATTTTCAGTTATTTGTTACAAATATATGTGGCATATGTTTAAAATAACTTGGTAAATTTTCCCACACTTGGCTTTTTATTTCTTTTTATCGTCCTCTATTCCATTTTAAATGAATTTTAACATTTTAGTTTGTTTCTCAATTTATCTCCTTTCCGAGGTAACAATAATTTCGGTGTTAAAACCTAGTTTTATCGTTCATAAATATGTTTAAACATGATTTTGAATTCATTTATTTGAAAATTTTTAAAAATTTTACTAGAATTGGGTAGTCAGTATATAAGACCAGGGCTGTTCTTTATTATCAGAGAGCACTAGATTCTAATACAACTACTGCTTTACTAGTATTTTTAATGGTAACCAAGTGTATAAAGTAAAAGTTTTAAAATCCGAAAGAATTTAACCCCTTCCCACACTTAAGATCTTGCAATGCCCTCGTTTGCAAGAAATCAGTAACAATTTAAATTATTGAGGGTGATTTGTGTGAAAATGATTAAATTTTTACCAAAGTTTCCAAATATATTGGTGTTTGTTTGCTGAATGATAAATGGTGCACGTCATTTGTTCATTCCGTCTTGTTGTTATTTCACATACATTTTGCATCATTGTCGTCAAAATTACTTGCTTTTGCTGAACTTAATGCCAGTCTTTGAAAATGCGTTGTTTTACCCTGTTGTGTACATAAGATAAACTGCAAACATATATACATATTTTTGAAGTTTGGTTTATTACCCCACATTCAAAAATTATTAAAATCTAAGAATAAAAGTTAGAAATTATAAAAATGATTACAATATTAACAAAAATATTAAATATATCAATAATTACAAATTACAAAATAATAAAAAAAAAAAATAAGTAAACTAAGGATGATATTGGTACCAATAGGGGTTCCACGCATAACCATAAGTGCTATAGAATGCTTCGGCAGGGTCATACGTAGGATATGGTGGCTGCATCTCTATCGACCAAGGAGGGAAGACGGGTTTCGGTGTAGGAATATAGTTTCTACCTATGTGTTGGCAATGCGCTATGATCTGGTTCTGATGAACTTGCCAATCTTCAAATGCTCTCTGTCTAGCATTTTCGTATTCCTGAGAAGCTATAAACCTATGAATTTCTTGCCCCCCTCCTACATTACCTTGTTCCTGGTTTCTCTCTACCTGTGGATGTCTACCATTGTATCGTACTGCGGCGTTATTTCGCCGCTTCAACACTTTCGCACCATGGTATACATTTAAACCTATAGTGTCGCGGGGTTCCGGCTCTTCTACTAATAATCCCCCCCGACTTATATCCACACCGAGATATTCACCAATCAAAGTAATAAAAATACCACCTCCTATTATGCTATGTGGACGCATCCCTCGAACCATAGCTGATAAATAATAACCCACACAATATGGTATACTTACAGCGCTGTGTGGGTCTCGAATACACATATGGTAAAACAAATCTTGTTCATTTACCTTTTCTTTGTTTTTACCCCTTTGTGTAATCGAATTAGCTAAAAATCTATGTATTACTCTTAATTCGGCTCTATCTATATCCAAATAAGAGTAGTTTCCCCCTTTGAAACGGTGGTGGCTTGTCATTTGACTCCACACACCGTGTGTATCAAAATTCTCATCTATTTTCCTACCGTTTAGTATCAATCCTCTACAATCGGCAGACGCTAATTCCTCAGGCGTATATATACGTAAAGCCTGAGCCATGTCCAGTAAAGACATGTGGCGCATCGAACCGCCTAACAAAAATCTAATAAAAGAACGATCGGTTAAACTAGCTACCCGATCATTCAACTCTATACTACATAACAACTCTTCACACCATACTTTATATACAGGTCTGCGTATGGTGAATAAACATATCCAGTCATTGAAAGAAGAATTACCATACCTCTGTACCAGTAATTCCCTAATTGGCCCGGCCAATTCTACAGCTTCCAAGGGTCCCCATTCTATGACCCTCGGTACCTCAACAACCTTGGAATGAAGAGTATGCAATCCCCGTTGATATTTTGGATAATCTATCCAAAGTCTGTCAAATCGCAGGTTCGGGTGCAACTGTTCCAAGTGCATATCTGAAAAGGTCATGACTGGATGAGGTACATCCTGCTTGTAGTAGTTATCTACCTCCTGTTGTTCCAAGTTCTCAGCAGGAGCATGGCGGGCTTGGGATGAAGATTCACCCCTTTCATTCTGCAAAACACATCAAACACAAATTTTGTGCATCCAAATATGCATTAGTGTCAGCAAAATCATCAATCAAAATAATTACAATGACATTATCAATTTATATCAAACTTAAGCTTATTTTCACATTTTTATCAAATCTACACTTTTTCAAATAAGCATATACGAAAATTTTCGCCAAGTTCATAAGCATTCAACTCAAATAACATGTCAAAATAATCATTACTAGCAAATAAACAAGTCTCAAATGACATTATCTTTCAAAAATCAAGTTCATGAATTTTGGACTTGAAAAAGTCCACTTTAATTCTCAAAATCATGGTTAGGCTCAAAGTTTGGATCATTTAACTACCTAGACATGTTACACTACTCAATTTAGCAATAATTCATGACAAAAATCGGCCATAACCTGTTTATATCAAAAAGCCCCAAATTTGCTCAAGAACACAAACCCTAGATTCTAAAGATTTTGAAGTTTTTAGCTTCAAATCATGTTAACAAGCATCAATCTAGGTTATACATGCATAATATACTAACAATTTAACACTAATTACACTAAAAATTAACAAACTTCAAATTATGAAAATATGCTCAAGAACACACTAAAATTCGGATTTAAAGGTGATTTGGGGTGTAATTGTACCTGTTTTCTTGAGTAGTTCCTAGATATCATCCTTCTCAACATGATTTTAGCAAAAAATTTGGTGATTAACGGTTAAAAATTGAGATTTTTGGGGGTGATTTTCGTGGGTTTTCGGGGGTTTTTTCGCTGTTAAAATTGCAGTGTTTTTGTGTGTGGTGTGTACAGATCGTGCAGCTGGTTATATTTTTTTTTCTGTAATTTGGTCCCTCCGCGAGTCGCGGAGGTTTTCACTGAAAACTCCGCGAGTCGCGGAGTTACTTTTTTTTTTTTTTTTTTTTTTTTTTTTTTTTATAATCTTTAACTTATAAAACAATTAAGAAATTAATTTTAAAATTTTGTTTCCTTTGTTATTTAGGACGAGGTCGTTTCGGATCGATGTCCTAGTCCGTCCCTCGACAAAATTTTAAAATTTGTCTTTTTGTAGCGATTGTTTTAAAAGCTAAGATTTTTGGGTTTTTTTTTTTTTTTTTCAATGTTTTTGGCATACTTTAAATCAATAAGATTAAAAATAATGATAATAAAAGTTCTCGTCCCTCCCTCGGGTAAAGCAATTTCGGTTCAGAGACCTAGTCTTCAACTTACGACGAATTTTAAAAATCATATTCTTAACTTAATGAGATAAAGTAAATTTTTGTTTTTAAATTCACACAACTTAAATATAAAATTCAAAATTAATATTAAAAATTCACACCAAACTCAAAATTTAAAATGCATAAAATTAAAATTTCATATTTTAAAAATTAAAAATTCACACCAAACTTAATTTAAAAATTCATAAATTCATACCAAACTTATATTAATTTTTCAAATATTTACAATTTTAAAAATATTGTTTTTACAAAGTTTACAATATTAATTTAAGATTTAAATATTAATTTTAAAAACATGGTAAAAAAATAAAATTAAAAATCTTTTTGTCTTTTTATCCCACTTTAATCAATCAAATATTATCAAAAATATGCGCCCCTCTTTTCGGTAAAGTAATTTCGGTTCCAAGACCTAATTTAACTCATGACGAATTTTTGAAATATTTTGGTTTGATTGTTTAAAGATATTTATACCTTAAGAATAAACGTTAAATTTCGCAGTGATGTAATAAATTTTTGAATGATATCAATAATTTCGGTCGCCAAACCTAATTTTATTTAATACCAATTTAATACTTTTTAGCGAACAAATTAGCGTTTATTATCAAAAGGTTAAAAATAAAAATAAAAATAAAAACTGTACAGACATACCTGTGAAATAGATTTCTTAGTTATATGATCTATTATATTCATAAGATAGTCGGTTTAATTGGTCTTCCATGGCTGCATAGGCGTAACCTCGAGCATTCATTGTCTTTTCTTCTAAACATATGAACGGTCCGTCTCTGCATAAAGTAACAAATTCGGTATTTGAATAGGTTTGATTATTTGAACATTTACCTCCATGTGACCATTTTCCGCATTTGTGACATTTTTCTAGGTGTCGTGCTCTTCTTTTCGCTGCGGATTTTGATTTTCCTTTACCAAATTGTAACTTATTATCTTCGCATCTGGATCCTTTTCTAACTCCGTCCATTCTTTCTCTGATTACTGATACTATTTCACTCGGGAGTATGTCATTATTACGTTTAGTGATCAAAGCGTGTAGCATTAGACCATGGTTTAATTCACAGGCAGTCTTCATTTTGTAAAAACCTAAAAAAAATAAAAATTCAGAATGGGGGGAGAAGACTAGTTCTTTAGGGTCTGCTAGGGAAAGACCATACGTGTTCCATTTTCGAGAACTATACGAAAACAGACAATCTAACTCTAACAGAAATATATATTATCCTTTAAAGACTTGATTCTCCCCACACTTAGTTAGCTGTGGCATTGAAATTGTGATTAACTTCGTTGTTGACCTCCATCGGACCATGTATGTAATGTTTAACTCTGTGACCATTAACTTTAAATTCAATCCCATTTGAATTTATTAATTCTATCGTTCCGTATGGGAAAACTCTTTTGACTATGAATGGTCCAGACCATCTTGATTTCAATTTTCCAGGAAATAGCTTGAATCGTGAATTGAAAAGAAGAACTCTATCTCCTTCTTTAAATTCTTTTGAACTTCTGATTCTTTTATCATGCCATTTCTTCGTTCTTTCTTTATAGATTAACGAATTCTCGTATGCTTCATGTCTTAATTCTTCTAATTCGTTTAGTTGACTTAATCGTAGACGTCCGGCTTCATGTAAATCAAGATTACATGTCTTCAAAGCCCAAAATGCTTTGTGTTCAATTTCTACTGGAAGATGACATGCTTTTCCATACACAAGTCTAAAAGGTGTGGTTCCAATTGGAGTTTTGTAGGCTGTTCTAAAAGCCCAGAGTGCATCCTCCAATTTAATGGACCATTCCTTTGAATTTGATCCTACGGTTTTCTCTAGAATACGTTTTAAAGCTCGGTTAGTATTTTCAACTTGTCCACTTGTTTGTGGATGATATGCGGTGGAGATTTTATGAGTTACTCCATATCTTTTAAGAACTTTCTCAAGTTGATTATTACAGAAATGAGTACCCCTATCACTTATTAAAGCTTTCGGTGTTCCAAACCTTGCAAAAAGACGTTTTAAAAAGTTTACTACAACTCGTGCATCGTTAGTTGGGAGAGCTTGTGCTTCCGCCCATTTAGATACATAATCAATGGCTACGAGTATATATAAATTATTATGAGATTTTGGAAATGGACCCATAAAGTCAATACCCCAAATGTCAAATACTTCACATACTTGGATGACATTTTGTGGCATTTCATCACGTTGACTTATTTTTCCGGCCCTTTGACATGCATCACAGGATTTGCAAAGAAGGTGTGCGTCTTTGTAAATTGTAGGCCAATAGAATCCAGCTTCATAAACTTTTCTTGCTGTTAGTTGAGGCCCATAATGCCCTCCTGTTGGTCCTGTGTGACAATGGTTTAATATTTTACTAGCTTCATCTCCAAATACACATCGGCGTATTATTCCATCGGGACAACTTTTAAACAGATGTGGATCTTCCCAGAAATAGTGTTTTATATCACTGAAGAATTTCTTTCGTCTTTGGTACGATAATCCTTTTTCAAGGAATCCACAAACTAAGTAGTTTGCATAGTCTGCAAACCATGGGATTTCTTTATAATCTATCTTCAATAGATATTCATCAGGAAAGTTGTCTTGTATGGCTGATTCATTCAGAACTTCTAATTCGGGATTTTCAAGACGAGAAAGATGATCAGCGGCGAGATTTTCTGCTCCTTTTTTATCTCGGATTTCAATATCAAACTCTTGTAAGAGTAAGATCCAACGGATTAATCTTGGTTTAGCATCTTGTTTTGAAAATAGGTATCTAAGAGCAGAATGGTCGGTATAGACCACCGTTTTTGCTAGAACGAGATATGATCGAAATTTATCAAAAGCAAAGACAATAGCAAGGAGTTCTTTTTCAGTAGTTGTATAGTTCGTTTGTGCTCCTTGTAATGTCTTACTAGCATAATATATAGGTTGAAATCGTTTTTCAATCCTTTGTCCTAAAACGGCTCCCATTGCAAAATCACTTGCATCGCACATTAGTTCAAATGGTAGATTCCAATTTGGTGTTATCATGATCGGCGCATTAGTGAGTTTTTCTTTAAGAATATTAAAAGATTTGATACATTCATCTGAAAAGATGAATGGCGCATCCTTTTCTAGGAGTTTATTCATAGGAGTGGCAATTTTAGAAAAATCTTTTATAAAACGTCGGTAAAAACCGGCATGCCCTAGAAAACTCCTAACTCCTCTAACATTGGTGGGATGTGGAAGTTTAGCAATTACATCTACTTTAGCTCTATCCACTTCAATTCCTTCTTTTGAAATTTTATGTCCAAGAACTATGCCTTCTTTAACCATGAAATGGCATTTCTCCCAATTAAGTACTAGATTTGATTTTTCGCATCTAATTAGCATTCGTTCCAGATTAACTAGACATGATTTAAATGTATCACCGAAGACTGAAAAGTCATCCATGAATACTTCCATGCATTCTTCTATCATGTCGTGAAAAATCGCCATCATACACCTTTGAAAGGTTGCAGGGGCGTTACAAAGTCCAAATGGCATGCGTTTGTAAGCAAAAGTACCATAAGGGCACGTGAATGTGGTTTTCTCTTGATCTTCGGGTGCTATTGGAATTTGAAAATATCCGGAAAATCCATCTAGAAAACAATAGTAACTATTTCCGGCTAATCTTTCCAACATTTGATCTATGAAAGGTAAGGGAAAGTGATCTTTTCTGGTGGCGTCATTTAATTTTCTATAATCAATACATACACGCCATCCTGTTACAGTCCTAGTAGGAATAAGCTCATTTTTCTCATTTGTGATAACAGTCATGCCACCCTTCTTAGGCACGCATTGAACTGGGCTTACCCATGGACTATCAGAAATTGGATATATCAAACCTGCATCTAGCAGTTTAATAATCTCTTTCTTAACTACATCTTGCATATTAGGATTTAGTCTTCGTTGGCGTTGCACATACGTTTTATGACCTTCTTCCATAAGGATTTTATGTGTGCAATACGAAGGACTTATTCCTTTAATATCATGAATCTTCCATGCAATGGCTGGTTTATGAGCTTTCAACACAGAAATGAGTTGTGATTTCTCATTTTCAGTAAGAGAAGACGATATTATTACAGGTAATTCAGATTCACCATGTAAATAAGCGTATTCCAAATGGTTTGGAAGTGGCTTTAACTCTAATTTCGGAGGTTCTTCTATCGATGATTTATATCGATATCTGTCTTCTTCTTTTAGCATTTGAATTTCTTCTGTTGTTGGTTCATATCCATTAGCTATAAGTGTAGCTAACATTTCAGCTTCATCAATTGGTTCATTTCCTTCTCCTAAAGAACATTCTCCTGTTCCTTGTAATTCTGGAAATTCTTCTAATAATTCTGCATGTGCATCTATAGTTTTAATATAATAACATGTATCATCTGCAGATTGTGGTTGTTGCATTGCTCTATCAACTGAAAAGGTAACACTCTCATCCTCTATACTTAGGGTCAGTTTCTTACCGAACACGTCTATCATTGCTTTAGCCGTGTTTAAGAATGGTCTTCCTAATATGAGAGGAACTTGAGAATCTTCTTCCATGTCTAAAACAACAAAATCTACTGGAAATACTAAAGTACCAACTTTAACTAGCATGTTCTCCATTATCCCTCTAGGATATTTTATTGATCTATCGGCTAGTTGTATGCTTATTCTGGTTGGTTTCAATTCTCCAAGGTCTAGTTTAGCGTATAGTGAATACGGCATTAGATTTATACTAGCACCTAAGTCTGCCAATGCTTCTATTGAACTAAGACTACCCAGAAAACATGGAATTGTGAAACTTCCTGGATCAGATAGTTTTTCTGGTATCTTATTCAACAGCACTGCTGAACAATTAGCATTCATAGTAACAGCCGAGAGTTCTTCCATTTTCTTTCTATTCGTGATTAGATCTTTCAAGAATTTAGCATATCTTGGCATTCCTGAAATCACATCAATGAAAGGAAGATTTACATTTATCTGTTTAAACATATCCAAGAATTTGGATTGCTCGGCTTCAAGTTTTTCCTTCTTCATTTTACTCGGATAAGGAAGTGGTGGTTGGTATGGTTTAACATAAGGTTTATCCTTAACTGTGTTATCTTCATTAACCTTTTCAACTACCGGTTCTTTTTCCTTATCTTGATCAGGTTTTGGTTCTTGTGGAGTAGGAATAGTTTCATCAGAAGTTACAGGTAATTCAGGTGGTTTAAGTGTTGTACCACTTCTTGTGGTAATAGCTTTAGCTGTTTCATTCCGGGGGTTAGCGTTTGTATCGCTAGGTAGACTTCCCGGTTTTCTTTCACCTATTAACCTTGCTAGGTTACTTACTTCTTGTTCCAGATTTTGAATAGAAGCTTGTTGATTTCTAAATGCTTGAGCATTTTGTTCATTGGTTTGTTTTTGAGATGTGAAAAACTGCGTTTGAGTTTCAACTAGCTTCGTCATCATATCTTCTAAATTCGGCTTTTTATCATCGGTTTGTTGTGGTGGTTTGTTTTGAAAATTCGGTCTTTGCTGATTGTAAGTATTATTGGATACTTGTTGATTGCTAGGACCTTGTTGGTTATTGTATGGAATATTTCGGTTATAATTCTGGTTTTGATTGTAAATCGGTCTTGGCGGTTGATAATTATTCTGATAATTATTTCCAGGCCTTTGGTTTATGTATGAAATATTCTCTCTTTGTTCCATTGTTAATTCATTACTGAGACAATCTTTTGTCAAATGTGGTCCTCCACACTGCTCACAACTAATTCGTATAGCATGAATATCTTTAGTCATCTTTTCCATTCGTCTTTCGAAAGCATCTATCTTTGCGGAAATTGAATCTAAGTCATGGCTAGAATCGGCTCTAGCTGCTTTAGATGATCTAATGATATCTTTTTCTTGGTGCCACTCATGTGAGTGGGAAGCAGTGTTATCAATAATTTTGTAAGCATCAGTTTCGGTTTTCTTCATAATCGAACCACCAGCTGCTATATCTATGTCTTTTCTTGTAGTGATGTCGCATCCTTGGTAGAATATTTGTACTATTTGACAAGTGTCTAAACCATGTTGCGGACATCCTCTTAACAACTTTCCATATCTTGTCCACGCCTCATATAGAGTTTCATTTGGCTTCTGTGTGAACGTAACAATTTCTGCTTGAAGTCTTACGGCTTTTGATGCAGGAAAGAATTGTTTAAGAAATTTATCAATTAAAACGTCCCATGTATCGATCGCTCCTTCAGGTAACGATTCCAACCAATCTTTGGCTTCTCCCTTTAAAGTCCAGGGAAATAACATGAGATATATCTGTTCATCCTCCACTTCTCGGATTTTAAATAGTGTGCAGATCCTATTAAAGGTACGTAGATGTTCATTTGGATCTTCCTTCGGCGCACCACTAAATTGGCATTGATTAGTCACCATGTGTAGAATTTGTCCTTTGATTTCATAATCTGGCGCATTAATGTCTGGATGAGTAATTGCGTGACCTTGGCCAGTGCGTTTAGCTCTCATTCGGTCTTCCATACTTAAAGGTTCCAGATTCTCCATAATTGAATTTGTTGACTCGGTATCACTAGATGCTTCAGATTTAATGGTTCGTTCCTCAACAATCTCTGTTTGAATGATTGGTGGTTCCGGAGGAAAGTTTAATGGTTCAGGATCTATGAACCGTTCCTGAATATTTTCTGGATTCTCAATTGTGAGGTTTGTTTCAAAAAATGGATTATCGGAAATTTGAACTGAAGTACTTGGTCGACTGGATGACGATTCTAAAGAAAAATCAACGGCGGTTATATTTGTTAAACGATGTCTTGATCGAGTTACAGGTGGTGAACGTACAAAAGGTGATGAACGTCTTGCTCGGTGCATTCACTGAATATCCTATTAGTTTTTAAAAGGAAAGAAAAATTATAATAAGTTATCCAATCAATAGACTTTTCTGATTTTGCCCACGTTTCGAATAGCCAAAAGATGCAGCAGAGGGGCAGGATTCGTTTGGTCTCAATATAATTGAGGACTGTTTGGCTCCAATAACCCGGTCCACGTACAAATCCAACTATTACTACGAACCAGAAAATTTTGATGTCTATCAATTTAATTACTTAAAATAAATTTTCGTAATTTTAAGAAATTTAGATAAGAAGTAGAATAAAATTCTAAGTCCTAAAAACTAGAATAGCGAGAAATAAGAAAGACAAAGAGTTCGTCGAAAAAGGTCGAAAAAGAAAAATGGTTGAAAAATAAAAGGTGACGGAAAAATAAAAGAAACTTAAAAAAAACTTAAAAATACTTAACTAACCTAACCTTATTACTACAACTAACTTAAAATTATAATCGCAAATTGAAATTACTAATTGGAATGATAATTGGTACATAGTAAAAGGTCTCTAAAAATATTAAAGCTTACAGGAAAAACTAAATCCCAAATGGAAATAACTTAAAAAGAAACTAAAACTTAAAAAGGCGTCGCAAAATTCTAAAGCACCTAAATCTTAGTCTAAAGAAAAAGCACTTAAGGAATTCTACGGCAAAGCCTAAAAATCTAGGAGTAAAAATAACTATAGCAAAAACTAAGTTTAAAATTAATTATGAGCTAAAAATACAAATATTACGCTACAACGATTAAAAAGGTACAAAATATAAAAATATACAAAAAGTTGTAAAAAGTACAATTTTTATAAAAAATATTATTTTTATATTATTTATTTAATAAAAACTACTAATTTTACAATTTTAATAAAACTAATTAAACAAAATACATATATAAAGTAAAAAGTAAAAATAAAACTAAAATTAATAATAATAATAATAATAATTAAGTTAAATAATAATAATAATAAATTAAAACTCCGTAATTAATGCAACTTTAGGGTTTTGTCTGTGTGTCAGAAGACCTCCGCGAGTCGCGGCAAATAAAGAGGAAAACCCCGCGAGTCGCGGGGTTCAGAAAAACAGTTGACAGATTTTACTTTTTACGCGTTTTTCTTTATTTTTTTTTTTTTTTTCTTTTTTCTGTTTTTAGTTTAAATAAACGATTTTTAATAAAATTTATATTTTTATAAATTAAAATAAAGATAAAGAAACTTATAAAACTTAAATATTTAACAAAATCCTAAAAATACTTATATTTTTGTTTTTCTTTTTATATTTTTGAATAATTAAAACGTAATTTTTACAAAAACGACTTTTAATAAAAGTAGATAAAAATCTTTTTTTTTTTATATTAGCGTTGCGCTTCCGGCTTTTAAGATGTAAGTTCCCCGGCAGCGGCGCCAAAAATACTTGATGTTAAAGCAGAGGGGTATAAAATACTATTAAATTTTAGCAGGAAATACTATTAAATACGATACAATTTTACACAAGATATTTATTTATTTATAGAATGGATATACTTAAACCTTGCTACAACACTTATAGGCAGTGTACCTAATCGTACAGTAGTGTAGTTTTTAGTAAGTCCGGTTCGTTCCACAGGGAAATCTTTAAACAAAGCTCAACGCTATATTAGTTTACTTTTATAAAAATACAAATATATATATAAGTGATATTATTATTATAAAGGGGGGTTTTTACCGTTTAATGACCGGTTTGTCGATTTTAAAACTTTAGTCGCAGTTAAAACCTAATGTAAAATATAAAATAAATACAAGACTTAAATTAAAGCGTAAAGTAAATAACGATAATGAAATTGCGAATAAAAATGCGATAAAATAAAATTGCGATAATTAAAAGGTACGCTAATTAAAAGTGCGATTAAATAAAATAACAATAAATAAAAGTGCGATAATTAGAAGTGCAATTAAATATAAAATAAAGGAAATTAAAATATGATATAAAAGAATTATGCTTATTTAAACTTCCGTAATCATGATGTTTGACGTGTTGGTTTTAGTTTTATGCCCATGGGTTAATTGTCCTTTGTCCTGGATTATTCAATATGTCCGTCTGGTTTTTGTCCATAACAGTCCATCAGTCATAAATATAAATTGCAAGTGTCCTTGTCAAATTATTATTATACCCGAAGATAAATATTCCAACTAATTGGGGATTCGAATTGTAACAAGGTTTTAATACTTTGTTTAATGAATACACCAGGTTATCGACTGCGTGTAAACCAAGGTTTTACTACTTTGTTAACAATTACACCAATTACCCTTGAATGTAATTTCACCCCTGTTTTGATTATTCTAGTGGCTATTAATCCATTCCCGTGTCCGGTTAAATGAACGATTATTCGTACATATAAATACCCCGCCCATCGTGTCCGATCGAGTGTATATGGTAAATTATAGGGACGCCCAATTGTAAATCTTTATATTAACATTAACAAACTTTCATTTAGTTAAACAAATATAAAGCCCATTAATAGCCCATAGCCTAGTTTCCACAAGTGTCGTTCTTTTGTCCAAACCCCAATTATGGTACAAAGCCCAATTACCCAATTTTAGTAATTAGCCCAACATCATGATTACTTCGTTTTAAACAAGCATAATAATAACTTAGCTACGAGACATTAATATAAAAAGGTTGAACATAACTTACAATGATTAAAAATAGCGTAGCGTTACACGGACAGAATTTCGACTTACACCCTTACAACATTCGCTAACATACCCTTATTATTATAATTAAAATTAAAATATAAATTATAAATATAAATATATATTACTTCGTATGAATGAGAAGAAAAAAATGATATTATTTTGATCAGAATTCGGGTTGATTTATAGCCAGGAATGATTTTTGGGGCTCCGCGACTCGCGGCAAAATGGCCTTCAAACTCCGCGAGTCGCGGAGAGGTATTTTCAGTTTACACCCTTGGAGTTTCCTGCTGCCGACGGTTTTAAATATATATATATAATATATATATAATTAATATAATTAATTATATATTATATTATATTTATATATATAGTTAACTTGTAATTTTTAGTCCGTTGCGTCGAGCGTTAAGAGTTGACTCTGGTCCCGGTTCCGGTTTTTCGAACGTCCTCGCGTACAATTTAATATCTTGTACTTTGCGTTTTGAATCTTGTACTCTTGTGATTTCGAGACGTTTCTTATCAATAATTGGAACCTTTTTGATTGTCTTTTGTTCTTTTGAGCTTTTTGGTCGTTTGCGTCTTCAAATCGTCGAATCTGTCTTTTGTCTTCACCTTTTATTATTTAAACGAATATCACTTGTAAATAGAACAATTGCAACTAAAAGCTTGTCTTTCTTGAGGAATAATGCTATGAAATATATGTTCGTTTTTAGCATTATCAACAGCAAACTAAGTGTGGGGAGAATCAAGTCTTTAAAGGATAATATATATTTCTGTTAGAGTTAGATTTTCTGTTTTCGTGTAGTTCTCGAAAATGGAACCCGAATGGTCTTTCCCTAGCAGACCCTAAAGAACTAGTCTTCTCCCTCCATTCTGAATTTTTATTTTTTTAAGTTTTACGAGATGAAGACTTCCTGTGAATTAAACCATGGTCTAATGCTACACGCTTTGATCACTAAACGTAATAATAACACACTTCCAAGTGAAATAGTATCATTAATCAGAGGCAAATTGGACGAAGTAAGAAAAGAATCCAGATGCGAAAATAATAAGTTACAATTTGGTAAAGGAAAATCAAAATCCGCAGCGAAAAGAACAGCAGACACCTTGAAAGATGTCACAAATGCGAAAAATGGTCACACGAAGGTAAATGTTCAAATAATCAAACTTATTCAAACACCGAATTTGTTACTTTATGCAGAGACGGACCGTTCATATGTTTAGAAGAAAAAACATTGAATGCTCGAGGTTACGCCTATGTAGCTATGGAAAATCAATTAGTTTTACTATCTTATGAGTGGGCTAGACCATATCACTAAGAAATCTCTTTCACAGGTAAGTTTGTACAGTTTTCATTTTTATTTTTATTTTTAACCTTTTGATAATAAACGCTAAATTGTTCGCTATAAAGTATTAAATTGGTATTCGATAAAATTAGGTCTTTCGACCGAAATTATTGATATCATACAAAAATTTATTACATCACTGCGAAATTTAACGTTTATTCTTAAGGTATAAATATCTTTAATCAATCAACCAAAAATATTTCAAAAATTCGTCATGAGTTAAATTAGGTCATGGAACCGAAATTACTTTACCGAAAAGAGGGGCGCGTATTTTTGATAATATTTGATTGATTAAAGTGGGATAAAAGACCAAAAAGATTTTTAATTTTATTTTTACTTTGTTTTTAATTAAAATAATATTGTAAACATGTTAAAATTAATATATATTTAAAATTGTAAATATTTGAAAAATTAATATTTTTAATATAAATTTGTATGAAAACAAAAATATAATTTAAGTTTGGTGTGAATTTTTAAATTTTAATAATATGAATTTTTAATTTTATGCATCTTAAATTTAAGTTTGGTGTAAATATAAAAACAAAAATTTACTTTATTTCGCTAAGTTAAAAATATGATTTTTAAAATTCGTCGTGAGTTGAAGACTAGGTCGTTGAACCAAAATTGCTTTACCCGAGGGAGGGACGAGAACTTTTATTATCATTATTTTTAATATTATTAAATTAAAGTATGCCAAAAACATTTAAAAAACCCAAAAATCTTTGCTTTTAAAACCGCGCTTAAAAATGACAAATTTTAAATTTTTTGTCGAGGGACAGACTAGGACATCGTTCCGAAATGCCCTCATCCTAAAAAGAAACAAATTTTTTAAAATTTAATTTAATTTATGTTTTATTTGTATAAGGTTTTAATTCAACCTAAAAAAATAAAAATAAATGAAAAACAAATGTGATGTAACAACAAGACGAAATGAACAAATGATGTCCACCATTTATCATTCAGCAAACAAACGCCAATATGTTTGGAAATTTTGGTAAAATTTAATTATTTTTCTACGCTAGTCACCCTCAATAATTTAAATTGTTACTGATTTCTTGCAAATGAGGGCATTGCAAGATCTTAAGTGTGGGAAGGGGTTAAATTCTTTCGGATTTTTAAAATTTTTAACTTAAACACTTGGTTACCATTAAAAATACTAGTAACGTAGTAGTTGTATTAGAATCTAGTGCTCTCTGATAACAAAGAACAGCCTTAGTCTTATATACTGACTACCCATTTCTAGTAAAATTTTTTAAAATTTTCAATTAAATGAACTCAAAATTATGTTTATACATATTTATGAATGATAAAACTAGGTGTTAACACCGAAATTATTGTTACCTTGGAAAGGACATAAATTGAGAAACAAACTAAAATGTTAGAATTCATTTAAAATGGAATAGAGGACAATAAAAAGGCAAATAAAAGAAAATAAAAGCCAAGTGTGGGAAAATTTACCAAGTTATTTAAAACATAAGTCACATATTTTTGTACAAATAACTGAAGATACTTTTGCTTTGGACTAATCTAAAAAAAGTTTTACCCGATTTACTGTAAGAGAGATGGATCTACATGATGAATCAATTCCATCATTTAAAGGAAGTAAAGTCTTCCGAAAAAGAAACGCGCTTCTTGATTTAGGTCATGAAGTTGTCGTCCAGACCAGCTGTAGGTTGACGAAAAATCTAGAAAAGTCATCTCTAAAATCAGCAGGAAATCCACGGACCTCAGCATCAAACAGGGTCGCCAAGTGGTCAGACTTATCCTAACCATGAGAGGATCTGTCTTGTAAAATGGGGAGGACGCCGTGCAAATTAGCTGGATAAGACAAATGAATCAGATCCCCAGAAAGGATAATCTCCTTAAAGATCAAAAATCAGCTTTTAAGACTGATATTACTCAATCCTAGAGATTGACCTTAAAGATTGAGAATTCAAACTCATGGAATTCAATGATATCTAAACTCGAGCTGAACGAGAAAATATTTTGATCAAAATTACAAACCGATTTGTTTTCTGAAAACCCATTTTCAATGCGTTCATTACCATTGAACGTAAAATCCTGAGAATTCACCTGGAATTCATTAGGTCACCTGAACCAAATCGGGTGTCAACCGTAAGAACGGTGGTTGCATAGCATGGTCAAAGACAGGACCTTGTGCCAGACCGAAAAATTATAAGGGTGAGCTTTACTATTACTCCTACAAAGGATAGTAATTGCATCTGATACGTTATAGACCATAATTAAAAGCATGTCAGGAGACATTGCCTTAACAGTTGCTTGTTCAACGCTTTCCTTTACAACCGGACGGTAGTTTATCGAAAGGTAATATACGGAACAAGTATACTGGACGTGTTGCTTTCCCAATACAAGGTTAGCAAGTGGGTGACACAAAACCGCAAGTTTTGAGCTAAAATTTTCAAATCTGAAACCCACCAAACCCACAAAAAGAATTTGCAAACACCGGTGAAGGGTTATTCCGGAAAACTTATCTAGGGTAAAAGCTAGATTGAATTTTCAAAAAGATCAAATGTTTTCATAAAGATCCAATTTCCTTAAAGGATCTAAATTTTTATAATCATGTGGGACTGTAAACCACAACGTTACTATCATTGTTCATATCGCTGTAATGAAATCACTGATGTACAAAGTGTGAAGAATGAAGAAGTGATTCTAGTATATTTCAAGACTATATTGCTTGAGGACAAGCAACGCTCAAGTGTGGGAATATTTGATAATGCTAAAAACGAACATATATTTCATAGCATTATCCCTCAAGAAAGACAAGCTTTTAGTTGCAGTTGTCCTATTTACAAGGAATATTCGTTTAAATATTAAAAGGTGAAGACAAAAGGCAGATTCGACAAATTGAAGACGCAAATGACCAAAAAGCTAAAAAGTACAAAGTACAAGCAAAGAGGTTCAAATTATTGATGAGGAACGCCTAAAAATGACAAGAGTACAAGCCGCAAAACGCAAAGTACAAGATATTAAATCATACGAAAGGACGTTCGAAAATTCGGAACCGAGACATGAACCAACTTTCAACGTACGACACAACGAATCGGAAATTATAAATTAATTATGTATATAAATATAATATAATATATAATTAATTATATAAATTGTATATTTATATTATATTTATAATAAAATCCATCGGCAGACTAAGATCCAAACTTGTGTGAGCTGGATTCCACAGCTCCGCACTCACGGAGCTTATAAAGGCAAATTGCACCACACTCGCGGAGCCCATAAAGTCAGAAATCCACCTATAAAAGGCCATGCAATTCGACGGATTATTTACACCCTTTTCATTTTCATCATACGTAAAATATATATATATATATATATATATATATATATATATATATATATATATATATATATATATATATATATATATATATATATATATATATATAAAATTTTAATTTTAATTTTAATTTTAATCCTAATAATAAGGGTATGTTAGCGAATGTTGTAAGGGTGTAAGTCGAAATTCTGTCCGTGTAACGCTACGCTATTTTTAATCATTGTAAGTTATGTTCAACCTTTTTAATTTCATGTCTCGTAGCTAAGTTATTATTATGCTTATTTAAAACGAAGTAATCATGATGTTGGGCTAAATACTAAAATTAGGTAATTGGGTTTTGTACCATAATTGGGGTTTGGACAAAAGAACGACACTTGTGGAAATTAGACTATGGGCTATTAATGGGCTTTATATTTGTTTAACTAAATGATAGTTTGTTAATTTTAATATAAAGATTTACAATTGGACATACCTATAAATAATCATATACACTCGATCGGACACGTTGGGCGGGATATTTATATGTACGAATAATCGTTCATTTAACTGGACACGGGAATGGATTAATAGTCTATGAAATTATTAAAACAGGGGTGAAATTATGTACAAGGACACTTGGCATAATTGATAACAAAGTATTAAAACCTTGTTATAGTTTAAGTCCCCAATTAGTTGGAATATTTGACTTCGGGTATAAGGATAATTTGACGAGGATACTCGCACTTTATATTTATGACTGATGGATTGTTATGGATAAAAACCAGACGGACAAATTGAATAATCCAGGACAAAGAACAATTAACCCATGGGCATAAAACTAAAATCAACGCGTCAAACATCATGATTACGGAAGTTTAAATAAGCATAATTCCTTTATTTTCATATTTAATTGCACTTCTAATTATCACATTTTTATTTATTGTCATTGTATTTAATTGCACATTTAATTATCGCACTTTTTAATTATCATAATTTTATTTTATCGCACTTTTATTATTCGCAATTTCATTATCGTTATTTACTTTACGCTTTAAATTAAGTCTTTTATTTATTTAATATTTTACATTAGGTTTTAACTGCGACGAAAGTTTTAAAAATTGACAAACCGGTCATTAAACGGTAAAAACCCCCTTTTATAATAATAATATTACTTATATATATTTGTATTTTTATAAATTAAAACTAATATAGCGTTAAGCTTTGTTTAAAAGATTCCCTGTGGAACGAACCGGACTTACTAAAAACTACACTACTGTACGATTAGGTACACTGCCTATAAGTGTTGTAGCAAGGTTTAGGTATATCCATTCTATAAATAAATAAATATCTTGTGTAAAATTGTATCGTATTTAATAGTTTTTCCTAGTAAAATATACACAATTTCATATACGCCTCGCATAACATCAATGGTTATGACCCGAATGTCGATTCGTTGAGGTTTATAAACTTAAAATGGATTAAGTTGAGGTATGAAACTGAGTTAAATATGTTTTGGTGTCAAAACTTGCCAATGGCATGATATTGACTTCTTATGGGTCAAATTAGGGTTTAAGTGTCATTTTGGGAAAGATATGTGTTTAACACCCATGATTGGGTTTGATTGGCATATTAGGACCATTCTCACTTATGCTAGTGATTACTGATTAGTTTGGGCACGATTTGTGCTTGGAAGTGCATTTGGGTCGAAATTGCACTAGTAGTCAATTTGGGTTGATTTGTATATCCACCCTAATTGTGTTACTTGTTATGTGATAAATGAAATAGGTACATTCCATCGGCGATTGCGGATTATTCGGTGGCATTCTTCAAGGCGACAAGGTGAGTGTTAATATCATATGTGCATATGTATGTGTAGGATGGGTGCGGGTCGGGTGAAGGGGTTCTCAGTTATAGAGATCACTTCTCATATAGGTGAAATTGTTGGACTTGTGTATAGGTCCAATTGGCACGGTTGTGCGTTTTAGTTGACTACCTTGGCGAGGTGCACACTTTGTGTGTACGTTATCACATGGGCGTGTGATGTGGATTATATAACCCCAATGGCGAAGGGTTAATATTGTGAGTGGAATATCTATGTATGTATGTATATGATTTATGTGCCCGTAGTAATGGTGTCACATAGCCGTTTTTGTGACCATAGTTGTAGGACATAGCCGTTTTGTCCATATTGATAGTTGTGGGACATAGCCGTTTTGTTCACATTGATAGTTTCCCGTAGTAATGGTGTCACATAGCCATTTTTGTGACCATAGTTATGGGACATAGCCATTTTTTCCAAATGATAATTATGCATATAGCAGTGTTTGTGCATATGGTGGTGAGTAATAGCCGTGTTATACTCCCACGTTGTTGCCCGTATTAATTGTTGCACATAGCCGTGTTTGTGCACATGATTGTGAGTAATAGCCGTGTTTTACTCACATATTGATCAAGTGATGCTATAGACGTTTTTGGAACACTTGAGGGTGATGCCATAACCGTTTTTGGAACACCTTGGGGGTTAGCATGCCATAGCCGTGTTTGGAAGCTAACGGTTGTTATGAACATCGATGACTTGTTTCGCGAAGTCATTCCCTTGCGAAGATTTGGTTAACCATGGTTATTGTGTTGTAAGCGTAAGCAAATTATGTTATTCGAGATATATATATATATATATATATATATATATATATATATATATATATATATATATATATATATATATATATATTGTATACGTATAATGTTGTATTGTCGTGATGTAGCTAACCCTCCGGGTGTAGCTTATTGGCATTTGTTCACATTGTTGTTGGTGAACTTACTCATTGTTGATGTTGTTAGCTTATTGCTTAGTGATCGTACGGTATGCTTATATTAGCTTGCCTTTATGCTTGGATGCTTCGGTATGCGGTATTTGTTTATTTATGTGGCGTGTCCATTTTATGCATATATATGTATGTAGTATATGAAATGTCCCGTTCTTATTGATTAAAAACGTTCCATATTAATTGATTTCGTTGCGAGGTTTTGACCTCTATATGAGACGTTTTTCAAAGACTGCATTCATTTTAAAACAAACCATAACCTTTATTTCATCAATAAAGGTTTAAAAAGCTTTACGTAGATGATATAAATTTCGAAGTACTAAAGCATCCGGTACTTTGGATGGGGTTTGTTAGGCCCAATAGATCTATCTTTAGGATTCGCGTCAATTAGGGTGTCTGTTTCCTAATTCTTAGATTACCAGACTTAATAAAAAGGGGTATATTCGATTTCGATAATTCAACCATAGAATGTAGTTTCACGTACTTGTGTCTATTTTGTAAATCATTTATAAAACCTGCATGTATTCTCATCCCAAAAATATTAGATTTTAAAAGTGGGACTATAACTCACTTTCACAGATTTTTACTTCGTCGGGAAGTAAGACTTGGCCACTGGTTGATTCACGAACCTTTAACAATATATACATATATATCAAAGTATGTTCAAAATATATTTACAACACTTTTAATATATTTTGATGTTTTAAGTTTATTAAGTCAGCTGTCCTCGTTAGTAACCTACAACTAGTTGTCCACAGTTAGATGTACAGAAATAAATCGATAAATATTATCTTGAATCAATCCACGACCCAGTGTATACGTATCTCAGTATTGATCACAACTCAAACTATATATATTTTGGAATCAACCTCAACCCTGTATAGCTAACTCCAACATTCACATATAGAGTGTCTATGGTTGTTCCGAAATATATATAGATGTGTCGACATGATAGGTCGAAACATTGTATACGTGTCTATGGTATCTCAAGATTACATAATATACAATACAAGTTGATTAAGTTATGGTTGGTATAGATTTGTTACCAATTTTCACGTAGCTAAAATGAGAAAAATTATCCAATCTTGTTTTACCCATAACTTCTTTATTTTAAATCCGTTTTGAGTGAATCAAATTGCTATGGTTTCATATTGAACTATATTTTATGAATCTAAACAGAAAAAGTATATATTTATAATCGGAAAAAAAAGTTACAAGTCTTTTTTGTAAAGGTAGTCATTTCAGTCGAAAGAACGACGTCTAGATGACCATTTTAGAAAACATACTTCCACTTTGAGTTTAACCATAATTTTTGGATATAGTTTTATGTTCATAATAAAAATCATTTTCTCAGAATAACAACTTTTAAATCGAAGTTTATCATAGTTTTTAATTAACTAACCCAAAACAGCCCGCGGTATTACTACGACGGCGTAAATCCGGTTTTACGGTGTTTTTCGTGTTTCCAGGTTTTAAATCATTAAGTTAGCATATCATATAGATATAGAACATGTGTTTAGTTGATTTTAAAAGTCAAGTTAGAAGGATTAACGTTTGTTTGCGAACAAGTTTAGAATTAACTAAACTATGTTCTAGTGATTACAAGTTTAAACCTTCGAATAAGATAGCTTTATATATATGAATTGAATGATGTTATGAACATCATTACTACCTTAAGTTCCTTGGATAAACCTACTGGAAAAGAGAAAAATGGATCTAGCTTCAACGGATCCTTGGATGGCTCGAAGTTCTTGAAGCAGAATCATGACACGAAAACAAGTTCAAGTAAGATCATCACTTGAAATAAGATTGTTATAGTTATAGAAATTGAACCAAAGTTTGAATATGATTATTACCTTGTATTAGAATGATAACCTACTGTAAGAAACAAAGATTTCTTAAGGTTGGATGATCACCTTACAAGATTGGAAGTGAGCTAGCAAACTTGAAAGTATTCTTGATTTTATGTAACTAGAACTTGTAGAATATATGAAGAACACTTAGAACTTGAAGATAGAACTTGAGAGAGATCAATTAGATGAAGAAAATTGAATAATGAAAGTGTTTTTAGGTGTTTTTGGTCGTTGGTGTATGGATTAGATATAAAGGATATGTAATTTTGTTTTCATGTAAATAAGTCATGAATGATTACTCATATTTTTGTAATTTTATGAGATATTTCATGCTAGTTGCCAAATGATGGTTCTCACATGTGTTAGGTGACTCACATGGGCTACTAAGAGCTGATCATTGGAGTGTATATACCAATAGTACATACATCTAAAAGCTGTGTATTGTACGAGTACGAATACGGGTGCATACGAGTAGAATTGTTGATGAAACTGAACGAGGATGTAATTGTAAGCATTTTTGTTAAGTAGAAGTATTTTGATAAGTGTATTGAAGTCTTTCAAAAGTATATAAATACATATTAAAACACTACATGTATATACATTTTAACTGAGTCGTTAAGTCATCGTTAGTCGTTACATGTAAGTGTTGTTTTGAAACCTTTAGGTTAACGATCTTGTTAAATGTTGTTAACCCGATGTTTATAATATCAAATGAGATTTTAAATTATTATATTATCATGATATTATCATGTATGAATATCTCTTAATATGATATATATACATTAAATGTCTTTACAACGATAATCGTTACATATATGTCTCGTTTAAAAATCATTAAGTTAGTAGTCTTGTTTTTACATATGTAGTTCATTGTTAATATACTTAATGATATGTTTACTTATCATAGTATCATGTTAACTATATATATATCCATATATATGTCATCATATAGTTTTTACAAGTTTTAACGTTCGTGAATCACCGGTCAACTTGGGTGGTCAATTGTCTATATGAAACATATTTCAATTAATCAAGTCTTAACAAGTTTAATTGCTTAACATGTTGGAAACATTTAATCATGTAAATATCAATCTCAATTAATATATATAAACATGGAAAGTGTTATGTACAGCCGCGAGTTGTTGAGGTAACTCAAGTCAGTAAGCTACTGGTCCGACACAATCAATAATCTTGAATGGTCCAATATACCTTGGATTTAATTTCCCTCGTTTACCAAATCGAACAACGCCTTTCCAAGGTGCAACTTTAAGCATGACCATCTCTCCAATTTCAAATTCTATATCTTTTCTTTTAATGTCAGCGTAGCTCTTTTGTCGACTTTGGGCGGTTTTCAACCGTTCTTGAATTTGGATGATCTTCTCGGTAGTTTCTTGTATAATCTCCGGACCCGTAATCTGTCTATCCCCCACTTCACTCCAACAAATCGGAGACCTGCACTTTCTACCATAAAGTGCTTCAAACGGCGCCATCTCAATGCTTGAATGGTAGCTGTTGTTTTAGGAAAATTCTGCTAACGGTAGATGTCGATCCCAACTGTTTCCGAAATCAATAACACATGCTCGTAGCATGTCTTCAAGTGTTTGTATCGTCCTTTCGCTCTGCCCATCAGTTTGTGGATGATAGCCAGTACTCATGTCTAGACGAGTTCCTAATGCTTGCTGTAATGTCTGCCAGAATCTTGAAATAAATCTGCCATCCCTATCAGAGATAATAGAGATTGGTATTCCATGTCTGGAGATGACTTCCTTCAAATACAGTCGTGCTAACTTCTCCATCTTGTCATCTTCTCTTATTGGCAGGAAGTGTGCTGATTTGGTGAGATGATCAACTATTACCCAAATAGTATCAAAACCACTTGCAGTCCTTGGCAATTTAGTGATGAAATCCATGGTAATGTTTTCCCATTTCCATTCTGGGATTTCGGGTTGTTGAAGTAGACCTGATGGTTTCTGATGCTCAGCTTTGACCTTAGAACACGTCAAACATTCTCCTACGTATTTAGCAACATCGGCTTTCATACCCGGCCACCAAAAATGTTTCTTGAGATCCTTGTACATCTTCCCCGTTCCAGGATGTATTGAGTATCTGGTTTTATGAGCTTCTCTAAGTACCATTTCTCTCATATCTCCAAATTTTGGTACCCAAATCCTTTTAGCCCTATACCGGGTTCCGTCTTCCCGAATATTAAGATGCTTCTCCGATCCTTTGGGTATTTCATCCTTTAAATTTCCCTCTTTTAAAACTCCTTGTTGCGCCTCTTTTATTTGAGTAGTAAGGTTATTATGAATCATTATATTCATAGATTTTACTCGAATGGGTTCTCTGTCCTTCCTGCTCAAGGCATCGGCTACCACATTTACCTTCCCCGGGTGGTAACGAATCTCAAAGTCGTAATCATTCAATAATTCAATCCACCTACGCTGCCTCATATTCAGTTGTTTCTGATTAAATATGTGTTGAAGACTTTTGTGGTCGGTATATATAATACTTTTGACCCCATATAAGTAGTGCCTCCAAGTCTTTAATGCAAAAACAACCGCGCCTAATTCCAAATCATGCGTCGTATAATTTTGTTCGTGAATCTTCAATTGTCTAGACGCATAAGAAATCACCTTCGTTCGTTGCATTAATACACAACCGAGACCTTGCTTTGATACGTCACAATAAATCACAAAATCATCATTCCCTTCAGGCAATGACAATATAGGTGCCGTAGTTAACTTTTTCTTCAATAACTGAAACGCTTTCTCTTGTTCATCATTCCATTCAAATTTCTTCCCTTTATGCGTTAATGCAGTCAAGGGTTTTGCTATTCTGGAAAAGTCTTGGATGAACCTTCTGTAGTAACCAGCTAGTCCTAAAAATTAGCGTATGTGTTTCGGAGTTTTCGGGGTTTCCCACTTTTCAACAGTTTCTATCTTTGCCGGATCCACCTTAATACCTTCTTTGTTCACTATGTGACCGAGGAATTGAACTTCTTCCAACCAAAATGCACACTTTGAAAACTTAGCGTACAATTCTTCCTTCCTCAATACTTCTAACATCTTTCTCAAATGTTCACCGTGTTCTTGGTCATTCTTTGAGTAAATAAGTATGTCATCAATGAAAACAATGACAAACTTGTCAAGGTATGGTTCACACACTCGGTTCATAAGGTCCATGAACACAGCTGGTGCATTAGTTAAACCAAACGGCATGACCATAAACTCGTAATGATCGTAACGTGTTCTGAAAGCAGTCTTTGGAATATCATCTTCTTTCACCCGCATTTGATGATACCCGGAACGTAAGTCAATCTTTGAATAAACAGACGAGCCTTGTAGTTGATCAAATAAGTCTTCGATTCTCGGTAGTGGGTAGCGGTTCTTGATGGTAAGTTTGTTCAACTCTCAGTAGTCGATACACAACCTGAATGTACCATCTTTCTTCTTGACAAACAAAACAGGAGCTCCCCACGGTGATGTGCTTGGTCGAATGAAACCACGCTCTAAAAGTTCTTGTAATTGGTTTTGCAGTTCTTTCATCTCGCTGGGTGCGAGTCTGTAAGGAGCACGAGCTATTGGTGCAGCTCCTGGTACAAGATCTATTTGAAATTCAACGGATCGATGTGGGGGTAATCCCGATAATTCTTTCGAAAATACATCGGGAAATTCTTTTGCAATGGGAACATCATTGATGCTCTTTTCTTCAGTTTGTACTTTCTCGACGTGTGCTAGAACAGCATAGCAACCTTTTCTTATTAGTTTTTGTGCCTTCAAATTACTAATAAGATGTAGCTTCGTGTTGCCCTTTTCTCCGTACACCATTAAGGGTTTTCCTTTTTCTCGTATAATGCGAATTGCATTTTTGTAACAAACGATCTCTGCTTTCACTTCTTTCAACCAGTCCATACCGATTATCACATCAAAACTCCCTAACTCTACTGGTATCAAATCAATCTTAAATGTTTCGCTAACCAGTTTAATTTCTCGATTCCGACATATATTATCTGCTGAAATTAATTTACCATTTGCTAATTCGAGTAAAAATTTACTATCCAAAGGCGTCAATGGACAACTTAATTTAGCACAAAAATCTCTACTCATATAGCTTCTATCCGCACTCGAATCAAATAAAACGTAAGCAGATTTATTGTCAATAAGAAACGTACCCGTAACAAGCTCCGGGTCTTCCTGTGCCTCTGCCGCATTAATATTGAAAACTCTTCCGCGACCTTGTCCATTCGTGTTCTCCTGGTTCGGGAAATTTCTAATAATGTGGCCCGGTTTTCCACATTTATAACAAACTACATTGGCATAACTTGCTCCGACACTACTTGCTCCGCCATTACTCATTCCGACACCATTTGTTCCTTTCGTTCTATTAACCCCTGGTCCGTAGACCTCACACTTCGCCGCGCTATGACCATTTCTTTTACACTTGTTGCAAAATTTGGTGCAGAACCCCGAGTGATACTTTTCACACCTTTGGCATAGCTGCTTCTGATTGTTGTTGTTGTTGCGGTTATTATTGTTGTTGGGATGATTGTTGTAGTTGATGTTGTTGTTGTTGTTGTTGTTGTTGTTGTTGTTGTTGGGCCGTTTGTTGTAGTTGCGATTGATGTTGCGATTGTTGGGATAATTGTTGCGATTATTGTTGTAATTGCTGCTGTTGTTGTATTGGTGATTCTTATCACCGTTTTCCTCCCACTTTCCTTTGACTTGCTTCACATTGGCCTCTTTAGCAGTCTGTTCTTTAATTCTTTCTTCAATCTGGTTCACTAGTTTGTGAGCCATTCTACATGCCTGTTGTATGGAGGCGGGCTCGTGTGAACCTATATCTTTTTGGATTCTTTCCGGTAATCCTTTCACAAACGCGTCGATCTTCTCTTCCTCATCTTCGAATGCTCCCGGACACAATAGGCACAATTCTGTGAATCGTCTTTCGTACGTGGTAATATCAAATCCTTGGGTTCGTAACCCTCTAAGTTCTATCTTGAGCTTATTGACCTCGGTTCTGGGACGGTACTTCTCGTTCATCAAGTGCTTGAATGCTGACCACGGTAGTGCGTACGCATCGTCTTGTTCCACTTGCTCTAGATAGGTATTCCACCATGTTAACGCAGAACCTGTGAAGGTATGCGTAGCTTACTTCACTTTGTCCTCTTCAGTACACTTACTTATGTCAAACACCGATTCGACCTTCTCGGTCCACCGTTTCAATCCGATCGGTCCTTCGGTTCCATCAAATTCCAAAGGTTTGCAGGCAGTGAATTCTTTGTAGGTGCATCCTACACGATTTCCTGTACTGCTAGATCCAAGGTTATTGTTGGTATGTAGCGCAGCCTGTACTGCAGCTATGTTTGAAGCTAGAAAAGTACGGAATTCCTCTTCATTCAAATTCACGGTGTGTCGAGTAGTCTGTGCCATTTCCTTCAAAATAGTCAAATGGAACAAGTTAATCATACAGAATATTAAGAGTAGTTAATAGTATTTCGTAGCATAATATGAACTCATTTATAAAAGCTTTTTCTTCATATTAGCAATTTATAAGTTTAAATTCGGGTAGTACCTACCCGTTAAGTTCATACTTAGTAGCTAATATACAATTCAACTACTACAATTCTATATGAAAAACTGATTATAATAATATTTCGCGTTCAAACTTTTACACAATACTTTACAAACTTACAATACCGCTTATTTTACATATAACATGAAATATAGCACACAATAAATTTGATACAAGATGGTTGTGAAGATAATTCTAGCTAGTACACAGGTCGTTCAGCAAAGGCAATAAAGACACGTAATTCATACGTCCAGAAACAAGTCATGCATTCTGGTTTTACTAGGATTACTTCCCATCCTTGGTCTTGTGAACATAAACGTTATGACCGTTGATAAGACAGCGTGTTGTAACGTCGTCAAAGGGACGAGGGTTACGTAATGTCCAACAGTCCCGTAACAATCTAAAAACCTCATTTCTTACCCCAATTACCGACTCCGTCACTTGTGGGAACGTTTTGTTTAATAGTTGTAGCCCGATGTTCTTGTTCTCACTTTGGTGAGAAGCGAACATTACTAATCCGTAAGCATAACATGCTTCTTTATGTTGCATGTTAGCCGCTTTTTCTAAATCACGAAGTCCAATATTCGGATATATTGAGTCAAAATAATTTCTTAACCCATTGCGTAAAATAGCATTTGGGTTCCCCAAAATATATGCGTCAAAGTAAACACATCGTAACTTATAGATTTCCCAATGTGATATCCCCCATCTTTCGAACGAAATCCTTTTATAAACCAAGGCATTCTTGGAACGTTCTTCGAATGTCTTACAAACTGATCTCGCCTTAAATAGTTGTGCCGAAGAATTCTGACCGACTCTAGACAAGATTTCATCAATCATGTCTCCGGGTAGGTCTCTTAAAATATTGGGTTGTCTATCCATTTTGTGTTTTTATACTGTAAAATAGACAAGAGTTAGATTCATAAAAAAAAAAATACTTATTAATACAAGCAATTTTTACATATATCATAAAGCATAAGCACACTATATTACATATATTACACCACACGAATACAACTATCTTATTCCGACTCGCTTGTTTCTTCTTCTTCGGTTTTGGTTCGTTTTGCCAAGTTTCTAGGGATATATGATGTTCCCCTAATACGAGCCGTCGTTTTCCACATTGGTTTAGAAAAACCTGGTGGTTTAGAGGTTCCCGGGTCATTGTTACAACTTAAGGACTTCGGGGGTTGACGATACATATAAAGTTCATCGGGGTTGGAATTAGATTTCTCTATTTTTATGCCCTTTCCATTATTATTTTCTTTTGTCTTTTTAAATTTAGTTGGGGTAATTTCTATAACATCATCGGAATTCTCGTCGAAATCCGATTCATCGGAGAATTGGTAATCCTCCCAATATTTTGCTTCCTTGGCGGAAACACCATTGACCATAATTAACCTTGGTCGGTTGGTTGAGGATTTTCTTTTACTTAACCGTTTTATTATTTCCCCCACCGGTTCTATTTCTTCATCCGGTTCCGATTCTTCTTCCGGTTCCGATTCTTCTTCCGGTTCCGACTCTTCTTCCAGTTCCTCTTCGGGAACTTGTGAATCAGTCCACGAATCATTCCAATTTACATTTGACTCTTCATTATTATTAGGTGAGTCAATGGGACTTGTTCTAGAGGTAGACATCTATCACATAATATCAAACGCGTTAAGAGATTAATATATCACATAATATTCACATGTTAAAAATATATAGTTTCCAACAAAATTTGTTAAGCAATCATTTTTCAAGTAAACACGGTCGAAGTCCAGACTCACTAATGCATCCTAACAAACTCGATAAGACACACTAATGTAAAATTCTGGTTCTCTAAGACCAACGCTCGGATACCAACTGAAATGTCCCGTTCTTATTGATTAAAAACGTTCCATATTAATTGATTTCGTTGCGTGGTTTTGACCTCTATATGAGATGTTTTTCAAAGACTGCATTCATTTTAAAACAAACCATAACCTTTATTTCATCAATAAAGGTTTAAAAAGCTTTACGTAGATTATCAAATAATGATAATCTAAAATATCCTGTTTACACACGACCATTACATAATGGTTTACAATACAAATATGTTACAACAAAATAAGTTTCTTGAATGCAGTTTTTACACAATATCATACAAGCATGGACTCCAAATCTCGTCCTTATTTAAGTATGCGACAGCGGAAGCTCTTAATAATCAACTGAGAATAAACATGCTTAAAACGTCAACAAAAATGTTGGTGAGTTATAGGTTTAACCTATATATATCAAATCATAATAATAGACCACAAGATTTCATATTTCAATACACATCCCATACATAGAGATAAAAATCATTCATATGGTGAACACCTAGTAACCGACATTAACAAGATGCATATATAAGAATATCCCCATCATTCCGGGACACCCTTCGGATATGATATAAATTTCAAAGTACTAAAGCATCTGGTACTTTAGATGGGGTTTGTTAGGCCCAATAGATCTATCTTTAGGATTCGCGCCAATTAGGGTGTCTGTTCCCTAATTCTTAGATTACCAGACTTAATAAAAAGGAGCATATTCGATTTCGATAATTCAACCATAGAATGTAGTTTCAGGTACTTGTGTCTATTTTGTAAATCATTTATAAAACCTGCATGTATTCTCATCCCAAAAATATTAGATTTTAAAAGTGGGACTATAACTCACTTTCACAGATTTTTACTTCGTCGGGAAGTAAGACTTGGCCACTGGTTGATTCACGAACCTATAACAATATATACATATATATCAAAGTATGTTCAAAATATATTTACAACACTTTTAATATATTTTGATGTTTTAAGTTTATTAAGTCAGCTGTCCTCGTTAGTAACCTACAACTAGTTGTCCACAGTTAGATGTACAGAAATAAATCGATAAATATTATCTTGAATCAATCCACGACCCAGTGTATACGTATCTCAGTATTGATCACAACTCAAACTATATATATTTTGGAATCAACCTCAACCCTGTATAGCTAACTCCAACATTCACATATAGAGTGTCTATGGTTGTTCCGAAATATATATAGATGTGTCAACATGATAGGTCGAAACATTGTATACGTGTCTATGGTATCTCAAGAGTACATAATATACAATACAAGTTGATTAAGTTATGGTTGGTATAGATTTGTTACCAATTTTCACGTAGCTAAAATGAGAAAAATTATCCAATCTTGTTTTACCCATAACTTCTTCATTTTAAATCCGTTTTGAGTGAATCAAATTGCTATGGTTTCATATTGAACTCTATTTTATGAATCTAAACAGAAAAGTATAGATTTATAGTCGGAAAAATAAGTTACAAGTCGTTTTTGTAAAGGTAGTCATTTCAGTCGAAAGAACGACGTCTAGATGACCATTTTAGAAAACATACTTCCACTTTGAGTTTAACCATAATTTTTGGATATAGTTTCATGTTCATAATAAAAATCATTTTCTCAGAATAACAACTTTTAAATCAAAGTTTATCATAGTTTTTAATTAACTAACCCAAAACAGCCCGCGGTGTTACTACGACGGCGTAAATCCGGTTTTACGGTGTTTTTCGTGTTTCCAGGTTTTAAATCATTAAGTTAGCATATCATATAGATATAGAACATGTGTTTAGTTGATTTTAAAAGTCAAGTTAGAAGGATTAACTTTTGTTTGCGAACAAGTTTAGAATTAACTAAACTATGTTCTAGTGATTACAAGTTTAAACCTTCGAATAAGATAGCTTTATATATATGAATTGAATGATGTTATGAACATCATTACTACCTTAAGTTCCTTGGATAAACCTACTGGAAAAGAGAAAAATGGATCTAGCTTCAACGGATCCTTGGATGGCTCGAAGTTCTTGAAGCAGAATCATGACACGAAAACAAGTTCAAGTAAGATCATCACTTGAAATAAGATTGTTATAGTTATAGAAATTGAACCAAAGTTTGAATATGATTATTACCTTGTATTAGAATGATAACCTACTGTAAGAAACAAAGATTTCTTGAGGTTGGATGATCACCTTACAAGATTGGAAGTGAGCTAGCAAACTTGAAACTATTCTTGATTTTATGTAACTAGAACTTGTAGAATATATGAAGAACACTTAGAACTTGAAGATAGAACTTGAGAGAGATCAATTAGATGAAGAAAATTGAAGAATAAAAGTGTTTGTAGGTGTTTTTGGTCGTTGGTGTATGGATTAAATATAAAGGATATGTAATTTTGTTTTCATGTAAATAAGTCATGAATGATTACTCATATTTTTGTAATTTTATGAGATATTTCATGCTAGTTGCCAAATGATGGTTCTCACATGTGTTAGGTGACTCACATGGGCTGCTAAGAGCTGATCATTGGAGTGTATATACCAATAGTACATACATCTAAAAGCTGTGTATTGTACGAGTACGAGTACGGGTGCATACGCGTAGAATTGTTGATGAAACTGAACGAGGATGTAATTGTAAGCATTTTTGTTAAGTAGAAGTATTTTGATAAGTGTATTGAAGTCTTTCAAAAGTATATAAATACATATTAAAACACTACATGTATATACATTTTAACTGAGTCGTTAAGTCATCGTTAGTCGTTACATGTAAGTGTTGATTTGAAACCTTTAGGTTAACGATCTTGTTAAATGTTGTTAACCCAATGTTTATAATATCAAATGAGATGTTAAATTATTACCTTATCATGATATTATGATATATTAATATATCTTAGTATGCTATATATACAGTTAAATGTTGTTACAACGATAATCGTTATCATAATATCATGTTAACTATATATATAATCATATATATGTCATCATATAGTTTTTACAAGTTTTAACGTTCATGAATCACCGGTCAACTTGGGTGGTCAATTGTCTATATGAAACCTATTTCAATTAATCAAGACTTAATAAGTTTGATTGCTTAACATGTTGGAAACACTTAATCATGTAAATAACAATTTTATTTAATATATATAAACATGAAAAAGTTCGGGTCACTACAGATTAATCTTATCTTATATATACTCCGTAAATATATAGTAATTGTAAACTTATCTTACATATACTCCATATATACTAAAAAACCTATACGTATATATATATATATATATATATATATATATATATATATATATATATATATAAAAGTTAATTTGTAATTAATTTAATAATATAGATATATAGATATAATATATAGATACAAACATCGTAAAATAACTTTCAACCACAATTCACAAAAAAACTTTTGGTTTATATGAGCCCGTGCGTTGCACGGATGTGTAAAAAAAGGTGCAAAAAATGTAATTTACAGTTCATATTGGTATGTAATTAGCATTAAAAAAAATAGAAAAAGTATAAGAATTATTTAAGAGCCCGTGATGTTGACAAATTTTAAAAATTCTTTTAAGTTTAAGATCTCGCGTTATTGACAAATTAAAAAAAATTCTTTTGAGTTTAAGAGCCCGGGGTGTTGACGAATTTTAAAAGTTATTTTGAGTTTAAGATCTCGTGGTATTGACAAATTTTAAAAGTGGTTCTGGGTGGTGTTATAACTTAATGTCTACACTTTTTTTCTCACCATTAATATCTTTTTAATATATAAATTACACAGTACGTAATATTTAGAGTACATTGAAAATTTTTCATGGAATGTAACATTAATAAAATATAATTTATATTATTTTACAATGATTATATACAATTATTATTTTCTGAATAAAATGTAACCCGTGAGTATTAATTTAAGAAAAGTTGTTGGTCATTTCAGCAAAATAATGGTACTGGGGAAAGTCGTCATGTATAAATAATACTATAATAGTTATATTTGCGCGTTGATAAATATTTTAAGGACTTAAACTGTAAATTTAAATCACTTCCATATTTATTGCTAAAAATAAATACTCCATTGATAGTGCATCGAAACTCTGTTTCGAATACAATTTATTATGTTTTGTTCGTAAAATTATTTCGAGTTGAATGTTGATGGCGGTAGAACATAACTCTCGACGAACAAAAAGATAAATCTGTTAAAAAATTGATATCTAAACATAATAATATCCTAAAATAACTATATTTTATATCTAAATGTAACTATATCTATACATGGAATATACATATACATATTACTACGTTACGTACATGTATATAAATAAATCATAAAAAACCATGCAAGAAAATGTAATTTGTAGTTTATATTAAAATTATTTAAGAGCCCGTGTACAAATTTTAAGAATTCTTTTGAGTTCATGTTGACAAATTTTAACATCCAACCTTGACAAAAAAATAAATTTAAACTCAAGTAAACCACCAACATATAACATATGATTATAATTATAGTATATATGTACCAAACTTACATTTTAGTGTTTGATGATAGTGAAAAAAAGCAGTTGTTAATTAAATATTTTATTATCTATAAGTACTTATCTAATCAAACATCAAACATATTAAGATAAATAAATAACATAAAAAATATAACATTGAACTGGCATATCATTGTATTACAACAACAACATTACCCAATTCCACTAAAGTGGAGTATGGGGGAGGTTAGATGTAGACAGTCCTTTCCTCTACCCTAAAGTAAAAGGAAAGTCATTCTTCTACCCAAGATACCTATCGGTCCCCAGGTAGAGGAAGTCGTCCCTCCCTATTCTGTAGAGCAGAGAGGCTGCTTCCTAGGGACCTCCGACCAGAAAGAACCATGAAATCCGATATGTGAAGTAAAAATATACAAGTAAAGTTGATAAAATAGAAACTTTACAATGAATAATGTATACTCCAATACGATATATATATATATATATATATATATATATATATATATATATATATATATATATATAGGTAAATAAAGCATATAACAATATAATGTAATATAACATATACGAAAATATGTGAGTGTCAAATATGCAAGTATAACAAGTCATGTAAGTACAATAAGTATACGTAAACATGTTGGTAAGAAGCATGTAGGTATAATATGTAGTATAAAATAGATGGTATACTATGTAGGCATAGACAAATAAGTATACTATGTTAGCATAAAAACATGTGATATGTAAGTACGTATAAATTAATTACTATATAATGTAATACAAACATGTAACAATATAGAGCAATAAAGCATGTGAATATGCTACAATAAGTATAGATATATTATATATCCATAAAACATGTCCAGCCAATACGTAAAGTCCCACGAAAAAAAAAAAATAAATAAATAAATAAATAAATAAAAAATAATAATAATAATAATAATAATAAAATAATAAAGACATATCATTGTATTAATTAATCAATTTGACCAATTAATCAATTTGACCCTTGAATTTAATTCGCAAATTCTTAGTCCTTAATTTTCGAAACTAATTTCATTAATTAAATTGGGATATATCACGATGCAATCCACATATAATGTATATCTCCAATCCAATTTATTTTGAAATATATATTGCAAATAGTTTCCATATATAGGTTTTAGATCGTAATTATATGTAATTAAAAATAGAGATTAATTATATATATATATATATATATATATATATATATATATAATATACATATAACAATTCATAAATAACTTTCAACCACAATTAAGAAAAACTTTTTGTTTTATATATATAATATATGTATATGTGTGTGTATATATATATATATATATATATATATATATATATTATCGCTATTTGGTTTAAAATAATATTATTTATGATTATTTAAAACAATTACATATATTATTAATATAATTATAAGATTTATAATTAAAATTAATATTTTATTATATGCTAATATAATATTTTAGGTAATGAAATCTGTATATTAAATTAAATTAGAAAATCTAATAATTTAATTAATATATGGAAATAACTTATAGACTATGTGACATGAGTAAAGGAGAAGTTGACACGTGACAGAAATTAACCAGAAGTTAACACGTATGATTATCATCACGTGCTTTATATAATGTATAGATAGATAAATAGATTAATTCACAACTATTTGATAACTGACAGAGGCGAAGCCGAGAATTTTAATTAGTGGTGTCACAAAAAAAATCAAAAGATATTGAGTCACAAAATATAACTGACAAACTATGATAACAAGAAAAACAAAAATCAAATTGCCTTTTAGCTCAATTGACCCTTAGGATTTTTCATTCATTGAAAGCGATCAATAATTGTTTCATCCTTAACATTAGCAAGTGTTTCTCTTTCCATTAGCCAAACATTTGTTAACTGAAGCGTCGCTTTTGACCATAACTTTGATGGGTATAGTATAGGTATTACAGATATGAGAGACCGAAGTATAAGAGTATTAGTTATTTGGTATTGGGCCTTTTTAATTTTCGTTATCTATTGATATTTTGATTAAAATTTCGGGCTTTAATGATAATTGTACGGGGTCCCCAAAGTATCAACTGGTGTCACCCAATAACAACTCTTAAATTTACACTACAAAAATATGTATAGGCTGTGAAGTTTCGGGCTGATGAGTGGTATCACAGGCCCATTCTCATCTCTATGTAGCTCCGCTACTGATAACTGAGTTCTATCTGGGTAAAAAAACTAGATTTATATAGATTATTCATGTATAATACGGAGTAATTACTTCACAATACAGTACATGTTTGCTAAAGTTCTGTTTCTTTTACAACAGAAAAAAGAAATTATTTTGATTCGTACAATAATTTTATTTTCTACTAGTAATCTCAAATCTAATATATTCAAGGAACACCATCTTCAGACTTCAATGAAAAGGCTATCGCGTCGATTCCGTGGATCAATTAACAAACCTATATGTTATTAAGAATTTTCAACCCTAACACATTATGCTAAAATTAGATGATCTTATTAGAAAAGGTAGTGATCAATTCACTTTAGTTTTTGATAAATGTACTACATTTATGCATTAAGAAGTTGTACAATACAACTTGTTAATGCATAAATGTAGTTGATTTATCAAAAAATCAAAGTGAAAATATCACCTCCATTTTAGAAATCTTGACTTGGACCCAAATCATTTATTAGTGTAAAGGTAGGTTCGCTAGTCCAAAAAGAGGGGAGCAAAAATGTTTGTTAAAACTACGGAATACAAAGAGGGTGAGTATGCGAGGAGGTTATGTGCATGGAAGTTACATTGATTTATTCTGTAACGACCCGACTTTTTCGACTTATAATTATATTTTATACTTTCACGAAATTGCGTATTTATGCGTACTGTGTTAGATTATATTCTGGGATCATTATTCATGTTAATTACTTTCGTTAATACCTTACAACGTGTTATTAAGTGCTTAATCACTTAACTTGATCCTCGAATGCTTTTATGACCGTTAGTATCACTTGACGTTTCGAACGAGCTATGTACTTTGTACACGTTAAACTTTTGTCGTCATTGGAATATTATGACCACTTAAAACTAATTGTTATTTTCTAATGACAATTACTTGGCTTATTGGTTGCTTAATTACGCTTAGTATTTTACTAATGCACACTAGTTAGTCTTAATGGACTTTTTACCTTAATTGACTTAGACCCACCCTACTCTAGTTAATGGACCATTAAATTAGCCCAACTTTAATAGATTTATGATCCATTAAGATGTAGGATAAAAACCCATTAAGTTAAGCCAACATACTAGCATTTTTGTGTGCCACTACTACACATGTTGTATGGGATCCCAACATACAAGTACCACCTTTGTACCACCACCATGCAAAAAGCAAAAGTTGTCCCCCTTGTCCCCTCCTTAAACCTACGGCCTCAAGCACCCACCACCACTATAAATATCAAGCCTCATTCTTCCATTTCACACTTGATCTCATTCTCATTTTACACACACTTGCTCTATAATTTTCTCTCTAGTATTTCTCACACTAAAATTGTAAGTTCATAAATTTTCTTCTTCTTCTTTTCTTCATAATCACGACATCGTCATCATCATAAGATCAAACTTTTTAGCTTTTTGATCTTGTTATGTCTTGTAGATTCAAACTTTGATTTGAATCCTTCAAGAACATGAAAGATTCAAGCTTTCTAGCTTTGGATCTTCATTTCTCTGTTGGATCTAAGTTTTAAAGCTTAAGATCACTTTATTTTATTACAAGATCAAAACTTGTGTTTATGATCTTGATGTAACTTGTAGATCTAGCTTTTTTGCTTTAAGGATCTTCAAGAACATTAAAGATCCAAGCTTTCTAGCTTAGAGTTTCATTATTTTGTTTAAGATCTAAGCTTTTTAGCTTATGGTCTCATTATTTTTACTAGATCTTAGCTTTCTAGCTTATGGTCTCATTAATCTTGTAAAAATCCAAGTCACACTAGGTCACCAATACGATGAGATAACGACGTAGGTAAACTTAGTGTGTTAAGTCACACTAGGGCACCAAGGGTGTGGGTAAACTTAGTGTGTTTAGTCACACCAGGGCACCAATACGATGAGATAAATGTATGGGTAAACTGTTAGATGATAGGATTAGGCCCAAATCCAATATGTGGGCTTGGGTCCGTTAGGGTTTTCTAGGGTTTTCATGTTCTTGTAGCACTATAAATATGATGTCAATACTGCAATAATATTCACGGGGTTCATATTCTATAACATGGTATCAGAGCGGGTTCGATCCTAATCGGCCATTTTATCCTCTTGTTCTATACCACCCCGTCACCTATCTTATCTACTTCTCTTGTAACCTCAACCCTAATACATCCCAAAAAAAAAAATCCCAACCGTGAAATCCATTAAAAAAATAAACGGTCGCACCCTTCTTACAACGTAAACTTGTCGTTCATATCCTTGTCACATCTCTTCAAAGAAGCAATCAAAGCAAGTGCCAAAGCAAACTTGTTACCAATTTTTTATTTATTTAGGCCGCAAGATTTTTTTGGCCACCACCTACTTTTCTTTGTATACATTCTTTCGTATTATAATTATCAATGGTTCGGCCGCACGATTTTTTTTTTCTGCCACATCTTTTCTTATCTTAGGCACAAGCATGTACTCCTATTATGTTACGTTCAATAAAATCGTAACATTAGCCTAGACTTCTAAAAAAAAAACTTTTTTTCCCAATAATCGGCGTGGGGCTGAGCCGCCTAGCTTGACTAGGTTCCAAACCCCGAAAAAAAGGATAATATAGTAAAAAAAAAATCTTATTTGCAGCGTTGATGAAGATTGTGATCGTCGACAAAGTTCATTGCCCAAGTCCTGCTCAATCCTTAGGCAAAGCAAACGCCACGACGTAAAAGAAAAAAACGTTACAGAAAAGGAAACGCAGTCAAGCAAGACGCAACGATATCAGCAAAATCAGCCTATTCGGTGCAACAAATGAGAAAAAAAAAGTTTTTTTTGTTTTATATATTTATTTAATATTTATTGTTTTGTTCCAGTCCGAACTTTCGCGATTTCACCGTTCGGACTGCGGGGGAGTTTTAGATGATAGGATTAGGCCCAAGTCCAATATGTGGGCTTGGGTCCGTTAGGATTTTCTAGGGTTTTCATGTTCTTGTAGCACTATAAATATGATGTCAATACTGCAATAATATTCACGGGGTTCATATTCTATAACATAAACTTAGTGTGTAGGGACACACTAGGACACCAAGATGACGAAACAAAGGTGTGGGTAAACTTAGGGGATTTGAGACTGTGATGACCCGGAAATTTCTGACCAAATTTAAACTTAATCTTTGTATGATTAACATTTTCGACACGATAAGCAAAGTCTGTAAAACTGAATCTCAAAATTTTTGAATTACTTTTATATATTTAAATACCCTTCGGTTGTTTTCGACGATTCTCGAACAATTATATGTAAATAGATACATATATACTATAACATGAAAAGGTAACAATGTATTAATTGTTTGATACCGTACATTAAACTTATTGGTTTAAATATCTATTTGAATGTATATGATAAGTTGAAATATTTATTATTAAAATTTATTTATAAATAACTTCCAATGTGTATTTAAAAACTGATTTATGTATATTAAAAAGATATATACATATATATAATAAACGATAGTAACATTCGTTTATTGATTCAATTGATATTTAGATAAGTTAACTAAAGCGTTTAAGATGAACCAGTTAAACACTAATTTGTTACAGTGTTTTCAAATTGCCACATTACTCAAAATGCTACAGTGTTTTTGAAAATCACTATTTGCTACAGTGAAATTGACTTTGCTACAGTGAATTGCTACAGTAACTTTGCTACAGTGGTATATTTTATGGATGATTTAAGACTATATTTTGACAAAGGTACGATTCACGAAACGTAAAGTACAAGTTTTCTCAGCGTACGAAAGGGCGTTCGAAAAACCGGAACCGGGACATAAGTCGAGTGACAACGTACGACTTATCGGAACAAAAATTACAAGTCAACTATGCACGTGAATTTAATATAATATATAATTAATTAATTTAAATTATATATATTATATTTATATTTATTTTATATTATGTCGACAAGCTAGGAGCCAAAACAATGTGAGCTGTCCCTGGTCCTCATGCGAGTCGCATGGCCAGAAGGCCATTTCCATGCGAGTCGCATGACTCCAGATTTCAGGCCACATCTATAAATTTCAGTGTTTTCGCTCGATTTAAATCACACACATACACAAATATATATATACTCCGTAATATTATTTATTATTTATTATTATTATTATTATTATTATTATTATTATTATTATTATTATTAATAAGATTATTATTAATCTTATTATTTTTTATTATTATTAGTGTTATTATTTTTGCGATACAAAAATAATAATGTACAAAAAAATATTACGACGGAGTGCTGTCCAAGTAATTTTCAAAACAAGTTTCCGAGCGAGCTAGAGCTAAGGAAAATATGGGTTATTGCCAAGGAAATTATGGGTAATGTTCGGGGGTATTTTTGTGAATCAAACCTCGTGTTTATCATCTCCGATGCGTCTACGTGCTTTCCTGCAATATTGTATATCAATATTAAACTGTGAGTTTCATATGATCCCTTTTTCAAACTATATTTTTGGGCTGAGAATACATGCGCAGTTTTATAAACTGTTTTACTAAATGGATACAAATACTAAAACTGATTTTGTGTGAGTTTCATTTGCTCCCTTTTTAATTGCTTTTGCAATATATATTTTTGGGCTGAGAATACATGCACTTTATTTTAAACGCAATGGATACAAGTACATACTAAATTCTACACTGAGTTTGAACCGAAAATCCCTTAGCTTTGGTAACTAGTAACTGCCAGTTATAAGAACTGGTGGGCGCGAGTAGTAGTATATGGATCCATAGGGCTTGATATCCCCGTCCGAGCTAGAGCACTAGCCTTTTAACGGACGTATGCTATTTGAGAAGCGTACACGTTGGTTTGCGTGTAATATTAAGATGATTATACAAAGGGTACAAATTATATAAACATTAAAGTTTAGTTACCAGGGTGCTCAACTTTGTAGAACCGATTGATAAACGTTTCGGATGAAACAACTGAAATCTTGTGGTCCACCTTTTATTTAAAACATATTGATAAACGTTTTGAATAAAATAACTGAACTTTTGTAATCCACATTGATATACGGATTATGTGTAATATTAAAACTATGAACTCACCAACCTTTGTGTTGACACTTGAAGCATGTTTATTCTCAGGTTTCTAGAAGTCTTCCGCTGTTTGCTTATATGATAGACAAGCTATGTGCATGGAGTCTTACATGGCATATTTTTCAAGGAAACGTTGCATTCACCAAATCATCACCATGTATCTTATTTTGACTGCATTGTCAATGGAAGTATTATTGTAAATCATTATATTACGGTGATTGTCTATATGTAGAAATCATCAGATGTCGAAAACCTTTGATTTAAATATTCATTTATGGTGTGCCTTTTCAAAAGAATGCAATGTTTATAAAACGTATCATATAGAGGTCAAATACCTCGCAATGAAATCGATGAATGACGTGTTCGTCCATATGGATTTGGAGCGATCGTCACAGAGACGCTAAGGAACCTAAGTGGATATAATGTTTGTTTAATTGCTACTTTGATGCTTTAATGTTGATTGTATGATAACAATGCTTGGTTTATGAGTCTTAATGTGGTATGTGAGAAAGTGTGCAAACTATGTTGATTATATACATATCAAATTTACCAAGTGTTCGCTTACCCGCTATTCTTTATCTTTTTATAGGCTCGAACATCGATAAAGGTAAGGGTAAACCAAATGACTAGCTTGTTGGTTTGGAGATAAGCTTTTGGGTTATGGACGCGTTTGACTTGATACTTGTTGGCTTTTTAGGAGCTCTTGGGACCCGGTTGATCATGCTATGATACTGCATTTTGGGTCTAGTTATTAGTGATGTCTAGATGTTTATGAAATTGCGGTTTGTCAAAGTGTTTACTTTATGTAGATTGTCAAGTGGTAGTGTTGTTCGGTCAAAACAACGTAGGTTGTAAGTTTAATGTTGAACGAAATTGAATTTGGGTATGAATTGCCACTTAGTATGATTCGATTTATGTAATAGTCTAAATTTAGTTCTAGGAGTATTTCTGGAAAGTTTCGGGTCCGTCGGAGGTGCAAAACTTGGAAAGCGGTCAAAACGGGCAGAGTGTCAAAATGGTCGAAGTATTGGGAATTTGATGCAGGTGAGGGTGCGCACCGTGCACCATGAAAGTGGTGCTTTTCTGTCCAGGTCGAGTGTGCTTTGTGCACTCCATGTGTGTGAGTGCGTTCTTCAGGAGCGTACAATGTGGTGAACTCCGTATTTCAAACTTATAAGGAGTATAAGGTACGATATTTTATTTTAAAAGAGGATTTGACATTTCTTTTCTTATAATGAAAAAGAGTAAGGTAATAGTAACTGATAGAGACCTTGTGAAGAGTTGTTCAAATGGCTCCATAGTTGTTACGTCTTTGAGTATCCTATCAAATGTCATAAACATCCAATATTTAAGGAAAAATAAACGAACTTGAAACGGAGAAAGTTTTAACGAACTTGAAAAATCCAATATTTAAGGAATTTAGTAATATATACAAATGAACTTGTGAATGATGTAATGTAACTTGAGAAATACTACGGATGATTGAACTTGAATTTTGGAAAAAAACAAAATACAACTGCCTTAGCTACTTAATTACTGTGTACATAATGTAAGGTACGTATAGATTAAAGTCGAGTCAACCATACATTAATTGTTTTTGTTTCATGTGATGACCCGAAAAATTCTGACCAAATTTAAACTTAATTTTGTATGATTAACGTTTCCGACACGATAAACAAAGTCTATGAAGTTAAATCTCAAAATTTTGAACTGTTCAATTAATCTTCGATTGTTCTCAATGAAACGCGAACAATTATATATAGATACATATACTATAACTTGAAAACGTAACAAAGTGTTGAGGATATGATACTGTGCATTAAACTTATTGGTTTAATTATCTGATTGATATATTTAACTACAGAGTTAAAAGATTATGCCAAACGATTCAAGTAAAAGATATTTACCGAGTCTCTTAAGAATTATGATATTATTACGAGTCTCTGTTGAGAGGTCCACTTGATTTGAGAAATCATTCATTTTAACGGTATTCGGAATAAATGGTGAATTATTTGTTTAAATAACGTAATTTGGACACATACAATAATAAGGAATATTAACTGTTAAGAATTAATTATATGAATAACTTGTGATACGTATTTTAAAACGTATTTATAAATATTGAGAATAGATATTAACTTGGTTATGAAACGTTTGATAAATACTATTATATTAATAAATAACGAGACAATGATTTATAGAAGTAAATGACCAAAATACTCTAAAGTTTAAGATATACTCTGGGTGGTATAATTTAGGGATAATTTAAGGCTATATTTTGACAAAGGTACGTGTCCCAGAATGAAAATTACAAGTTTTCTCAGCGTACGAAGGGACACTCGAAAAACCGGAACCGGGACATAAGTCGCGTAACAACGTACGACTTATCGGAACAAAAATTACAAGTTAACTATGCATGTGAATTTAATATAATATATAATTAATTATATAAATTAAATATATTATATATATTATTAATTATTATATCGACAAACAAAAAAACAAAAATATGTGAGCTGGATCTGACGGCCATGCGATCGCATGAGAAATAGGCATAAAACCCATGCGATCGCATGGGCATCAGAATCAGGAATTATGCTTATAAATACCAGGTTTCTGCGCGAGTTATTTTACACATATATTACTATGTGTAAATTTATTTATTTAAATTATTATTATTATTATTATTATTATTATTATTATTATTAAGATTATTATTATTTATTTTATTATTATTAATAGTATTATTATTATTATTATTAATTATATCACTTAAAATACTACGACGAGGTCATGAGCGTGTCACTTTCAAAATGGGTTTTCAAATGGGATAGAGCTAAGGAAACTATGAGTTATTACTAAGGAGGTTATGGGTATTGTTCGAGGGTTTTGCTCGTAAGTCAAACCTAGTGTTTATCATCTCCGTTACTTCTACGTACTATCCTACAATATTGAATCTCAATATTGATACGTAAGCACTCATATTTTATCTTTTATATATTAATTGTGTATCCATGTCTAATGCTCGAGTATATATATTTATACATACGTGTATGCTAAATTTTGTCGTTAAACAGTTTATAATAGATCACGAATTAAATACATATATTACTGGTAAAAGATATATGATATACATGTTTTTGGAAAGCTGGCGAAAAATCAATAACTTTTCATTTAGATATCGAATAATTTCGATGAACGGATTAAAAGATATGAGCAACTGAATTATGATTGAAGTTAATTGAAATTGCTTTTGAATCTACAATTAAGATTTAAACAACTTGTTTACGAGATTGATAAATTGGATTTTTGAATATTACCAACCGAGTAAATGAATCCTTATATAAGGTACGTCTCGTTTTGTTAAACTATTGTCAAAATTGACTTTTTGAAACGACTTTGGATAACTTTTATATGTCGATCTCGAGCATTAGGATTGTGATACACTATGACCTGACCTAGATTGATAGACATTTATTGACCAACATATGTTCTCTAGGTTGAGATCTACGATTCTTTGATATACCGAGTTTCGGTTACATTACGATGAACAACTGTATGTGCTGCTAAGGTGAGTTTCATATGATCCCTTTTACTCAAAATATTTTTGGGCTGAGAATACATGCGACTGTTTATAAATACTGAAAATACTAGATTTATATGCGTGAGTTTCATTGATCCCTTTTTAATTGCTTTTGCAATATATATTTTTGGGCTGAGAATACATGCACTTTATTTTAAACGCAATGGATACAAGTACATACTAAATTCTACACTGAGTTTGAACCGAAAATCCCTTAGCTTTGGTAACTGTTAACTGCCAGTTATAAGAACTGGTGGGCGCGAGTAGTAGTATATGGATCCATAGGGCTTGATATCCCCGTCCGAGCTAGAGCACTAGCCTTTTAACGGACGTATGCTATTTGAGAAGCGTACACGTTGGTTTGCGTGTATTATTAAGATGATTATACAAAGGGTACAAATTATATATACGTTAAGTTTAGTTACCAGGGTGCTCAATTTTGTAGAATATTTTGATAAACGTTTCTGGATGAAACAACTGAAATCTTGTGATCCATCTTTATATACAGATTATGCGAAACATACAAACTATGAACTCACCAACCTTTGTGTTGACACTTGTTAGCATGTTTATTCTCAGGTTCCCTAGAAGTCTTCCGCTGTTTGCTTATATGATAGACAAGCTATGTGCATGGAGTCTTATATGGCATATTTTTCAAGAAAACGTTGCATTCACCAATTCATCATCATGTACCTTATTTTGACTGCATTGTCAACGGAAGTACTATTGTAAACTATTATATACGGTGATTGTCTATATGTAGAAATCATCAGATGTCGAAAACCTTTGATTTAAATATTCATTTATGGTATGCCTTTTCAAAAGAATGCAATGTTTACAAAAAGTATCATATAGAGGTCAAATACCTCGCAATGAAATCAATGAATGACGTGTTCGTCCATATGGATTTGGAGCGATCGTCACAGTTGGTATCAGAGCGTTGGTCCTAGTGAATCAGGTCTTGCATGAATGTGTCTAACTGATAGTTGTTAAGATGCATTAGTAAGTCTGGACTTCGACCGTGTCTGCAAGTTAAAAGTTTTGCTTATCATTTCTTGTCGGAAATTACATGCTTATCATTCTTAAGTCTAGACACGTTTTCCTGCATTTATTGCATAAATAGTGTATAGACAAAAATTCATATCTTAGCGTATCTGTTACTGTAAACTTTTCCTGATATCTTCCAAAAATTTCTCCGTGATTTATGGAATTTGGTATTATATATACATATGTAAATTATGTATTGAAGAATACCAAACTAAATTCTATAATCTAATTCATATCAAAAATCATCTCCCTATTTATACAAGATGGATCCCGTATCTAGTTCAAACTCTGACAGCTATTCCGATATGGATATTCACCTGAATTCCGAAGACAGTGTAACCGGAATGGATCAACCAATTAGCCATCATCTATTCTGGATGAATTGGGGATGGGTTCGTAGCCTACTTAATTATTGGAGACAAGAAGAAGGCGATCCCTTTCACCCACCACATTGCCCTCTTGGCGAAGAACCTGAAGCACTTACCGGCGAACCTGTTCGAGACACCATTTTCTCTCTCATTTCCAGAGTATCTCGTCACGATAATATACTATCTCAAATTCTGGATCTTATTCATCCGCTAGTCCGAACCGCCAATCATCCCGGTATAGTAGAAGAAGTCAACGAGCTTCGTGCTCGGGTAGTGGCTTTGGAGAATATAGTGCAAAGGTTACAAACACCAGCAGCATCACCGGCATTAACAGTACCACCGACAACAACACCAACAGTACCATTACCACCACCAACAACATCCGCATCGCAAACCTCAACTTCACAATCTATTCCACGAGCATCAACGTCATACGCACCGTAGTTACCAAGAAATACCAGCAACAATAACCGATGAAGTATTAACTCATTTCCCCTGAAGAAATTTTATGTATATTTAATATATATGAATTTTGAAATCAAAATAAATATTTTCGTACTAAGCTATTACGTGTGAATCTTAACTGGTAGGTACTACTAGGTTAGTTCATATTACTAATATGCAATGATGTACATCCTTCATTAACGGCTTAATCATCGATAACTACAATCTCTGTTTCAATTCAATGAATTTCATTTCATAATAAACCAAGTGTATTATTCAATAACATGGTTGATTTTACACTTTCATCTTCGATGCACTCGAAACTTTCTAGAAAACATCATTTGCACCTTGCGAAGTTTGCAAGAATTCCACGAATATCAACACCCTTCACCAAGGAATATCAATAAGAATAAATAATGAAGTATTGATTTCATTAGTGAAATACTCCGCGAAGATTATGTAATCTCTAATGTTTTAGAGATTATTCATTTCTAATTCAAGTTAAAAATCAAATGAGCTTAATATGATATTAACTCATTAAATCTGTATTACATCTGAAGAAATATACATACATATATTTTCATAAAGACTGTAATGAAAATTCTTTTGTACAAAATATTAATTGTGAAATCTTTAACGGGTAGGTAATACTCGGGAATATATAAGTTCACAATTAATATGTTACACTGTACATTCTTCAACTTTGATTCAAAAATTATTAACTATGCTCACAGCGATATACAATCATTTCCATACAAATTCAATTACATATTATGATATTGACGGATCAGAATCCATGTCAAGATTTAACGGGTGACATCATTCTTAGATCTCTACATCTTTCAAAGCTATACTTTGACTTAAAAAATGTGAAAGATCCTTTAGCATTGTTATTACTGAAAATAATCTTGCCATCCTTTTCAAAGTATCCAATTTTATCACACTTTCAACCAGTCAACTTCGACTTTTCAGATTAACCTTATTGTAACCTTGACATATACGTTTTTGTTACCGGGGAACCTTTTATGTTCCACCACATTAGCAGTAAATTTACTAACAACTTCATTAATCCTTGACCTTCTGAAAAATCATTATACTCATTAAAACCCTATCATGTACTCATCCACATCTTGTAACAATAATTGAAATACCAACTACCGGGAATTAGCAACCAGTATTTTGAATTTCGCAGCAATTCTACGCCAACAGTTATATATATACATATAATGTCTATCTTCTAGACTTACATACTTCGAATGTGAAGTTTCTGAAAAACACCCCAAACTACGAAACTAGTTCTACGAATTTTGGAAAAATGCTGATGAATCAGCAAAAACTATAAACGACTTTAACAGTCGAAAGTTTGATGATAAAGAGTAGTGTGTTGGAAAAGCACAGAAAAAGAGAAGGTTTGAAACTGGAAAACGGGTTGAGCAAAGTATGAAGGAAGCTGTAGGCAAATCACAAGGACGAAATCTACCTTCAAAGAATCCAAATGATTCAATGTCTGCTGAAACCATTAGTAAGAATCTTACTTCTTATTCTAAACCTTCACAGACAGATTTTCCGCATTATCCTTCGATATTAAAAATTCTAAGATATCATCGTATCTTCCATTATAAATATCCTCCATATTTCTGAAGATATTTTCATAACTATTCTTATCTGAAATCATTTATCTCTTCACGCTATCTGTGTTACATCATAAAAGAAACTATTTTAGTTTCTAATTTCTGAAAATTTCGAAAAATGGATGTTTTTGAAGTAGTGTTGGGAATTGAAGCATGAGTTAGTATAATATAATAACACTTGATCAACGTGATTATATTACAGTAAGTCATGCTGAGTTTCTAATGGAACGTGATAAAGGTTCACAGATCATACCCTCATCATGAACCATGTTACATAACTCTTTCATTCTATATAATCTCTAAAAATATCAAGAAAATATTTTCTTAATGATTCGGTCTTTTTCAAGGTATTCTGGTAATTTGACAAGTCAGATTGTGCTATTACCGTTTCTTTCTTAGAACATTAATTATGTTCATTCCGAAATGTATAGCTACGAATTTAGGACCATTATTCGCTTGACTTAAAGTCGGGAAGAGAAAACGAAAGCATGAAGCTCCGAAATATAATGGAAAATATAAAGCCCGAAAACAACCCCGAAATTTACAAACCGTGTATATCAATACGTATTGCAACGTAAAGACACGGGAAAATTAATAACACTATAACCCCAAGATAAAAGTAAAAGTAAATAAAATCCTCCGGTGGTAAATGAAAGAGAAGAATGACAGATATGAAGGTTAGGAGTATATGAAGAATCAGAACTGGATGAAGCATTTCACAATCTTTTGGAAGTATGAAATGAGGAAGAAGATGTGGGAGTGGTGAAAATAATGAAACGGAAGTGGGCAATTTATAGCAAAATATCAGACATAACAATCGAGGCAGATTACGCAATTAATCAAAGGAAATCTTAATTTTCTTAATTCCCGAAGAATCAAATCTTATTTAGATTATGAAGATTTTCTATTCCTTAAATTCCGGAAATCAATCGTTACTACGTCAAGAGATAAGACGCATCTCTATTCTCCATTTCACTTTATTACGACGGCTTCTCTCATACGCTTCAAGTAATTGGATTGTTTTATCCATATTATCCAATGGTGATAAAACTCTATTTATCGACTCATATTCGTCATAAAAACTTTTTTTATTGTTAGCCATGACAACCTCACTCAAATTTCGGGACGAAATTTCTTTAACGGGTAGGTACTGTGATGACCCGAAAAATTCTGACCAAATTTAAACTTAATTTTGTATGATTAACGTTTCCGACACGATAAACAAAGTCTATGAAGTTAAATCTCAAAATTTTGAACTGTTCAATTAATCTTCGATTGTTCTCAATGAAACGCGAACAATTATATATAGATACATATACTATAACTTGAAAAAGTAACAAAGTGTTGAGGATATGATACTGTGCATTAAACTTATTGGATTAATTATCTGATTGATATATTTAACTATAGAGTTAAAAGATTATGCCAAACGATTCAAGTAAAAGATATTTACCGAGTCTCTTAAGAATTATGATATTATTACGAGTCTCTGTTGAGAGGTCCACTTGATTTGAGAAATCATTCATTTTAACGGTATTCGGAATAAATGGTGAATTATTTGTTTAAATAACGTAATTTGGACACATACAATAATAAGGAATATTAACTGTTAAGAATTAATTATATGAATAACTTGAGATACGTATTTTAAAACGTATTTATAAATATTGAGAATAGATATTAACTTGGTTATGAAACGTTTGATAAATACTATTATATTAATAAATAACGAGACAATGATTTATAGAATTAAATGACCAAAATACTCTAAAGTTTAAGATATACTCTGGGTGGTATAATTTAGGGATAATTTAAGGCTATATTTTGACAAAGGTACGTGTCCCAGAATGAAAATTACAAGTTTTCTCAGCGTACGAAGGGACACTCGAAAAACCGGAACCGGGACATAAGTCGCGTAACAACGTACGACTTATCGGAACAAAAATTACAAGTTAACTATGCATGTGAATTTAATATAATATATAATTAATTATATAAATTAAATATATTATATATATTATTAATTATTATGTCGACAAACAAAAAAACAAAAATATGTGAGCTGGATCTGACGGCCATGCGATCGCATGAGAAATAGGCATAAAACCCATGCGATCGCATGGGCATCAGAATCAGGAATTATGCCTATAAATACCAGGTTTCTGCGCGAGTTATTTTATACATATATTACTATGTGTAAATTTATTTATTTAAATTATTATTATTATTATTATTATTATTATTATTATTATTAAGATTTTTATTATTTATTTTATTATTATTAATAGTATTATTATTATTATTATTAATTATATCACTTAAAATACTACGACGAGGTCATGAGCGTGTCACTTTCAAAATGGGTTTTCAAATGGGATAGAGCTAAGGAAACTATGAGTTATTACTAAGGAGGTTATGGGTATTGTTCGAGGGTTTTGCTTGTAAGTCAAACCTAGTGTTTATCATCTCCGTTACTTCTACGTACTATCCTACAATATTGAATCTCAATACTGATACGTAAGCACTCATATTTTATCTTTTATATATTAATTGTGTATCCATGTCTAGTGCTCGAGTATATATATTTATACATGCTTGTATGCTAAATTACGTCGTTAAACAGTTTATGATGAATCTCGAATTAAATACATATGTTACTGGTAAAAGGTATATGATATGCATGTTTTTGGAAAGCTGGCGAAAAATCAATGACTTTTCATTTAGATATCGAATAGTTTCGATGAACGGATTAAGAGATATGATCAACTAAATTATGATTGATGTTAATTGAAATTGCTTTTGAATATGCAATTAAGATTTAAACAACTTGTTTACGAGATTGATAAAATGGATTTTTGAATATTACCAACCGAGTAAATGACTCCTTATATAAGGTACGTCTCGTTTTGTTAAACTATTGTCAAAATTGACTTTTTGAAACAACTTTGGATAACTTTTGTATGTCAATCTCGAGCATTAGGATTATGATACACTATGACCTGACCTAGCTTGATAGACATTTATTGACCAACATATGATCTCTAGGTTGAGGTCTACGATTCTTTGATATACCGAGTTTCTGTTACATTACGATGAACAACTGTATGTGCTGCTAAGGTGAGTTTCATATGATCCCTTTTACTCAAAATATTTTTGGGCTGAGAATACATGCGACTGTTTATAAATACTGAAAATACTAGATTTATATGCGTGAGTTTCATTGATCCCTTTTTAATTGCTTTTGCAATATATATTTTTGGGCTGAGAATACATGCACTTTATTTTAAACGCAATGGATACAAGTACATACTAAATTCTACACTGAGTTTGAACCGAAAATCCCTTAGCTTTGGTAACTGTTAACTGCCAGTTATAAGAACTGGTGGGCGAGAGTAGTAGTATATGGATCCATAGGACTTGATATCCCCGTCCGAGCTAGAGCACTAGCCTTTTAACGGACGTATGCTATTTGAGAAGCGTACACGTTGGTTTGCGTGTATTATTAAGATGATTATACAAAGGGTACAAATTATATATACGTTAAGTTTAGTTACCAGGGTGCTCAATTTTGTAGAATATTTTGATAAACGTTTCTGGATGAAACAACTGAAATCTTGTGATCCATCTTTATATACAGATTATGCGAAACATACAAACTATGAACTCACCAACCTTTGTGTTGACACTTGTTAGCATGTTTATTCTCAGGTTCCCTAGAAGTCTTCCGCTGTTTGCTTATATGATAGACAAGCTATGTGCATGGAGTCTTATATGGCATATTTTTCAAGAAAACGTTGCATTCACCAATTCATCATCATGTACCTTATTTTGACTGCATTGTCAACGGAAGTACTATTGTAAACTATTATATACGGTGATTGTCTATATGTAGAAATCATCAGATGTCGAAAACCTTTGATTTAAATATTCATTTATGGTATGCCTTTTCAAAAGAATGCAATGTTTACAAAACGTATCATATAGAGGTCAAATACCTCGCAATGAAATCAATCAATGACATGTTCGTCCATATGGATTTGGAGCGATCGTCACATTTCAACTCAAGATAATATATAAAATATAAATATGTCAAACCTCTATGGTTTAAATGATGTAATGAAACTTAAGAATTATGCTTGGTGGGGACTCGGCAATATGTAAAACCAGGGGCGGAGCTTTATTAGGGCAGGAGGGGGCCCTCACCCCTCCTAAAGTTTGAGTAGATAGTGGAGATTTGCAGCCCTCTGAGTTACAGACGTTTGGGCTTTTGAATCAACTAAAACGGAGTTCGTATGAAGGAGATATGACCAAAATGGTGAAAGCTCGCAGAATTTGGAGTTGCCACCATTTTGGTTATATCTCCTTCAAATGGACTCAAATTAAGAAAAAGCTCAAACACTCGTAACTCAAAGGAGTATAAATTTCATTTTGATTGTCACATGAAATTGAGAGCCACGGGTCCCAGAGAGGCCCTTCCTCTCGAAGATATCACCAGCATATTTAAAATTAATATTCTTCACTAAAATCAGTTGGTATCTCGATCTAATATTTCATATTCGGCCCCTCCAAAACATTTGTTCAAGCTCCGCCTCTGTGTAAAACCTTAGCATCAACGATTGTTCGAATTCAATGACATGTTTTGGCAAAAAGGTGTGGCAAGTAGTTGAATGAGTAATGTGCATATTTGATTTGGAGGAATAGGAACAAAATGGTATTTTGTGGCGAAAAATGGAACATTTCCGGTTGTGTTTAATGAGATACATGTCAAATCATTTGATTGGATATCTCATCGATCGAGTGGGAAAAAAATTGATTGGCTAACTTCGTTAAATGATCCTAGTGTGTACCTAAAAATTTGATTGGCTCATGGTCGTGTATGAGTTTGCTATCTTCGCAACCCTCTTAGGTTCGAATTAGATAATTTGTATTATCTTTGAGCCATAAATTGGTTGCTCTTCTACTATGTAATTTTGATTGATTAATAAAAATCTCATCTTGCTTTTCAAAAAAAATATATAAAATATAAATAGGTGCAATAATTAAATAAAATAGAAGTCAAGTTTGAACAGGATAATTTCTAGAGATGACAATGGATGTCTGATTCATCGGATATTCATTTGATATGATCCATTTAAATGGATATAAATGTTCTAAATGGATGATAAATTGATATGGATATATATATAGGTGGTGTGAAGAATTAGTGGATCGGGTATGGATGATAATTTATCATCCATGTATATATTCATTTACTACCCGAAATACATATATAAATATAAATATACAGATATTGCTTAAATATATGCATGTATATTTACATATCCTTATATATATACACTATAAACTATTGAAATTTTATCAAAAATATACAGAGTAGATTGTAAAGATCTAGTTATGTGCATTGTATTAAATTCAGATATCTTACATATATTTGTTAAATATAATTATATATTCTTAACATCCGGCAGATATCCATTAACTCGCAATATTCAACAGATATGGATATGAATGGATGAATTATATTTAAATAGATATGGATATGAATATGGATTTCAAAAATTAAATGAATATAAATATGGATATAGGTTCACCCGATCCATATATGAGCAATTGCGATCTCTAACAATATCTTTCTTGTCTCAAAATGACATTGCCAAGGCTTGGATCCGACTTTTAGTGGTGAACGAATGAGAAATACAAATGTTACGAATTTAGCGAGTTCTAACAAAATCTTATAACATTTGATGTCCAAAAAAATAAATCAGTTTTCAAACTTACCACACAACAAACAAGTACGAGTATTAAAGTAAACACTCAAAATAAATACAAGGAACGTATATAACACACACACAAAAAAATTAATAAATAAATAAATAATAAATTAACGTGATTATATTATATGTCCCGTTTTGCAAGGACCACTCCCGTTCCATGAGTCATTCTGTTTAGACACATTTTTGTCTTAGATCAAACATGATGCCTCGACAACAAATTACTCCGTACATCTATTTAACAAATGAGTTCTATCTCGGTCAAAAAAAGCTATATTTATGCAGATTAGTTATGTAGAATAACTAGTTTTATGAGCCTGTGTGTTGCACGACATCTGTATAAATATTAGTCGATAACGTTTATATTGATACTTATCAAATGTATATAATACAATTACAATAAAAAATCCTCTATTACTGATAATATTGGTATCGAAAACATTACTATTGAATAATAACGCATAGATTATGAGTCCGTCCGTTGGAATCATTTTAACTTAATTGACTAATATTCGATAAAACACCAAACACGAGTCTCTAAAAAGTTGTTTAAAATCGACCATTTAATAATAATACTTTATGTACATCTTTAACTATATATTATGTTAGAACAAATTAATTCCATTATGTGAAAATCTCAAATAAAGCAGAGTAAGCATAAATCTAAACTTTTATAAGGATTATCAAATAACCATTTTAACTTCAATTGACAAACATGAGCCCGTGCATTTATATAATATTATACAAAAATTTTATTAACGTAATTTTTTAAATTTATGCGCAAATTGTAAATTAATTATATATATATATATATATATATATATATATATATATATTATCATTTATAAATAATATTATAATATTAATAAAGAAATATCTATTTTATAATCTTTATTGCAATAAAAAACATTGTAAAAGATTTTCAATATATGACCATTTTATATATATATATATATATATATATATATATATATATATATATATATACTAGGTTTTTGAGCCTGTGCGTTGCACGGGTGTGTAAAAAACCGTTCAAAAAGTGTAATTCATAGTTCATAATAGCATGTAAATAGCGATACAAAAAAATAGGAAAAGTATAACAATTATTTAAGAGCTTGTGGTGTTACCAAATTTTTAAAAATTCTTTTCAGTTTAAAAGCCCGTGGTGTTTACAAATTTTAAAAGTTCTTTTGAGTTTAAGAACCCGTGGTATTGATAAATTTTAAAAGTTCTTTTGAGTTTAAGAGACTGTGGTGTTAACAAATTTTAATAGTGGTTTTGAGTGGTGTTGACAAATTTTAATAGTGGTTTTGAGTGGTGTTATTAACTTAATATAAAGGGTTAAAGCCATAAATATGTTATATACTTTCATTTTTGTTTTAGTGTAGGCTATATACTCCGAAAAATACCAATGTAGACTATATACTTTCAAAAATTGTACTCATGTCAACAAAAATGACCTGCTACCGGCTATACCGGTTAAAATGATTGTGGAATTTTTTTCCTTTAGAATATAACATGAAAAAAAGCCCTGCAACTTGTTCTTCCATGAATAGGCTATATACTTTCATTTTTGTTCCAATGTAGTCTATATACTCCATATTTCGAAGTCAAACTTATGTTCATGAAGGTCAACAATTTGATTCATGAAAGTATATAGTCTATTTATGACTTTAACCCTAATATAAATTATATACTACGTAATATTTAGAAAAAATATGCCAAATTTTAAAAGTTCTTTTGAGTCTTTTTTTTTTGACAAATTTTAGAAAAGGACCTTGTGTGCTAAAAATTAGATGGGGATGGGTGAAAAATGTAAAATTTATAAAAAATAAAAGAGGCAATCAGCCTCACTTCTTCTCATTTCTAAAATACTCCGTATGTTAAAAATTAAGATGAATTAAATTTGCGAGTTTCTTGCACACTTAGGTGCATATATAGCTTGATTAATCTTATCTTATATATACACCGTAAATATATAGTAATTGTAATCTTATCTTATATATACTCCATATATACTAAAAAACCTATACGTGTATATATATATATATATATATATATATATATATATATATATATATATATATAAATTAATTTGTAATTAATTTAATAATATAGATATATAGATATAATATATATATATATATATATAAATTAATTTGTAATTAATTTAATAATATAGATATATAGATATAATATATAGATACAAACATCGTAAAATAACTTTCAACCACAATTCACAAAAAAACTTTTGGTTTATTTGAGCTCGTGCGTTGCACGGATGTGTAAAAACCCGTGCAAAAAAATGTAATTTACAGTTCATATTGGTATGTAATTAGCATTAAAAATAGAAAAAGTATAAGAATTAATTAAGAGCCCGTGGTGTTGACAAATTTTAAAAATTCTTTTAAATTTAAGATCCCGCGTTGTTGACAAATTAAAAAAAAAATCCTTTTGAGTTTAAGAGCCCATGGTGTTGACAAATTTTAAGAGTTATTTTGAGTTTAAGATCTCGTGGTATTGACAAATTTTAAAAGTGGTTCTGGGTGGTGTTATAACTTAATGTCTACACTTTTTTTCTCACCATTAATATCTTTTTAATATATAAATTACACAGTACATAATAATTAGAGTACATTGAAAATTTTTCATGGAATGTAACATTAATAAAATATAATTTATATTATTTTACAATGATTATATACAATTATTATTTTCTGAATAAAATGTAACCCGTGAGTATTAATTTAAGAAAAGTTGTTGGTAATTTCAGCAAAATAATGGTACTGGGGGAAGTTGTCATGTATAAATAATATTATAATAGTTATATTTGCGCGTTGATAAATATTTTAAGGAATTAAACTGTAAATTTAAATCACTTCCATATTTATTGCTAAAAATAAATGCTCCAATGATAGTGCATCGAAACTCTGTTTCGAATACAATTTATTGCTTTTTGTTCGTAAAATTATTTCGAGTTGAATGTTGATGGCGGTAGAACATAACTCACGACGAACAAAAAGATAAATCTGTTAAAAAATTGATATCTAAACATAATAATATCCTAAAATAACTATATTTTATAACCTAATGTAACTATATCTATACATGGAATATACATATACATATTAATACGTTACGTACATGTATATAAATAAATCATAAAAAACCATGCAAGAAAATGTAATTTGTAGTTTATATTAAAATTATTTAAGAGCCCGTGTACAAATTTTAAGAATTCTTTTGAGTTCATGTTGACAAATTTTAACATCCAACCTTGACAAAAAAATAAATTTAAACTCAAGTAAACCACCAGCATATAACATATGATTATAATTATAGTATATATGTACCAAACTTACATTTTAGTGTTTGATGATAGTGAAAAAAAGCAGTTGTTAATTAAATATTTTATTATCTATAAGTACTTATCTAATCAAACATCAAACATATTAAGTGTAACGACCCGGCTTTTTCGACTTGCTTTTGTGCTTTGTGCTTTCACGAAACTGCGTATTTGTGCGTACTGAGCTAGTTTATGCTCTGGGATCTTAATTCATGATTAATTACTTTCATTATTATCATACAACATGCTATTAAGTGTGTAGTCACTTAACTTGATCCCCGAAGGCTTTTACGATCGTTGGTGTTACTTTACCTTTTTAACGAACTGCGTACTGCGTACACGTTTAACTTTTGTTGTAACAGAAACATTACTACTACGAAATATTAATTGTTATTTTATAATAACAATTACCTGAGTTTTCGGATGCTTAATTACGCTTAGTAATTTACTTATGCTTACTAGTTAGTCTTGTTGGACTTTCTACCTTGTTGGACTTTAGCCCACCCTACACTAGTTAGTGGACTATTTAATTAGCCCAATTATTAATAGCTAGTGATCCATTAATATGTAGGACAAATGCCCATTTATTAGAGGGAACTTGCTAGCATTTTTGTCAAGTATTATCCTTAATGTTGCATGGGATTCCAACATAAGCACCAACTTTAGATAACCATTAACTAAAAAGCAAACTTGTCTCCCCTTTTGTCCCCCCCATAGGCTACGGTTTTGAAGGCCTCCCCACACCCCATTCACCTATAAATACAAGCCTTATTCCATCCATTTTACACTTGATCTCATTCACATTTTACACACACTTACTCTCTAATTTTCTCTCTAGTCTTTCTCACTCTAAAAAGTGTAAGTTTTAAATTTTCTTCTTCTTCTTCTCCTCTTCTTCATGTACACGGCATCATCATCATAAGATCAAGCTTTTTAGCTTCTTGATCTTGTTATATCTTGTAGATTCAAACTTTGATTTGAATCCTTCAAGAACATTAAAGATTCAAGTTTCCTAGCTTTGAATCTTCATTTACTTGTTGGATCTAAGTTTTCTAGCTTATGATCTCTTTATTTTGTTAAAAAGATCAAAACTTGTGTTTATGATCTTCACGTAACTTGTAGATCTAGCTTTTTCTTTTAAGGATCTTCAAGAGCATTAAAGATCCAAGCTTTTTAGCTTAGGGTTTCATTATTTTGTTAAAGATCTTAGCTTTTTAGCTTATGGTCTCATTACTTTTACTAGATCTTAGCTTCCTAGCTTATGGTCTCATTAATCTTGTAAAGATCTATGCTTTCTAGCTTAGGGTTTTCTTAATACTTGAGATCTAAGTTATCATTGTATATCTCACTTACTTGGAACCTTTTGTGATTGTTGTGATGATAAAGATCAAGTCTTCATCATCTCATATGACGAAGATGCATAAAACTTGTGTCAAAAGGACAAAGGTTGAAGCTTTATGGTGTTTATGCAATAAAGAGGCAACCTTGATGTTCAAAACTTGTAGAGTGTTAACTTTTACTCTTAGTTGTGTGTTGATGGTTGAAACTTGGTCAAAGTGATGCTAAAACATCAAAGAGTTGTACACTTGAAGCTTACACGCATCAAGGATGAGAACCGTGATGAGCATCAAGCACCAAGAAACCCACCGGAGCACTTGTTTGCTATTTTTTAGGGTCTGATCAGACTCCTGGGACTTCTGTAAAATTGATTTTCAGATAGTTCGTTTCGAGTGGATGACTTTTCGTTCAATACTCTCCTAAATCCGATAAACGGTTTAGGATTTATAGCCTTCCGAAAGTCACTACGCCTTTGTAACGACCTTTGTGTCACGTTATCTTTTGTAAACGCTATCTTTTTATGAATGCAAAAACTGGTTTTCAAACATCATATAGTGTTTGACCTTGTAATGATCCTGTTGTTGATGATCCGTACACGATGGTTTTGTACGGGGCGTCACATTTGGTATCAGAGCATTGGTTGTAGGGAATTAGGTTGCATTAGTGAGTCTAGACCAGGCCGAGTAGGATTCACTAATAGGACTAATCTACAACTTACTTGTTTACTTGTTTCTGCGGAACCTGCTGCATGCTACTGTGTTATATTACTGCATGTTACTACTTACTACTACTGCATGCCACTGCTTACTTCTACTGCTGTATGAACTTGATGCATGCTACCGTTTCCTTTTTAAACTCACTGTATGCTTTTGCTTATCCTCGCTACTGCATGCTACTATCTGCTTTCGATTGCATGTTACTTCTGTTTAAGTACTGTTACTCTTGCCTTGCTACGTACTGCTGTAGCGATCTAGGCTGATGTAGTTGTTATGCCTGATTACATTCTTGTTACATGTCTGCTATTCGCTGTACCGACTTAGAGAACTTATCTTTCCCAGTTCAGATATTTTTCTGAACTACTTTCCCCCTCGTCTAACCCTAAGGACTAGTATTGTAATCCACCTGTTACTACCATTCCACCGTTCCAGAGATCGAAACATTACTTCACGCAATCTAAGAGGAGTACCCCTCAGATTACACGCCCACTAAAGTTGATCCTCAGAGGAGGAGATATTGGAGGATTTGTCGGAGTAACCACACCCCGAGCTCACTCTAAATAGCCACGTACAACGTGTGAACATTCGAAGGTTGTTCAGTTCCCGCAAGATGGCCCGTATCTCGTACGCTTTCATGATCGTCACTTATCTCTTTCGTTCTTCACCACTACTCGACGATCTAACGACACTTCTGGATTTAGGACCCTAACACTCTTAGGAATTGGGGAAGTCGGGAGGACATCTCATTTCACAAGGTCAGAGTGCCTTCTACTTATGCTCAGCTATACCCAAAGACTTAGGAGTCACCTCAAGAAATATCGTATTACTACTTGCTACATGTACAATTCGACGCGAGACCCATATTGAATTTATAGAAAGGAACCTAACGACGCTACCTGAACCCGAACATTTTGAAGAAATTTCAGGACATTAGGCATTGGTGCATGACCTACGGAACCTACGCACCCACACCGAGAAACCGTGAGATTAATTATGTATATTTTGTTTTGAGATAGCATAGATAAAGCACCGTTGGATGAAATTGAGTAGAACTGGAAGTGATCACGCTACATTGACAATATGGAGTGATATTGGAATGAACGTACGATTTAGTACAATATAATGACGCCAGGCCAACGTAATTATATTGAAGTGAATCATGCAGAAGTCCCAAGGTTACTATATAAGGAATATGAAGTGATTCAGAGAAAATCTCGGTAGGAACCACTTGAGTATATGCATTATGGTCTATTAGAGGTAGGGAAAGAATAACCACGTAGCCCAGACACTGTACAAGGAGGGCCTTGATTGCAGAATTGATAACCCAAAAATTTGTTATCGATATAGACACCCTGTACACTTAAGGAAAAAGTTCTCAAATAGGAAAAACGTTGGACCTACTTGCGATAGAGCAATCGTTATCTCAGCTATGGAGACTCGCGTGGATCCTGATTTAAGTTTGGGTACGTTTCATCACAATGTTTTATTGTCTTGAAGTTGTTTAATACTAGAGTGATAGAAACCTTATATCTAAGAACCTTAGTGCTATGACTAATAAGCTATTAACAACCATGAGAGTTAAGTATTCTATAGGACAGGCTAATAGTAAGCTGGCAGAGATAGGAGAATAATCTAAGGTAGTACCTTAAAATTAATAGGTGGGTCATTTGGAGATGACCTCATGTCAACAAAACTTGGAAATTTTAATGAAGTAGTGGAAAGGATTAGTTACCTATGCATAAACAAATGTTATTTGAGAAGGTTGATAAAAAAAATTTTTATTTCATGATAGTATAATAAGATTTGGTTGGAATGAACCTTAAGATTAACCTAATACTCATCAAGTCAGGAAGCTTGATATAAAAGTTGGAATAGACTTTAGGATTAACCTAATACTCATCAAGTTAGGAAACTTTGATGAAATAGTGTGAATGGACTGGCTTTCAAGGATAAAAGCGAAAGTTATTTATAGTGAGAAGATTTTTCGTATACCCTACGAGAATGGTGAGTCATTAATAGTTTACGGGGAGAGAAGTAGCCCGAAGCTGAACCTTATTAGTTGCATGACAACAACCAGAAATCCCACAATGAAAATGGGAAGGAATAACAATGGATTTCATCACGAAGCTACCGAAAACGGTAGGCGGTTATGACACTGCCTGGGTTATTGTTGACCGCCTCACCAAATCTGCTCACCTTCTAGCCATGAAAGAAACTGATACAACGGACAAACCTGCATAACGATACATAAAGGAAATTGTATCCCGTCACTTCAGCAATTCAGATTCTGTCTTAAGGACTAGCCAGGAATCTTATTTGATACTCATTCTTACGCGACTCTGAATCCTAACTTATTTCGAGAGATTTCTTTTTTGATGATAATCACACCATCATCCTTCTTACTTCGATATTAGTCATACCAGTTCAAAATTTTCCAAAATCAATGGGTGGTAAATTCTCCTCCTCATACTCTCCCATCCGTATCTCACTTATAAGCAACAACTTCACACTTATGCATTTTTGGTCAAAGGACTTATGTCCTACTAATAGTCATCAACCACATTTAAATTCAATAGTTTTTATTACCTCGAATATCACCCAAAATTTTCAAAAACCTTTTACTCGATTCTCAACAATATTTTTCCAACTTGTAGCCTCCGAAATATGAAATTTTAATTACCAAAATTTTACACACACTATTTTACTGTGCGATCCTCTCAAAGTTTTATAAAAGTAAATTTATTTTATTTGCCATTCGTGCAAATTTTTGAAATCGTTATATAAAATAAAGTAAATGATTACTTATTTATGAAATTTTACTTTCACTTTTACAAATCAAATCTTTTTATTCAAAAGATATTTTACCTTGAATGGTACGTGTTGTACATAACCCTAGTTTGCTAAGAACTTCGTTTCTTTTCTTACATTGTCACCTTAAACGATTTCTATAAAAAATTTCGTTGCTTGTCATATAAAATTTTCGTTGCTCATTCGTATCCAAGTCATCATGAAGACTGGCAACTGTCGAAATTAAGAGATTCATGTGTGTGTGTATGTGATGAAGGCACTTACTACCACGTCATGTAGAGCCTTCAGACATCCACTAACACTTAAACCATTCAAAATTATTGCGTTACCCCAGGAATCTTATTTGCCACACCTTTCGGAGCGATGCTCTTTCTTACATAACTCCAAGTCCTGAATTATTCCAAAGGATTCTCATTTAAGTGATACTAACATCATCAGTATTCCGACTTTAGTATTAGTCATAACTTGTTTGGCTTTTTTACAAAGTCAAGAAGTGATTAACTTCTCATCCTCATGATCTATCCTTCATACCTCACTTTTTAGCAACGGCTTCGCACGTGAATATTTTTGGGCCAAAGACTTAAGTCCCTGATAATCATCAAAACTACATTTAATTCATTAGTTTTCATTACCTAGTAACATGTCAACCGATGATTCAAAGATTTTTCACTCGACCTTTTTCAACTCGTAACCTCTGAAATACGAAAAACTATGTTTATCAAAAATTTTACAAGTTGATTTTTACACATTGTTTATTTGAGCGGTCCTCACGAGATTTATGGACAAATGAAAGTACCAAAAACTTTTTTGACACTTATGCGATTTATAAAATCATATATGTATAAATTTACCCTTACTTGTTTTGGTTAGTACATACTAAGTTATACCTCCAAATTATTTAAAAAAAATCGCTCCTTTATTGAGTTGTTTAACTTAAGTCAAATAGTTTTGTATAAAATAGTACTCGTTGTACATACTTCTAAATTTACCAAGAACTTCGTTCCATTTATGTTGTCACATCAAATGTTTAAAGGTTTTTCAAAACTTCCTTGGTTGATTTTATTAAGGGTTTTCTTATTAGACTACACCATATATGGATCACACTTCTTCTCGCCCTCCGTCAGGGATAAAGCTTACTATTAAGATCTTTGTTAAAAACTCTTGAGCCACTTTGGATGGCAGTTTTATAAAATTGTTAGGAAGTCTTTGCGCTCATAAAATGTTCCTCTTAAGGTTAGACATGGTAAAAACGAGGGCCGATAAATCAGTTTCCGGAGTACACTCAATGGTCACCCCATTGTAGGAAAGACACTAGGTGGGTTTCTACTCTCAATATTTCACAACTAATCGCAACACCCTCGTAAACATCATCTCTACGAATCAGTAGGTTAAGGTACAATGAATCATTTTTGAGATTCTTTTCACTTAGAGTAAACCGTTCTTTACGACCAAGGATCCACGTATCTTCTCATCCGCGCATCCCCTTAAGTATAAGGAAAAATTCAGAACGAACCGCTCGGAGAGTTCACTCTCATTCAAGAATCACACCTTTCATGTGATTTTATTTCGAAATTGTAAAATACCTTAAGAATCTATGAATCTTGTTACCCTCTTGGAAGGGACTGTTTAAAACGTCTATAACACAGATGTGGTTACTCTACACATTCCTTCCTTCGTTGGTTGCAACTATATGTTGTTCTAGTTAATGTTAACCCTAACTTCAACATGTAACTGAAAGGATAAAGTTACATTATGAAACTGTGCTTTCATTCCATTCAAGGATAGGATCACATGCATCATGGAAAACTGGGTGATATCTTTCATTGTTCGTTCAGACCGCCCTGAAGACACTATAAATAATTATGGTTGGCATTGCATGTAAGTCTGATTTGTCACTTTCGGCAAAAATTTTAATTCATTAAATCAAACAAATGTTTCTTAAATATCGGGTTCTTTATACCTATGGTCTCCTTCCGAAATTAAGGGATTAGTAAAATCCGTGGCTAACACTATCCAGACATTAAATCGCATGGTTATGATCACCATGCTCTCCATTCTATCTGTCAGCTTTATATTGCGACATAAGCGCTCAATGTTTTAGATGAGTTTGGTAACATTCATGATGCATTCCATGCATCCAGCTTACTGAAGATGCCTGTAAGGCTAAAAACATCATCTTTCCTTTTGTGGGTATATATTCGGATGACATATTCGTGTTAGCAAGAAATGAAACCAAACTGTTGACCTCTTAGGACAAGAGACTTAATTAATGGCATATACCTATTTTTACTTTTATACGTCCAAGTACCTTTCCAAGGTAAATAGCTCACTTCTGAGCCCACGATTCGCACAGAACTTTGATACGCCCCTTCTTTTTCAAATTTGGTACCGTTGTTGATCACCCCTCAAAATTTCGGGACGAAATTTTCTTTAACAGGTGGGTAATGTAACGACCCGGCTTTTTCGACTTGCTTTTGTGCTTTGTGCTTTCACGAAACTGCGTATTTATGCGTACTGAGCTAGTTTATGCTCTGGGATCTTAATTCATGATTAATTACTTTCATTATTATCATACAACGTGCTATTAAGTGTGTAGTCACTTAACTTGATCCTCGAAGGCTTTTACGACCGTTGGTGTCACTTGACGTTTTTAACGAACTGCGTACTGCGTACACGTTTAACTTTTGTCGTAACCGGAACATTACTAATACGAAATATTAATTGTTATTTTATAATAACAATTACCTGGGTTTTTGGATGCTTAATTACGCTTAGTAATTTACTTATGCTTACTAGTTAGTCTTGTTGAACTTTCTACCGTGTTGGACTCTAGCCCACCCTACACTAGTTAGTGGACTATTTAATTAGCCCAACTATTAATAGCTAGTGACCCATTAATATGTAGGACAAATGCCCATTTATTAGAGGGAACATGCTAGCAGTTTTGTCAAGTATTATCCTTAATGTTGCATGGGATTCCAACATAAGCACCAATTTTAGACAACCATTAACCAAAAAGCAAACTTGTCTCCTCTTTTGTCCCCCCCCCCCATAGGCTACGGTTTTGAAGGCCTCCCCACACCCCATTCACCTATGAATACAAGCCTTATTCCATCCATTTTACACCTATAAACATATTAAGATAAATAAATAACATAAAAAATCTAACGTTGAACTGGCATATCATTGTATTAATTAATAAATTTGACCAATTAATCAATTTGACCCTTGAATTTAATTCGCAAATTCTTAGTCCTTAATTTTCGAAACTAATTTCATTAATTAAATTGGGATATATCACGATGCAATCCACATATAATGTATAACTCCAATCCAATTTATTTTGAAATATATATTGTAAATAGTTTCCATAAATAGGTTTTAGATTGTAGTTATATGTAATTAAAAATAGAGATTAATTGTATATATATATATATATATATATATATATATATATATATATATATATATAATATACATATAACAATTCATAAATAACTTTCAACCACAATTAAGAAAAACTTTTTGTTTTATATATATATATATATATATATATATATATATATATATATATATATATATATATATATATATATATATATATATGCATATATTATCGCTATTTGGTTTAAAATAATATTATTTATGATTATTTAAAACAATTACATATATTATTAATATAATTATAAGATTTATAATTAATATTAATATTTTATTATATGCTAATATAATAATTTAGGTAATGAAATCTGTATATTAAATTAAATTAGAAAATCTAATAATTTAATTAATATATGGAAATAACTTATAGACTATGTGACATGAGTAAAGGAGAAGTTGATACGTGACAGAAATTAACCAGAAGTTGACACGTATGATTATCATCACGCGTTTTATATAATGTATATATAGATAGATAGATTAATTCACAACTATTTGATAACTGACAGAGGCGAAGTCGAGAATTTTAATTGGTGGTGTCACAAAATAAAATCAAAAGATATTGAGTCACAAAATATAACTGACAAACAATGATAACTAGAAAAACAAAAATCAAATTGCCATTTAGCACAATTGACCCTTAGGATTTTTCATTCATTGAAAACGATCAATAATTGTTTCATCCTTAACATTAGCAAGTGTTTCTCTTTCTATTAGCCAAACATTTGTTAACTGGAGCGTCGCTTTTGACCATAACTTTGATGGGTATAGTATAGGTATTACAGAGATGAGAGACCGAAGTATAAGAGTATTAGTTATTTGGTATTGGGCCTTTTTAAATTTCGTTATCTATTGATATTTTGATTAAAATTTCGGGCTTTAATGATAATTGTACGGGGTCCCCAAAGTATCAACTGGTGTCACCCAATAACAACTCTTAAATTTACATTACAAAAATATGTATAGGCTGTAAAGTTTTGGGCTGATGAGTGGTATCACAGGCCCACTCTCATCTCTATGTAGCTCCGCTACTGATAACTGAGTTCTATCTGGGTAAAAAAAACTAGATTTATATAGATTATTCATGTATAATACGGAGTAATTACTTCACAATACAGTACATGTTTGCTAAAGTTCTGTTTCTTTTACAACAGCAAAAAGAAATTATTTTGATTCGCACAATAATTTTATTTTCTACTAGTAATCTCAAATCTAATATATTCAAGGAACACCATCTTCAGACTTCAATGAAAAGGCTATCGCGTAGATTCCGTGGATCAATTAACAAACCTATATGTTATTAAGAATTTTCAACCCTAACACATTATGCTAAAATTAGATGATCTTATTAGAAAAGGTAGTGATCAATTCACTTTAGTTTTTGATAAATGTACTTCATTTATGCATTAAGCAGTTGTACAATACAACTTGTTAATGCATAAATGTAGTTGATTTATCAAAAAATCAAAGTGAAAATATCACCTCCATTTTAGAAATCTTGACTTGGACCCAAATCATTTATTAGTGTAAAGGTAGGTTCGCTAGTCCAAAAAGAGGGGAGCAAAAATGTTTGTTAAAACTACGGAATACAAAGAGGGCGAGTATGCGAGGAGGTTATGTGCATGAAAGTTACATTGATTTATTCTGTAACGACCCGACTTTTTCGACTTATAATTATATTTTATACTTTCACAAAATTGTGTATTTATGCATACTGTGTTAGATTATATTCTGGGATTATTATTCATGTTAATTATTTTCGTTAATACCTTACAACGTGTTATTAAGTGCTTAATCACTTAACTTGATCCTCGAATGCTTTTATGACCGTTAGTGTCACTTGACGTTTAGAACGAGCTATGTACTTTGTACACGTTAAACTTTTGTCATAATTGGAATATTATGACCACTTAAAACTAATTGTTATTTTCTAATGACAATTACTTGGCTTATTGGTTGCTTAATTACGCTTAGTATTTTACTAATGCACACTAGTTAGTCTTAATGGACTTTTTACCTTAATGGACTTAGACCCACCCTACTCTAGTTAATGGGCCATTAAATTAGCCCAACTTTAATGGATTTATGATCCATTAAGATGTAGGACAAAAACCCATTAAGTTAAGCCAACATACTAGCATTTTTGTGTGCCACTACTACACATGTTGCATGGGATCCCAACATACAAGTACCACCTTTGTACCACCACCATGCAAAAAGAAAAAGTTATCCCCCTTGTCCCCTCTCCAAACCTGCTGCATGCTGCTGTTATATATTACTGCATGTTACTGCTTATTACTACTACATGCTACTGGTTACCTGATACTACAGCATGACCCTACTATCTACTACAGTTTTGTGTACTGCAATAGACTACCTAGGTTATTGTTGATGCTGTTTCTTGCTACATGTCTGCTATTCGTTGTACCGACTTGGAAAATTTATCTTTCCTAGTTCAGATGTTTTTCTGAACCCTTTTCCCACTCCTCTAACCCTAAGAACTAGTAATGTAACCCACCTGTTACTACCATTCCACCGTTCCAGAGATCGAAACATTACTTCACGCAATCTAGGAAGAGTAACCATCAGATTACGAGCCCACTAAAGTTGATCCTCGGAGGAGGAGAGATGTGAGGACTTATCGGAGTAACCGCACCACACCTGTAACAACCCAGAAATTTTTGACCAAATTTAAACTTTATCTTTAAATGATTTAACGTTTCCGACACGATAAGCAAAGTCTGTAAAACCGAATCTCAAAATTTTTGAACTATTCAAGTACCCTTCGGTTGTTCTCAACGATTCGCGAACCATTATATGTAAATAGATACATATATACTATAACTTAAAAACGTAACAAAGTTTTAATTGCATGATACCGTACATTAAACTTATTGGTTTATATATCTATTTGAATATATATGATTTCAAGTTATTTAGTAAACGATAGTAACATTCGATTATTGATTCGATTGATATTTAGATAAGTTAACTAAAACGTTTAAAATGAACCAGTAAAACACTAATTTGCTACAGTATTTTTGAATTACTACAGTACCCGAAAAGCTACAGTATTTTCGAAAATCACTATTTGCTACAGTAAAAAATAGTGCTACAGTAAAACATTATTTCAAAATGACCAAAACACTCGAAAGTTTAAGATACACTTTGAGTGATATAGTTTATTGATAATTTAAGACTATATTTTAACAAAGGTACGAGTCACGAAACGTAAAGAGCCAGTTTTCTCAGCGTACGAAAGGGAGTTCGAAAAACCGAAACCGGGACATAAGTCGAGTGACAACGTACGACTTATCGGAACAAAAATTACAAGTCAACTATGCACGTGAATTTAATATAATATATAATTAATTATATAAATTAAATATATTATATATATAATAAATTAATATGTCGACGAACTAGATTACAAATCATATGTGAGCTGGAATCATAGGCCATGCGATCGCATGGCCATAACACACAGAAACCATGCGATCGCATGGAGTCTGAAATATGGCCACACTATAAAGCTCGAGCATTCTGGTCTCTGTCTTACACACAAATATATCATACTCCGTATTTATATTATTATTATTATGATTATTATTATTATTATTATTATTATTATTATTATTATTATTATTATTAAGATTAATATTATTATTAATCTTATTATTATTAATATTATTAATATAAATTAGTATTATACATAAAATATTACGACGAGGTTATGAGCGTGTCACTTTCAAAATGGTTTTCAAGCGGGATAGAGCTAAGGAAATTATGGGTTATTGCAAAGGAGGTTATGGGTAATGTTCAGGTGTATATTTGTAAATCAAACCTAGTGTTTATCATCTCCGTTACGTCTACGTACTTTCCTACAATATTGAATCTCAATATTGATACGTAAGCACTCATATTTTATCTTTTATATATTAATTGTGTATCCATGTCTAGTGCTCGAGTATATATATTTATACATGCTTGTATGCTAAATTACGTCGTTAAACAGTTTATGATGAATCTCGAATTAAATACATATGTTACTGGTAAAAGGTATATGATATGCATGTTTTTGGAAAGCTGGCGAAAAATCAATGACTTTTCATTTAGATATCGAATAGTTTCGATGAACGGATTAAGAGATATGATCAACTGAATTATGATTGATGTTAATTGAAATTGCTTTTGAATATGCAATTAAGATTTAAACAACTTGTTTATGAGATTGATAAAATGGATTTTTGAATATTACCAACCGAGTAAATGACTCCTTATATAAGGTACGTCTCGTTTTGTTAAACTATTGTCAAAATTGACTTTTTGAAACAACTTTGGATAACTTTTGTATGTCAATCTCGAGCATTAGGATTATTATACACTATGACCTGACCTAGCTTGATAGACATTTATTGACCAACATATGATCTCTAGGTTGAGGTCTACGGTTATTTTGCATTTCAAGTTTCGGTCTCATTTCGTTGAATTACTTTATATGCTGCTAAGATGAGTTTCATTTGCTCCCTTTTTAAATGCTTTTGCAATATATATTTTTGGGCTGAGAATACATGCATTTTATTTTAAACAATGGACACAAGTACATACTAAATTCTATACTGAGTTTGAACCGAAAATCTCTTAGCTTTGGTAACTAGTAACTGCCGGTTATAAGAACTGGTGGGCGCGAGTAGTAGTATATGGATCCATAGGGCTTGATAACCCCGTCCGAGCTAGAGCACTAGCCTTTTAACAGACGTATGCTATTTGAGAAGCGTATACGTTGGTTTGCGTGTATTACTAAGATGATTATACAAAGGGTATAAATTATATATACGTTAAGTTTTGTTACCAGGGTGCTCAATTTTGTAGAATATTTTGATAAACGTTTCGGATGAAACGACTGAAATCTTGTGATCCACCTTTATGTACAGATTATGCAAGACATTAAAACTATGAACTCACCAACCTTTGTGTTGACACTTGTTAGCATGTTTATTCTCAGGTTCCCTAGAAGTCTTCCGCTGTTTGCTTATATATTAGACAAGCTATGTACATGGAGTCTTACATGGCATATTTATCAAGAAAACGTTGCATTCACCAAATCATCACCATGTATCTTATTTTGATTGCGTTGTCAACGGAAGTACTATTGTAAACTATTATTTACGGTGATTGTCTATATGTAGAAATCATCAGATTCTAAAACCTTTGATTTAAATATTCATTTATGGTGTGCCTTTTCAAAAGAATGCAATATTTACAAAACGTATCATATAGAGGTCAAATACCTGGCAATGAAATCGATGAATGACGTGTTCGTCCATATGGATTTGGAGCGATCGTCACAGTTGGTATCAGAGCATTGGTCCTAGTGAACCAGGTCTTACATGAGTATGTCTAACTGATAGTTGTTAGGATGCATTAGTAAGTCTGGACTTCGACCGTATCTGCATGATAAAAGTTTTGCTTATCAGTTCTTGTTGAAAATTACATGCTTATCATTCTTAAGCCTAGACACGTTTTCCTGCATTTATTGTATAAATAGTGTATAGAAAAAAATTCATATCATAGCGTATCTGTTACTGTAAACTTTTTCTGACATCTTCCGAAAATTTCTCCGTAATTTATGGAATTTGGTATTATATATACATATGTAAATTATGTATTGAAGAATACCAAACTAAATTCTATAATCTAATTCATATCAAAAATCATCTCCCTAATTATACAAGATGGATCCCGTATCTAGTTCAAATTCCTTAAACTCCGACAGCTATTCCGATATGGATATTCACCTGAATTCCAAAGACAGTGTAACCGGAATGGATCAACCAATTAGCCATCATCTATTCTGGATGAATTGGGGATGGGTTCGTAGTCTACTTAATCATTGGAGACAAGAAGAAGGTGATCCCTTCCATCCACCACATTGCCCTCTTGGCGAAGAAGCTGAAGCACTTATCGGCGAACCTGTTCGAGACACTATTTTCTCTCTCATTTCCAGAGTATCTCGTCACGATAATATACTATCTCAAATTCTGGATCTTATTCATCCACTCATCCGAACCGCCAATCATCCCGGTGTAGTAGAAGAAGTCAACGAGCTTCGCGCTCGGGTAGTGGCTTTGGAGAATATGGTGCAAAGGTTACAAGCACCAGCAGCATCACCGGCATCAACAGTACCACTGACAACAACACCAACAGTACCATTACCACCACCACCAACAACCGCATCGCAAACCTCAACTTCACAATCTGTTCCACGAGCATCAACGTCATACGCACCGTAATTACCAAGAAATACCAGCAACAATAACCGATGAAGTATTAACTCATTTCCCCTGAAAAAATTTTATGTATATTTAATATATATGAATTTTGAAATCAAAATAAATCTTTTCATACTAAGCTATTACGTGTGAATCTTAACTGGTAGGTACTACTCGGTTAGTTCATATTACTAATATGCAATGATGTACATCCTTCCTTAACAACTTAACCATTGTTAACTGCAATCTCTGTTTCAACTTAATGAATTCCATTTCATAATAAACCAAGTGTATTATTCAATTACATAATTGATTTTACATTTTCATTTTCGATGTACTCGAAACTTTTCAGAAAACATCATCTGTGCCTTGTAAGGTTCACAAAAATTCCACGAGCGTCAACATCCTTCACTGAGGAATAAGAATAAATAATGAAGTGTTGATTTCATTAGTGAAAAACTCCGCAAAGATTATGTAATCTTTAATGTTTTAGAGATTAATCATTTCTAAGTCAAGTCAAAAAATTAAATGAGCTTAATATGATATTAACTCATTAAATCTGTGTTACATCTGAAGAAAATATACATACATATATTTTCATAAAGACGGTAATAAAAATTCTTTTGTACAAAGTATTAATTGTGAAATCTTTAACGGGTAGGTAATACCCGGGAAATATATAAGTTCGCAATTAATATGTTACACTGTACATTCTTCAACTTTGATTCAAAAATTATTAACAATGCTCACAACGATATACAATCGTTTTCATACAAATTCAATTACATATTTTGATATTGACGGATCAGAATCCAAGTCATAACTCTGAACCGGTGACATCATTCTTAGATCTCTACAACTTTCAAAGCTATACTTTAACTTTAAATCTGTGCAAGATCCATTAGCATTGTTTTTACCGAAAATAACCTTGCAATTCCTTTTCAAAAGTATCCAGTATTATCAACCATTCAACCAGTCAACGACGACCTTTCAGACTTGTAACTTTGGCATATACGTTTTTGTTACTGGAGAACCTTTCATGTTCCACCACATTAACAGTAAATGTACCAGCAAATTTATTAATCTGTGACTTAAAGTCTCTTTGAAAAACCATTATAATTGTTCATTGATGAAATGTACCGTTCATATTGATTATAAACGTTTCATATTAATTGATTTCGTTGCGAGGTTTTGACCTCTATATGAGACGTTTTTCAAAGACTGCATTCATTTTTAAAACAACCATGACCTTTATTTTATCAATAAAGGTTTTAAAAACATTACGTAGATTATCAAATAATGATAATCTAAAATATACTGTTTACACACGACCATTACATAATGGTTTACAATATAAATATATTACATCGACATATGTTTCTTGAATGCAGTTTTTACACAATATCATACAAACATGGACTCCAAATCTTGTCCTTATTTTAGTATGTAACAGCGGAAGCTCTTAGTATTCACCTGAGAATAAACATGCTTTAAACGTCAACAAAAATGTTGGTGAGTTATAGGTTTAACCTATATATATCAAATCGTAACAATAGACCACAAGATTTCATATTTCAATACACGTCCCATACATAGAGATAAAAATCATTCATATGATGAACACCTGGTAACCGACATTAACAAGATGCATATATAAGAATATCCCCATCATTCCGGGACACCCTTCGGATATGATATAAATTTCGAAGTACTAAAGCATTCAGTACTTTGGATGGGGTTTGTTAGGCCCAATAGATCTATCTTTAGGATTCGCGTCAATTAGGGTGTCTGTTCCCTAATTCTTAGATTACCAGACTTAATAAAAAGGGGCATATTCGATTTCGATAATTCAACCATAGAATGTAGTTTCACGTACTTGTGTCTATTTTGTAAATCATTTATAAAACCTGCATGTATTCTCAACCCAAAAATATTAGATTTTAAAAGTGGGAGTATAACTTACTTTCACAGATATTTCTTTCCTCGGATATAAGACTTGGCCACGGATCGATTCACGAACCTATAACAAATATGTACATATATATCAAAGTATGTTCAAAATATATTTACAACATTTTTAATACGTTTTACTGTTTTAAGTTTATTAAGTCAGCTGTCCTTATTAGTAACCTACAACTAGTTGTTCATAATTAGATGTACAGAAATAAATCGATATATATTATCTTGAATCAATCCACGACCCAGTGTATACACGTCTTAGGCTAGATCACAACTTAAACTATATATATTTTTGGAATCAACCTCAACCCTGTATAGCTAACTCCAACATTACTGCATATAGAGTGTCTATGATTGTTCCAAATAATATATATAGATGGGTCGATATGATATGTCAAAACATTTGCATACGTGTCTATGGTATCCCAAGATTACATAATATATTAGAATACATGTATAATACAATATAACATAGCTGGGATATGATTTGTATAGATTTGTTAAACATTTCCCGTAGCTAAAAAGATCAAAAATATCCAATCTTGTTTTACCCATAACTTCTTCGTTTTAAATCCGTTTTGAGTGAATCAAATTGCTATGGTTTCATATTGAACTTTATTTTATGAATCTAAACAGAAAAATTATAGGTTTATAGTCGGAATTACTGGTTACAAGTCATTTTTGTAAAGGTAGTCATTTCAGTCGAAAGAATGACGTCTAGATGACCATTTTGGAAAACATACTTCCACTTTGAGTTTAACCATGATTTTTGGATATAGTTTCATTTTCATATGAAAAATCATTTTCCTAGAAGAATAACTTTTAAATCAAAGTTTATCATAGTTTTTAATTATCCAAACCAAAACAGCCCCCGGTTTCACTACGACGGCGTATATCCGATTTTATGGTGTTCATCGTATTTCCAGGTTTTAAATCATTAAGTTAGCATATCATATAGATATAGAACATGTGTTTAGTTGATTTTAAAAGTCAAGTTAGAAGGATTAACTTTTGTTTGCGAACAAGTTTAGAATTAACTAAACTATGTTCTAGTGATTTCAAGTTTAAACCTTCGAATAAGATAGCTTTATATGTATGAATCGAATGATGTTAAGAGCATCATTACTACCTTAAGTTTTCTGGATAAAACTACTGGAAAAGAGACAAATGGATCTAGCTTCAAAAGATCCTTGGATGGCTTGAAAGTTCTTGAAGCAGAATCATGACACGAAAACAAATTCAAGTAAGATCATCACTCGAAATAAGATTGTTATAGTTATAGAAATTGAACCAAAGTTTGAATATGAGTATTACCTTGTATTAGAAAGATATCTTACTGTAAATAAGAAAGATTTCTTGAGGTTGGATGATCACTTTACAAGAATGGAAGTAAGCTAGCAAACTTGGAAGTATTCTTGATTTTATGAAACTAGAACTTATAGAATTTATGAAGAACACTTAGAACTTGAAGATAGAACTTGAGAGAGATCACTTAGATGAAGAAAATTGAAGAATGAAAGTGTTTGTAGGTATTTTTGGTCGTTGATATATGGATTAGATATAAAGGATGTGTAATTTTGTTTTCATGTAAATAAGTCATGAATGATTACTCATATTTTTGTAATTTTATGAGATATTTCATGCTAGTTTCCAAATGATAGTTCCCACATGTGTTAGGTGACTCACATGGTCTACTAAGAGCTGATCATTAGAGTGTATATACCAATAGTACATACGTCTAAAAGCTGTGTATTGTACGAGTACGAATACAGGTGCATACGAGTAGAATTGTTGATGAAACTGAACGAGGATGTAATTGTAAGCATTTTTGTTAAGTAGAAGTATTTTGATAAGTGTCTTGAAGTCTTTCAAAAGTGTATGAATACATAATAAAACACTATATGTATATACATTTTAACTGAGTCGTTAAGTCATCGTTAGTCGTTAGATGTAAATGTTGTTTTGAAACCTTTAGGTTAACGATCTTGTTAAATGTTGTTAACCCATTGTTTATTATATCTAAAGAGATGTAATATTATTACATTATCATGATATTATGATATATTAATATATCTTATTATGATATATATATACAGTTAAATGTTGTTACAACGATAATCGTTACATATATGTCTCGTTTCGAAATCATTAAGTTAGTAGTCTTGTTTTTACATATGTAGTTCATTGTTAATACAGTTAATGACATGTTTACTTATCATTTATAATGATTAAATATAGTGTATCAATATCTTAATATGATTCATATGTATTTAGTAAGACGTTATAGCGATAATCGTTATATATATCGTTTCGAGTTTCTTAATTCAATAAACTCAATTTTATATATATAACTCATTGTTAAAATACCTAATGAGATACTTACTTATCATAATATTATGTTAACTATATATATAATCATATATATGTCATCATATAGTTTTTACAAGTTTTAACGTTCGTGAATCACCGGTCAACTTGGGTGGTCAATTGTCTATATGAAACCTATTTCAATTAATCAAGTCTTAACAAGTTTGATTGCTTAACATGTTGGAAAAATTTAGTCATGTAAATATCAATCTCAATTAATATATATATAAACATGGAAAAGTTCGGGTCACTACAGTACCTACCCGTTAAATAAATTTCATCCCGAAATTTTAAGCTGTTGAAGGTGTTGACGAATCTTCTGGAAATAGATGCGGGTATTTCTTCTTCATCTGATCTTCTCGCTCCCAGGTGAACTCGGGTCCTCTACGAGCATTCAATCGAACCTTGACAATCGGTATCTTATTTTGCTTAAGTCTCTTAACCTCACGATCCATTATTTCGACGAGTTCTTCAATGAATTGAAGTTTTTCATTGATTTGGATTTCGTCCAACGGAATAGTGAGATCTTCTTTAGCAAAACATTTCTTCAAATTCGAGACGTGGAAAGTGTTATGTACAGCCGCCAGTTGTTGAGGTAGCTCCAGTTGGTAAGCTACTGGTCCGACACGATCTATAATCTTCAATGGTCCAATGTACCTTGGATTTAGTTTCCCCCGTTTACCAAATCGAACAACGCCTTTCCAAGGTGAAACCTTAAGCATGACCATTTCTCCAATTTCAAACTCTATATCTTTTCTTTTACTGTCTGCGTAGCTCTTTTGTCGACTCTGGGCGGTTTTCAATCATTGTTGAATTTGGATGATTTTCTCGGTAGTTTCTTGTATTATCTCCGGACCCGTAATCTGTCTATCCCCCACTTCATTCCAACAAATTGGAGACCTGCACTTTCTACCATAAAATGCCTCAAACGGTGCCATCTCAATACTAGAATGATAACTGTTGTTGTAGGAAAATTCTGCTAATGGTAGGTGTCGATCCCAACTATTTTCGAAATCAATAACACATGCTCGTAGCATGTCTTCAAGCGTTTGTATCGTCCTTTCGCTCTGCCTATCAGTTTTTGGATGATAGATAGTACTCATGTCTAGACGAGTCCCCAATGCTTGTTGCAACGTCTGCCAGAACCTTGAAACAAATCTACCATCCCTATCAGAGATAATAGAGACAGGTATTCCATGTCTTGAGACAACCTCCTTCAAATACAATCGCGCCAACTTCTCCATTTTGTCATCTTCTCTCATTGGCAGGAAGTGTGCTGACTTGGTGAGACGATCAACTATTACCCAAATAGTATCATAACCACTTGCAGTCCTTGGCAATTTAGTAATGAAATCCATGGTAATGTTTTCCCATTTCCATTCCGGGATTTCAGGTTGTTGTAGTAGACCTGATGGTTTCTAATGTTCAGCTTTGACCTTAGAACACGTCAAATATTCTCCTACATATTTAGCAATATCGGCTTTCATACCCGGCCACCAAAAGTGTTTCTTGAGATCTTTATACATCTTTCCCGCTCCAGGATGTATTGAATATCTGGTTTTATGTGCTTCTTTAAGTACCATTTCTCTCACATCTCCAAACCTTGGTACCCAAATTCTATCAGCCCTGTATTGGGTTCCGTCTTCCTGAATATTAAGATGTTTCTCTGATCCTTTGGGTATCTCATTCTTCAACTTTCCTTCTTTTACAACTCCCTGTTGCGCCTCCTTTATTTGAGTAGTAAGGTAAGTACGAATAATTATATTCATAGCTTTTACCCGTATAGGTTCTCTGTCCTTTCTACTCAAAGCGTCGGCTGCCACATTCGCCTTCCCCGGGTGGTATCGAATCTCAAAATCATAATCATTCAACAGTTCAATCCACCTGCGTTGTCTCATATTCAGTTGCTTCTGATTGAATATATGTTGGAGACTTTTGTGGTCGGTATATATAATACTTTTGACCCCATATAAATAATGCCTCCAAGTCTTTAATGCAAAAACAACAGGACCTAATTCCAAATCATGAGTTGTATAATTTTGCTCGTGAATCTTCAATTGTCTAGACACATAAGCAATCACCTTCGTTCGTTGCATTAATACACAACCGAGACCTTGCTTTGATGCATCACAATAAATCACAAAATCATCATTCCCTTCAGGCAATGACAATATAGGTGCCGTAGTTAGCTTTTTCTTCAATAACTGAAACGCCTTCTCTTGTTCATCCTTCCATTCAAATTTCTTCCCTTTATGCATTAATGCAGTCAAGGGTTTTGCTATTTTGGAGAAATCTTGGATGAATCTTATGTAGTAACCAGCCAATCCTAAAAATTGACGTATATGCTTCGGAGTTTTTGGGGTTTCCCACTTTTCAACGGTTTCGATCTTTGCCGGGTCCACCTGGATACCTTCTTTGTTCACTATGTGACCGAGGAATTGAACTTCTTCCAACCAAAATGCACACTTTGAAAACTTAGCGTATAGTTTTTCTTTCCTCAAAACTTCTAGCACTTTTCTCAAATGTTCTTCGTGCTCTTGATCATTCTTTGAGTAAATAAGTATGTCATCGATGAAAACAATGACAAACATGTCAAGATATGGCCCACACACTCGGTTAATAAGGTCCATGAACACAGCTGGTGCGTTAGTCAATCCAAACGGCATAACCATAAACTTGTAATGACCATAACGCGTCCTAAAAGCAGTTTTTGGAATATCATCCTCCTTTACTCGCATTTGATGATATCCAAAACGTAAATTGATTTTCGAATAAACCGACGAGCCTTGTAGTTGATCAAATAAGTCGTCAATTCTTGGCAGTGGATAACGGTTTTTGATGGTAAGTTTATTCAACTCTCTGTAGTCAATACACAACCTAAATGTACCATCCTTCTTCTTGACAAACAAAACAGGAGCTCCCCATGGTGATGTGCTTGGTCGAATGAAACCACATTCTAATAGTTCTTGCAGTTGGCTTTGCAGTTATTTCATCTCGCTCGGTGCAAGTCTGTAAGGAGCACGAGCTATTGGTGCAGCTCCTGGTACAAGATCTATTTGAAATTCAATAGATCGATGTGGAGGTAGTCCCGGTAATTCTTTCGAAAATACATCGGGAAATTCTTTTGCGACGGGAACATCATTGATGCTCTTTTCTTCAGTTTGTATTTTCTCGACGTGTGCTAGAACAGCATAGCAACCTTTTCTTATTATTTTTGTACCTTCAAATTACTAATAAGATGTAGCTTCGTGTTGCCCTTTTCTCCGTACACCATTAAGGGTTCTCCTTCTTCTCGTACAATGCGAATTGCATTTTTGTAATATACGATCTCTGCTCTCATCTCCTTCAGCCAGTCCATGCCAATTAGTACATCAAAACTCCCTAACTCTACTGGTATCAAATCAATCTTAAATATTTCGCTACCCAGTTTAATTTCTCGATTTCGGCATATATAATCTGCTGAAATTAATTTACCGTTTGCTAATTCGAGTAAAAATTTACTATCCAACGGCGTCAATGGACAACTTAATTTAGCACAAAAATCTCTACTCATATAGCTTCTATCCGCACCCGAATCAAATAAAACGTAAGCAGATTTATTGTCAATAAGAAACGTACCCGTAACAAGCTCCGGGTCTTCCTGTGCCTCTGCCGCATTAATATTGAAAACTCTTCCGTGGCCTTGTCCATTCGTGTTCTCCTGGTTCGGGCAATTTCTAATAATGTGGCCCGATTTTCCACATTTATAACAAACTACATTGGCATAACTTGCTCTAACACTACTCGCTCCGCCATTACTTGTTCCAACACCATTTGTTCCTTTCGTTCTGTTAACCCCTGGTCCGTAGACCTCACACTTCGCCGTGCCATGACCATTTCTTTTACACTTGTTGCAAAATTTGGTGCAGAACCCCGAGTGATACTTTTCACACCTTTGGCATAGCTGCTTCTGATTGTTGTTGTTGTTGCGGTTGTTATTGTTGTTGGGATGATTGTTGTAGTTGTTGTTGTTGTTGTTGTGCCGTTTGTTGTAGTTGCGATTGATGTTGCGATTGTCGGGATAGTTGTTGTTGTTTTGGTGACTCTTATCACCGTTTTCCTTCCACTTTCTTTTGACTAGCTTCACGTTGGCCTCTTCGGCCGCATGTTCTTTAATTCTTCCCTCAATCTAGTTCACTAGTTTGTGAGCCATTCTACATGCCTTTTGTATGGAGGCAGGCTCGTGTGAACTTATATCTTCTTGGATTCTCTCCGGTAACCCTTTCACAAATGCGTCGATCTTCTCTTCCTCATCTTCGAACGCTCTCGGACACAATTAACACAATTCTGTGAATCGTCTTTCGTACGAAGTAATATCAAATCCCTTTGTTCGTAACCCTCTAAGTTCTGACTTGAGCTTATTGACCTCAATTCTGGGACGGTACTTCTCGTTCATCAAGTGCTTGAATGCTGACCAAGGTAGCGCGTAAGCAGCATCTTGTCCCACTTGCTCTAGATAGGTATTCCACCATGTTAACGCAATACCTGTAAAGGTATGCGTAGCGTACTTCACTTTGTCTCCTTCAGCACACTTACTTATGGAAAACACCGATTCAACTTTCTCGGTCCACCGTTTCAATTCGATTGGTCTTTCGGTCCCATCAAATTCTGAAGGTTTGCAGGCAGTGAATTCCTTGTAGGAGCATCCTACACGATTTCTTGCGCCGTTAGCTATATTACTAGATTCAGAGTTATTGTTGATATGTAGCGCAGCCTGTACTGCGGCTATATTTGAAGCAAGAAAGGCACGAAATTCCTCTTCGCTCATATTCAAGGTGTGTCGAGTAGTCGGTGCCATTTCCTTTAAAATAGTCAAATGAAACAAGTTAATCATACAGAATATTAAGAGTAGTCAATAGTATCTCGTAGCATAATATGAACTCATTTATAAAAGATTTTTCTTCATATTAGCGTTTTATAAGTTTAAATTCGGGTACTACCTACCCGTTAAGTTCATACTTAGTAGCTAATATACAATTCAACTACTACAATTCCATATGAAAAACTGATTATAATAATATATCACATACAAATATTCTTCAAACTTACAACTTCGCTATATTACATATAACATGAAATATAGTACACTATGATACAGGACAGTTTTGAAGATAAATCTAGTTAATATGCAAGTTGTTCAGTAAAGGAAATAAAGACACGTAATTCATAAGTCCAGAAATAAGTCATGCATTCTGGTTTTACTAAGACGACTTCCCATCCTTGGTCTTGTGGAAAATAACCGTTATGACCATTAGCTAGGCAGCATGTTGTAATGTCATCGAAAGGACGAGGGTTTCGTAATGTCCAACAGCCCCGTAATAATCTAAAAACCATGTTTCTCACCCCAACTACTGAATCCGTCACTTGTGGGAAAGTTTTATTTAAAAGCTGCAATCCGATGTTCTTTTTCTCACTTTGATAAGAAGCGAACATCACTAACCCGTAAGCATAACATGCTTCTTTATGTTGCATGTTAGAAGCTCTTTCTAATTCACGAAATCCTATGTTGGGATATGTTGAGTCAAAATAGGTTCTTAACCCGTAGCGTAAAATTGCATTTGGGTTCCCCTCATTTAACGCTTTAAAGAAAGCATGGCGTAACTTAAAGTCTCCCCAATGTGATATACCCCACCTATCAAAGGAAAGCCTTTTATAAACTAAGGCATTTCTGAAAAGTCTTTCAAATGTTTGACAACTTAATTTCGCCATAACTAAATGTGCTGATGAATTCTGACCGACTCTAGACAAGATTTCCTCAATCATATCCTCTGGTAGGTCTTCTAAAATATTCGGTTGTCTACCCTTAACGTCCATTTTGTTTTTATACTGTAAAATAGACAAGGATTAGATTCATAATAACAAACAATACAAGCAATTTTTACATAGAACATAAAAGAACAAGCACACTACAATACATTTATTACACAACATGTTCACACCCCTCTAATCTGAATCACTGGTTTCTTCTTCTTCGGACTTGGTTCTTTATCCTAATCTTCTAGGGATATATGATGTTCCTCTAATACGAGTCGTCGTTTTCCACATTGGTTTAGAAAAACCTGGTGGTTTAGAGGTTCCCGGGTTATTGTCACGATATTGAAAATACGGGTGTTGACAGTACATATAAAGTTCATCGGGGTCGGAATCAGATGTCTCTATTTTGATGCATTTTCCCTTATTATTTTATTTTACCTCATTAAATTGGGTCGGGGTAATTTCTATAACATCATCGGAATCCTCATCAGGATCCGATTCATCGGAAAATTGGTAATTTTCCCAATATTTTGCTTCCTTAGCGGAAACACCATTGACCATTATTAACTTTGGTCCATTGGTTGAGGATTTTCTTTTATTTGACCGGTTTTCTGTGGTTCCTACTATTCCCCCCTTCGGAACCTCTTCTTCTTCCGGTTCCTCTTCTTCCGGTTCCTCTTCTTCCGGTTCCGTTTCCTCTTCTTCCAGTTCTTCGGAAACTTGCGAATCTTGCCAATATATATTCGACTCTTCGTTATTATTAGGTGAGTCAATGGGATTTGTGCTAGAGGTAGACATCTATCACACAATATCAAACATGTTAAGAGATTAATATATCACATAATATTTACATGTTAATAATATATAGTTTTCAACAAAAATGTTAAGCAATCATTTTTAAAGAAAACACGGTCGAAGTCCAGACTCACTAATGCATCCTAACAAACTCGATAAGACACACTAATGCAAATTTTCTGGTTCTCTAAGACCAACGCTCTGATACCAACTGAAATGTCCCGTTCATATTGATTATAAACGTTCCATATTAATTGATTTCGTTGCGAGGTTTTGACCTCTATATGAGACGTTTTTCAAAGACTGCATTCATTTTTAAAACAACCATAACCTTTATTTTATTAATAAAGGTTTTAAAAACATTACGTAGATTATTAAATAATGATAATCTAAAATATACTGTTTACACACGACCATTACATAATGGTTTACAATATAAATATATTACATCGACATATGTTTCTTGAATGCAATTTTTACACAATATCATACAAACATGGACTCCAAATCTTGTCCTTATTTTAGTATGCAACAGCGGAAGCTCTTAGTATTCACCTGAGAATAAACATGCTTTAAACGTCAACAAAAATATTGGTGAGTTATAGGTTTAACCTATATATATCAAATCGTAACAATAGACCACAAGATTTCATATTTCAATACATATCCCATACATAGAGATAAAAATCATTCATATGGTGAACACCTGGTAACCGACATTAACAAGATGCATATATAAGAATATCCTCATCATTCCGGGACACCCTTCGGATATGATATAAATTTCGAAGTACTAAAGCACCGGTACTTTGGATGGGGTTTGTTAGGCTCAATAGATCTATCTTTAGGATTCGCGTCAATTAGGGTGTATGTTCCCTAATTCTTAGATTACCAGACTTAATAAAAAGGGTCATATTCGATTTCGATAATTCAACCCTAGAATGTAGTTTCACGTACTTGTGTCTATTTTGTAAATCATTTGTAAAACCTGCATGTATTCTCATCTCAAAAATATTAGATTTTAAAAGTGGGACTATAACTCACTTTCACAGATATTTCCTTCCTCGAAAATAAGACTTGGCCACGGATCGATTCACGAACCTATAACAAATATGTACATATATATCAAAGTATGTTCAAAATATATTTACAACATTTTTAATACGTTTTACTGTTTTAAGTTTATTAAGTCAGCTGTCCTTGTTAGTAACCTACAACTAGTTGTCCATAATTAAATGTACAGAAATAAATCGATATATATTATCTTGAATCAATCCACGACCCAGTGTATACACGTCTCAGGCTAGATCACAACTCAAACTATATATATTTTTGGAATCAACCTCAACCCTGTGTAGCTAACTTCAACATTACTGCATATAGAGTGTCTATGGTTGTTCCAAATAATATATATAGATGGTTCGATATGATATGTCAAAACATTTGCATACGTGTCTATGGTATCCCAAGATTGCATAATATATTAGAATACATGTATAATACAATATAAGTTAGCTAGGATATGATTTGTATAGATTTGTTAAACATTTCCCGTAGCTAAAAAGATCAAAAATATCCAATCTTGTTTTACCCATAACTTCTTCGTTTTAAATCCGTTTTGAGTGAATCAAATTGCTATGATTTCATATTGAACTCTATTTTATGAATCTAAATAGAAAAAGTATAGGTTTATAGTCGGAATTACAGGTTACAAGTCGTTTTTATAAAGGTAGTCATTTCAGTCGAAAGAACGACGTCTAGATGATCATTTTGGAAAACATACTTCCACTTTGAGTTTAACCATGATTTTTGGATATAGTTTCATGTTCATATAAAAAATCATTTTCCCATAAGAACAACTTTTAAATCAAAGTTTATCATAGTTTTTAATTATCCAAACCAAAACAACCCCCGATTTCACTACGACGGCGTATATCCGATTTTATGGTGTCCATCGTGTTTTCTGGTTTTAAATCATTAAGTTAGCATATCATATAGATATAGAACATGTGTTTAGTTGATTTTAAAAGTCAAATTAGAAGGATTAACTTTTGTTTGCGAACAAGTTTAGAATTAACTAAACTATGTTCTAGTGATTTCAAGTTTAAACCTTCGAATAAGATAGCTTTTTATGTATGAATCGAATGATGTTAAGAACATCATTACTACCTCAAGTTTTCTGGATAAAACTACTGGAAAAGAGACAAATGGATCTAGCTTCAAAGGATCCTTGGATGGCTTGAAAGTTCTTGAAGCATAATCATGACACGAAAACAAATTCAAGTAAGATCATCACTCGAAATAAGAGTGTTATAGTTATAGAAATTGAACCAAAGTTTGAATATGAGTATTACCTTGTATTATAAAGATATCTTACTATAAATAAGAAAGATTTCTTGAGGTTGGATGATCACTTTACAAGATTGGAAGTAAGCTAGCAAACTTGGAAATATTCTTGATTTTATGAAACTAGAACTTATAGAATTTATGAAGAACACTTAGAACTTGAAGATAGAACTTGAGAGAGATCACTTAGATGAAGAAAATTGAAGAATGAAAGTGTTTGTAGGTGTGTTTGGTCATTGGTATATGGATTAGATATAAAGGATGTGTAATTATGTTTTCATGTAAATAAGTCATGAATGATTACTCATATTTTTGTAATTTTATGAGATATTTCATGCTAGTTGCCAAATGATGGTTCCCACATGTTTTAGGTGACTCACATGGGCTGCTAAGAGCTAATCATTAGAGTGTATATACCAATAGTACATACGTCTAAAAGCTGTGTATTGTACGAGTACGAATACGGGTGCATACGAGTAGAATTGTTGATGAAACTGAATGAGGATGTAATTGTAAGCATTTTTGTTAAGTAGAAGTATTTTGATAAGTGTCTTGAAGTCTTTCAAAAGTGTATGAACACATAATAAAACACTATATGTATATACATTTTAAGTGAGTCGTTAAGTCATCGTTAGTCGTTAGATGTAAATGTTGTTTTGAAACCTTTAGGTTAACGATCTTGTTAAATGTTGTTAACCCATTGTTTATTATATCTAAAGAGATGTTAAATTATTACATTATCATGATATTATGATATATTAATATATCTTATTATGATATATATACAGTTAAATGTTGTTACAACGATAATCGTTACATATATGTCTCGTTTCGAAATCATTAAGTTAGTAGTCTTGTTTTTACATATGTAGTTCATTGTTAATACACTTAATGACATGTTTACTTATCATTTATCATGATTAAACATAGTGTATCAATATCTTAATATGATTCATATGTATTTAGTAAGACGTTATAGCAATAATCGTTATATATATCGTTTCGAGTTTCTTAATTCAATAAACTCAATTTTATATATATAACTCATTGTTAAAATACCTAATGAGATACTTACTTATCATAATATTATTTTAACTATATATATAATCATATATATGTCATCATATAGTTTTTACAAGTTTTAACGTTCGTGAATCACCGGTCAACTTGGGTGGTCAATTGTCTATATGAAACCTATTTCAATTAATCAAGTCTTAACAAGTTTGATTGCTTAACATGTTAGAAACATTTAGTCATGTAAATATCAATCTCAATTAATATATATAAACATGGAAAAGTTCGAGTCACTACAATTGAAACCCTATCATGTACTCATCCACATCTTGTAATGGTAATTGCCATACCAACTACCGGGAATTAGCAATCAGTATTTCGAATTTCGCAGCAATTCTACGCCAACAGTTATATATATACATATAATGTCTATCTCCTAGACTTACTTACTTCGAATGTGAAGTTTCTGAAAAACACCTTAAACCGCGAACTAGTTCTCGAAATTTTAAAAAATGCTGATGAAGCAGCAAAAACTGTAAACGACCTTAACAGTCATAAGTTTGATGATAAAGAATAGTATGGTGGTAAAGCTAAGAAAAAGAGAAGGTTTGGAACTGAAAACGGATTGAGCAGACCATGAAGGAGGCTGTGGACAAATCACAAAGACTAAACCTGCCTTCAAAGAATCCAAATGATTCAGTATCTGCTGAAGTCATTAGCGAATACCTTGATCCTGACTCAAAATCCGTTACGAACAAATCTTCTTCATCATCCTTCGATATTAGAAATTCTAAGATATTATCATATCTTTCATTATAAATATCTTCGATATTTCTGAAGATATCTTCATAACTATTATCATCCGAAATTATTTATCTCTTCACGCTATCTGTGTTACATCATAAAAGAAACAATTTTAGTTTCTAATTTCTGAAAATTTCAAAAAATGAACGTTTTTGAAGTATTGTTGGGAATTGAAGCATGAGTTAGTATAATATAATGACACTTGATCATCGTGATTATATTACAGTAAGTCATGCTGAGTTTCTAATGGAACGTGATAAAGGTTCACATATCACACCCTCATCATGAACCATGTTACATAACTCTTTCATTCTATTTAATCTCAAAATATATCAAGAAAATACTTTTCTTGATGATTTGGTCTTTTCCAGATATTCTAGTAATTTGACAAATCAAGATCGTGCCATTACAATTTCTTTCTTAGAATATTAACTATGTTCATTCCGAAATGTATAGCTACGAATTCTGTACCATTATTCGCTTGACTTGAAGTCGGGAAGGAAAAACGAAAGCATGGAGCTCCTAAATATAAGGGAAAATATAAAGCCTGACAACAACACATATATTACAAACCGTGTATATCAATGCGTATAGCAATATAAAGACACGGGAGAATGAAAAATACTATAACTCCAAGGTAATAGTAGAAGAAAATAACTTCCTCTGGTGGTAGATGAAAAAGAAGAATGAAGGATACGATAGCCAAGAAAATATCAAGAATCAAAACTGGATTAAGCATTTCACAATCTTTTGGAAGTATGAAATAAGGAAGAAGATGTAGGAGTGGTGAAAATAATGAAACGGAAGTGGTTAATTTATAGCAAAATATCAGACATAACAATCGAGGAAGATTACGCATTTAAAGGAAATCTTAATTTCCTTAAATTTCAAAGAATCAAATCTTATTTAAATTATGAAGATTTTCTATTCCTTAAATTTCGGAAATCAATCGTTACTACATCAAGAGATAAGACGAATCTCTATTCTCCATTTCACTCTATTACGATAACTTCTCTCATACGCTTCGAGTAATCGGATTGTTTTATCCGTATTATTCAGTGGTGATAAAATTCTATTTACCAACTCATATTCGTCATGAAAACATTTTTATTGTTAACCATGACGACCTCACCCAAATTTCGGGACGAAATTTCTTTAACGGGTAGGTACTGTAACAACCCGGAAATTTTTAACCAAATTTAAACTTTATCTTTAAATGATTTAACGTTTCCGACACGATAAGCAAAGTCTGTAAAACCGAATCTCAAAATTTTTGAACTATTCAAGTACCCTTCAGTTGTTCTCAATGATTCGCGAACCATTATATGTAAATAGATACATATATATACTATAACTTGAAAACGTAACAAAGTTTTAATTGCATGATACCGTACATTAAACTTATTGGTTTATATACCTATTTGAATATATATGATTTCAAGTTATTTAGTAAACGATAGTAACATTTAATTATTGATTCGATTGATATTTAGATAAGTTAACTAAAACGTTTAAAATGAACCAGTAAAACACTAATTTGCTACAGTATTTTCGAATTACAACAGTACCCGAAAAGCTACAATATTTTTAAAAATCACTATTTGCTATAGTAAAACACTATTTCAAAATGAAAATGTATATATGTATATGTATATACTACGAGACGATAATTTATAGAAGTAAATAACCAAAACACTCGAAAGTTTAAGATACACTTTGAGTGATATAGTTTATTGATAATTTAAGACTATATTTTAACAAAGGTACGAGTCACGAAATGTAAAGAGCCAGTTTTCTCAGCGTACGAAAGGGCGTTCGAAAAACCGGAACCGGGACATAAGTCGAGTGACAACGTACGACTTATCGGAACAAAAATTACAAGTCAACTATGCACGTGAATTTAATATAATATATAATTAATTATATAAATTAAATATATTATATATATAATAAATTAATATGTCGACGAACTAGATTACAAATCAGATGTGAGCTGGAATCCTAGGCCATGCGATCGCATGGCCATAACACACAGAAACCATGCAATCGCATAGAGTCTGAAATCTGGCCACACTATAAAGCTCGAGCATTCTGGTCTCTGTCTTACACACAAATATATCATACTCCGTATTTATATTATTATTATTATTATTATTATTATTATTATTATTATTATTATTATTATTATTATTATTAAGATTAATATTATTATTAATCTTATTATTATTAATATTATTAATTAGTATTATACATAAAATACTACGATGAGGTTATGAGCGTGTCACTTTCAAAATGGTTTTCAAGCGGGATAGAGCTAAGGAAATTATGGGTTATTGCCAAGGAGGTTATGGGTAATGTTCGGGGGTATATTTGTAAATCAAACCTAGTGTTTATCATCTCCGTTGCGTCTACGTACTTTCCTACAATATTGAATCTCAATATTGATACGTAAGCACTCATATTTTATCTTTTATATATTAATTGTGTATCCATGTCTAGTGCTCGAGTATATATATTTATACATGCTTGTATGCTAAATTTCGTATTTAAACAGTTTATGATGAATCACAAATTAAATACATATGTTACTGGTAAAAGGTATATGATATGCATGTTTTTGGAAAGCTGGCGAAAATCAATGACTTTTCATTTAGATATCGAATAGTTTCGATGAACGGATTAAGAGATATGATCAACTGAATTATGATTGATGTTAGTTGAAATTGCTTTTGAATATGCAATTAAGATTTAAACAACTTGTTTATGAGATTGATAAAATGGATTTTTGAATATTACCAACCGAGTAAATGACTCCTTATATAAGGTACGTCTCGTTTTGTTAAACTATTGTCAAAATTGACTTTTTGAAACAACTTTAGATAACTTTTGTATGTCGATCTCGAACATTAGGATTATGATACACTATGACCTGACCTAGCTTGATAGACATTTATTGACCAACATATGATCTCTAGGTTGAGGTCTACGGTTATTTTGCATTCCAAGTTTCGGTCTCATTCCGTTGAATTACTTTATATGCTGCTAAGGTGAGTTTCATTTGCTCCATTTTTAGATGCTTTTGCAATATATATTTTTGGGCTGAGAATACATGCACTTTATTTTAAACAATGGACACAAGTACATACTAAATTCTATACTGAGTTTTAACCGAAAATCTCTTAGCTTTGGTAACTAGTAACTGCCGGTTATAAGAACTGGTGGGCGCGAGTAGTAGTATATGGATCCATAGGGCTTGATAACCCCGTCCGAGCTAGAGCACTAGCCTTTTAACGGACGTATGCTATTTGAGAAGTGTATATGTTGGTTTGTGTGTATTACTAAGATGATTATACAAAGGGTATAAATTATATATACGTTAAGTTTAGTTACCAGGGTGCTCAATTTTGTAGAATATTTTGATAAACGTTTCGGATGAAACAACTGAAATCTTGTGATCCACCTTTATGTACAGATTATGCAAGACATTAAAACTATAAACTCACCAACCTTTGTGTTGACACTTGTTAGCACGTTTATTCTCAGGTTCCCTAGAAGTCTTCCACTGTTTGCTTATATGTTAGACAAGCTATGTACATGGAGTCTTACATGGCATATTTATCAAGGAAACGTTGCATTCACCAAATCATCACCATGTATCTTATTTTAACTGCGTTGTCAACGGAAGTACTATTGTAAACTATTATTTACGGTGATTGTCTATATGTAGAAATCATCAGATGTCTAAAACCTTTGATTTAAATATTCATTTATGGTGTGCCTTTTCAAAAGAATGCAATATTTACAAAACGTATCATATAGAGGTCAAATACCTCGCAATGAAATCGATGAATGACGTGTTCGTCCATATGGATTTGGAGCGATCGTCACATCGCCCCACCCCCCGAGCTCACCCTAATTATCCACGTACAACGTATGAACATTAGAAGGTTGTTCAATTTCCGCAAGTTGACCCGTATCCAGTACGCATTAGGTCCCTAACGACACTTCTGGATGATCTAACGACACTTCTCGACTTAGGTCCCTAACACTCTTAGGCATTGGAGAAGTCGGGAAGGCATCTCCTTTCACAAGGTCAGAGTGTCTTCTACTGATGCTCAGCCATACCCAAAGACTTGGGAGTCACCTCAAGACATATCGTATTACTACTTGCTACACGTACAACTCGACACGAGACCCAGATTGAATTTCTAGAAAGGAACCTAACGACATTACCTGAACCCGAACATTTTGAAGAAATTTTGGGACATTTAGGCATTGATGCATGACCTATGGAACCTACGCACCCACACCGAGAAGCTGTGAGATTAATTATGTAGATTTTGTTTTGAGATAGCATAGATAAAGCACCATTAGATGAAATTGAGTAGAACTTGAAGTGATCACGTTACATTGACCATATGGAGTGATATTAGAATGAACGTACGATTTAGTACAATATAATGACACCCGGCCAGCGTGATTATATTGAAGTAAATCATGCAGAAGTTCCAATGTTACTACATAAGGAATATGAAGTGATTCAAAGAAAATTTTGGTAGGAATCACTTGAGTATACGCATTATGGTCTGTTAAAGGTAGGGAAAGAATAACCACGTAGCCCAGATACTGTACAAGAAGGGCCTTGATTGCAGAATTGATAACCTGAAAATTTGTTATAGATATAGACACCCTGGACACTTAAGGAAAAAGTTCTCAAATAGGAAAAACTTTGGACTTACTTGCGGTAGAGCAATCGTTATCTCAGCTATGGAGACTCGCAGGGATCCTAATTTTAGTTAGGGTACGTTTCGTCACAATGTTTTATTGTCTCGAAGTTGTTTAATACTAGAGCGATAGAAACCTTATATCTAAGACCCTTAGTGTTATGACTAATAAGCCATTAACAACCATGAGAGTTAAGTATTCTATAGGACAAGCAAATGGTAAGCTGGCAGAGATAGAGGAATAATTTAAGGTAGTACCTTAAAATTAACAGGAGGGTCATTTGGAGATGACCTCATGTCTACAAAACTTGGAAGTTTTAAGGTAGTAGTTGGAAAGGATTAGTTACCTACGCACAAGCAGATGTTATTTGAGGAGATTGATAGAACTTTTCACGGTAGTATAATAAGATTTGGTTGGAATGAACCTTAAGATTAACCTAACACCCATCAATTTGGGAAGCTTGATGTAATAGTTGGAATAGACTTTAGGATTAACCTAATACTCATCAAGTTAGGAAGCTTTGATGAAATGGTTGGAATGGACTGGCTGTCCATGGTAAAAGCAGAAGTTATTTGTAGTGAGAAGATTCTTCACATACCTCGCGAGAATGGCGTGCCATTGATAGTTTACGGAGAGAGATATAGCCCAAAGCTGAACCTTATTAGTTGCATGAAGGCACAAAAGGTCATGAGAAAAGGGTGTTTTTCTATTTTGGCACATGTGAAGAAATTGGAGAGTGAGGAGAATATTGCTCAAGAACACTTGAACATTCTCGTCTCTCGATTCCAGGTTAAAGAGACCGGACTCCGATATTTTGTCAGAAGAATTTGGGTACCTAATTGTGAGGATTTACGAGGCCTTATTCTAGATGAGACCCATAAGTCACGGTATTTGATTCATCCCAGAGCTGGTAAGATGTACCACGATCTCAAGGAACAATATTGGTGGCCGAACACCAAAAGCCATCTGGGTTACTTCAACAACCCGAAATCCCACAATGGAAATTGTGACGCCCCGTACAAAACCATCGTGTACGGTTCATCAACAACAGGATTATTACAAGGTCAAACACTATATGCTGTTTGAAAACCAGTTTTGCATTCATAAAAAGATAGCGTTTTACAAAAGACAACGTGCTTCCTATGACTAGAAGCATAAACATAAGTATGTGACCCAAAGGTCATTACAAAGCCATTGTTTGAAAATAACGTAAGTTACGAATACAAAAGAAAAGTTCCATGATTGAGACATCTCTAAGTAATGCAGCGGAAATCTAACACAGCAGGTCCATAACAGCAAGTCTATAACACCAAGACAACAATTCTAACAGTGGAAGCAACATCGTCTAAGCACCTGAGAAATACACGTTTAAAAGTCAACACGAATGTTGGTGAGCTACAGTCTGTAATCAGTAAAGTAATGTAGACCACGAGATTTCAGTGCTTCAATCAGCAGTTTAAATCAGTATGAAAAGTATATGCTTAACCGTGGGCACTCGGTAACTAGACTTAACGTATGTATATCACCCCCTAAAAGTGCACTTGGCGAGTGCGTTTGTCCTCGAAGTATTAAACACCCGTTAAATGCTAGCGCGACTAGCTCGAGTGGGGATGTCAAACCCTATGGATCCATATCTAAGATTCGCGTTCACGGTTAGGAAACCAATGATTAAACGTTACCGAGCTAAGGGGAATATTTGTGCTGTTATGTTACCCATACATATATAAAGTTTAAGTACTCGTGTCTAGTATGTAAAACGTAAAAAGCGCATGTATTCTCAGTCCCAAAAATAGTTAAAGTAAAAAAGGGAAGCTATAACTCACAGTGAATAAGCAGTAAAAGTTGAAACGAAAAGTATGCAAGTAGTAAGTCGGTCCGAAAGGTCGTCAACCTAAGTCAAAGGTCACTAGGTCAGTATGTTATCCCCATAAGTTTAAAAGTGCATAAATTAAGTTTAAGTGTTATCATCATCATCATCAAAGCTAAAGTAAGTTTAACAAGAATAGAGATCGAAATAAAAGGCTGACTTCGGACAGCTGCTACGACCTCTATACAAAAAAAAAGACACGTGGTCAGTGGACAAGGCTCCGTATGTGAGTCCTCTAACCGCTGTCCAATTTTCAGAACCTAACTCATCTTCGTTTGACCGTGGCGAAGGTTTAAGTGCGAGTAGGTCAGAATTTTCAGCACGTCGTTACAAAGGCGTAGTAACTTTCAGAAGGCTATAAATCCTAAACCGTATATCGAATTTAGGTGAGGCCTAAACGAAAGGTCATCTACTCGAAACGAACTATCTGAAAATAAACTTTCCAGAAGCCCAGAGAGTCTGATTAGATCCCAAAAACAGTAAACAAGTGCTCCGGTGGGATTCTTGGTGCTTGATGCTCATCACGGTTCTCATCCTTGATGCTTGTAGCTTCAAGTGTACAACTCATTGATGTGTTAGCATCACTTTGACCAAGATTCAACCATCAAAACACAATATGTTAAGACCAAGTAAGAATACAACTCACTTAAGAGTTTTAGAAGGATGATGAACCAAGGTTACATCATATTCTTAGTCTTAACACAAATACAAGTTCTATTTACAACTAAAGCTACAAACTTTCCTTCAATCAAACAAGTATGAACACAAACTTGATCAAATAAAGTAATGGAACCCTAAGCTAGAGAGCTTGGATCCTTTTCACACAAGTTATGAGATTACAAAGCTAGAAAGCTTGAATCTTTGGTGTTCTTGAAGATCTTGAAGCATAAAGCTTAGATCTTCAAGTTACATGAAGATCATGAACACAAGTTTTGATATTCATAAAAAAATAATGAGATAATAAGTTAGAAAACTTAGATCCAACAAAAGAAATGAAGATTCAAAGCTAGAAAGCTTGAATCTTGGTTGTTCTTGAAGATCCTTGAAGTATGAAGCTAGATCTTCAAGTTACATGAAGATTACAAACACAAGTTTGAATCTTTACAACAAAATAAAGAGATTAAAAGCTATAAGATTTAGATCTAACAAAATAAGTGAAGATTCAAAGCTAGAAAGCTTGAATCTTCCATGTTCTTGAAGGATTCAAATCCAAGTTTGAATCTACAAGATATAACAATATCTAAAAGCTAAAGAGCTTGATCTTATGAAGATGATGATGATGTCATGTATGAAGAAGGAAGAAGAAGAAAAAAAATCAAGAAACTTACAAGTTTTAGAGTGAGAAAGACTAGAGAGAAAATAAGAGAACAAGTGTGTGAAAAATGAGAATGAAATCAAGTGTGAAATGTGAGGAAATGGCTTAGTATTTATAGGAGGTGAGGGTGGTGGGGAGGCCCTTGTAGCTGTCGGCTTTGGAGGACAAAAAGGAGGACAAGATTTGCTTTTTGGTTAATGGTTGTCTAAAGTTGGTGCTTATGTTAGGATCCCATGCAACATTATGGATTATGGTTAACAAAAATGCTAGTTTGTTTCCTCTAATAAATGGGCATTTGTCTTACATATAATTGGGTCACTAGTCATTAATAATTGCGCTAATTAAATAGTCCACTATCTAGAGTAGGGTCGGCTAAAGTCCAACAAGGTAGAAAGTCCAACAAGACTAACTAGTGTGCTCTAGTAAATTACTAAGCGCAATTAAGCATCCAAAAACCCAAGTAATTGTTATTATAAAATAACAATTAGTATTTCATAGTCATAATATTCCGATTACGACAAAAGTTAAACGTGTACACAGTACGCAGTTCGTTCTAAACGTCAAGTGACACTAACGGTCATAAAGGCTTCCGTGGATCAAGTTAAGTAACCTACATACTTAAAGGCACGTTTTCACATATAAACGAAAGTAATCCACATGTAGTAAGATCCCAGAGTATAATATGGCACAGTACGCACAAATACGCAGTTTCATGAAAGCACAAAGCACAAAAGCAAGTCGAAAAAGTCGGGTCATTACAGAAATGGGAAGGAATAACAATGGATTTCATCACGAAGCTACCAAAAACGGTAGGCGGTTATGAGCCTATCTGGGTTATTGTTGACCGTCTCACCAAAACTGCTCACTTTCTAACCATGAAAGAAACCGATACAATGGACAAACTTGCACAACGATACATAAAGGAAATTGTATCCCGTCACTTCAGCAATTCAAATTCTATATTAAAGACTACCTAAGAATCTTATTTGATACTCGTTCTTACGCGACTCTAAATCCTAACTTATTTCGAGAGATTTCTTATTTGATGATAATCACACCATCATCCTTCTTACTTCGATATTAGTCATACCAGTTCAAAATTTTCCAAAATCAATGGGTGGTTAATTCTCATCCTCATACTCTCCCATTCGTATCTCACTTATAAGCAACAGCTTCACACTTAAGCATTTTTGGTCGAAGGACTTATGCCCTACTAATAGTCATCAACCACATTTAAATTCAATAGTTTTCATTACCTTGTGACATTGTTGCTCAAATATCACCCAAAATTTTCAAAAATCTTTTACTCAATCCTCATCAATCTTTTTCCAACTTGTAACCTCTGAAATATGAAAATTTTGTTTGCCAAAATTTTACACACTATTTTACTGTGTGATCCTCTCGAAGTTTTATAAAAATAAATTTATTTTACTGCCATTGGTACAAATTTTAGAAATCGTATATGTTATATATAATAAAGTAAATAATTACTTATTTTTGACTAGTACATATGAAATTTTACTTTCACTTTTACAAATCAATTCTTTTATTCAAAAGATATTTTACTTAGAATAGTATATGTTGTACATAACCCTAGTTTACTAAGAACTTCGTTTCTTTTCTTACATTGTCACCTTAAACGATTTCTATAAAATTTTCATTGCTTGTTATATAAAAATTTTCGTGTTATTCGTATCCAAGTCATCATGAAGACTTTACAACCGTCGAAATCGAGAGATTCATGTGTGTGTGTGTGTGTGATAAAGGCACTTACTGCCACGTCATGCAGAGCCTTTGGGCATCCACTAACACTTAAACCATTCAAAATTATTGCGTTACCCCAGGGATCTTATTTGCCACACCTGTTGGAACGATGCTCTTTCTTACATAACTCTAAGGCCTGACTTATTTCAAGAGATTCTCATTTAGTGATATTAACACCATCAGTATTCTGACTTTAATATTAGCCATAACCTGTTTGGCATTTTGCAAAGTCAAGAAGCGATTAACTTCTTGTCCTCATGCTCTATCCTTCATACCTTACTTTTTAGCAACGGCTTCGCACGTGAACATTTTTTGGCCAAAGACTTATGTCCTGTTAATTAACAAAACTACATTTAATTCATTAGTTTTCATTACCTAGTAACATGTCACCCGATGATTCAAAGATTTTTCACTCGATCTTTTTCAACTCGTAACCTCTGAAATACGAAAAACTATTGTTTATCAAAATTTTTACACGTTTATTTGTGCGGTCCTCACGAGATTTATGGACAAATGAAAGTAATAAAAATTTTATGTCACTTATGCGATTTATAAAATCATATATGTATGTATATAATTAAATTAAGAAATTTACCCTTACTTATTTTGGTTAGTACATACTAAGTTATACCTTCAAATTATTTAAAAATCGCTCCTTTATTGAGTTGTTTAACTTAAGTCAAATAGTTTTGTGCAAAATGGTACACGTTGTACATGCTTCCAAATTTACTAAGAACTTCGTCCCGTTTATGTGGTCACATCAAACGTTTAAAGGTTTTTCAAAACTTCCTTGGTTGATTTTATTAAAGGTTTTCATATTAGTCTACACCATGTATGGATCACACTTCTTCTCGTCTCCCGTTTAAGGATGAAGCTTACCATTAAGATCTTTATTAAAAAATCTTGAGCCAATTTGGATGGCAGTTTTATAAAATTTGTTAGGAAGTCTTTGCGCTCATAAAATGTTCCTTTTAAGGTTAGACATGGCAGAAACGCGGGCCGATAAATCAGTTTTCTGAGGTACACTCAGTGGTCACCCCATTGTAAGAAAGGCACTAGGTGGGTTTCTACTCTCAATATTTCACGGCTAATCGCAACACCCTCGTAAACATCATCTCTATGAATCAGTATGTTGAGGTACAAGAAATCATTTTTGATATTATTTTCACTTGGAGTAAACCATTCTTTATGACCAAGGGTTCACGTATCTTCTTATCCGCGCATCCCCTTAAGTATAAGGATAAATTCAGATCAACTCGCTCGTTGTACGAAGAGTTCACTCTCGTTCAAAGATCACACCTTTCGTGCGACTTTCTTTCGGAAATGTAATGTAAATTACTTTAAAAATCTATGAATCTTGTTATCCTCTTGGAAGGGACTGCTTAAAACATCTATAACACTGATGTGGTTACTCTATATATTTCTTCCTTCGTTGGTTGCAACTATATGTTGTTTTAGTCGATGTTAACCCTAACTTCAACATGTAACTGAAAGCATATAGTTACATTATGGAACTGTACTTTCATTCCATCCCAGAATAAGTTCACATGCAGTATGTCAAACTGGGTGATATCTTTCATTGTTCGTCCAGACCGTCCTAAAGACACTATTAATAATATGGCTTGCATTGCATGTAAGTCTGATTAGTCACTCTCAGCTAAAATTTCAATTCATTTATTCAAATGAAACGTTTCTTAAATATCGGGTTCTTTATGCATATGGTCTTCTTCCGAAATTAAGGGGTTAGTAAAATCCGTAGTTAACACTATCCAGACATCAAATCGCATGGTTGTGATCACCATGTTTTCCATTCTACCTGTCAGCTTTGTATTGCGACATAAGCGCTCAATGTTTTAGATGAGTTGGTAACATTCATGATGCATTTCATGCATCCAGCTTACTGAAGATGCCTGTAAGGCTAAAAACATTATCTTTCCTTTTGTGGGTATATATTCAGATGACATATTCATGTTAACAAGAAACGGAATCAATTTGTTATTCTTAATGTCAAGAGACTTAATTAATGGCATATACCTATTCTTACTTTTATACGCCCAAGTACCTTTCAAGGTAAATAGCTCACTTCTGAGCCCACGAGTCTCTCGGAACTTTGATACGCTCCTTCTTCTTCAAATTCGGTACTGATGTTAGTCACTCCTCAAAATTTCGGGTCAAAATTTTCTTTAACGGGTGGGTAATGTAACGACCCGACTTTTTCGACTTAAAATTATATTTTATACTTTCACGAAACTACGTATTTGTGCGTACTGTGTTAGATTATATTCTGGAATCATTATTCATGTTAATTACTTTCGTTAATACCTTGTAATGTGTTATTAAGTGCTTAATCACTTAACTTGATTCTCGAATGCTTTTATGACCGTTAGTGTCACTTGACGTTTAGAACGAGCTATGTACTTTGTACACGTTAAACTTTTGTCGTAATTGGAATATTATGACCACTTAAAACTAATTGTTATTTTCTAATGACAATTACTTGGCTTATTGGTTGCTTAATTACGCTTAGTATTTTACTAATGCACACTAGTTAGTCTTAATGTACTTTTTACCTTAATGGATTTAGACCTACCTTACTCTAGTTAATTATAACAACCCTCATATTTCCATACCTGAATTGACTAATTTGACTATAGGGTTGTTATCCATACGTAATATATAATTAAATTTGACATTGATCAAATATTTATTTTTAGTCGACACTTTTTGTTAACTAAAGTTTACACTAATTATATAAAATAACTTTAGTTAATATTAATATTAACGCGTATTATATTTAAAACTATATGAAACATAATTATTAATTAAATGATAAGTTATTTTAATCATTATATATATATATATTTTTAGCTTATAAAAAAAAGAGATTTTTTTTATAAATTAAATAATGAGCCCATGAATTTTGACTAAATATTTTCAAAAACAAAAACTTATTAAAAACATTTTTAACATGTTTTTATTTTTTATCAAAATTGGCACCTTTATTTTATTTATATTTTTTATTTTCACCAAACATTTTTTTCCTATAAATACCCACTTCCATTTCATAAAAACTTGTATCAAATCTTTGGAAAAACTCTCTCACAAACTTGGGAAAGTACTTGAGGTATTTTCTATATTTTTTATCGAATTGCTTTTATTTTTTTTGTATATTCTTTAAAAACTCGAATTTAATATATATAAATTATTTTTACATGTTATAATTAGTATTATAAGTATTATGATGTATAAAAATAATTTTGATAATTTATGGAATATTATTTATAATTAAATACGAATTATGTAGTATTTAAACATAAAAACAATATAAAATTCGTAATAAAATATTAATAGTAATAAAAAAAATTATAATTTTTTTTTAGATTATTATACTTTTATAAACAAGTGAAAATTATAAAACTTAAATAAATGAGATGATTAGTATTTAAAAAGAATTTACTTTTGTATTATTCTAAACCGAGAGAAATAATAAAGAAAATACAAAATAAATACAAACGTGTATTAAATATTTTTATATGATTAGTAGCATCACTAAATACTTTAAAAAAATATAAAAATTAAGTTTAAATTATTTTTCCTATTTATTTAATTATAGGCCGATTACAATGGTTAAATAATTAGAAAAAATTAAATAAATAATATTTTGATATAAAATTTGATTTAATAATTTTTATAACATTTTTACATAATATAGAACCTGTAAAAAATATAAAATTATTTATTTAGGTCAATTTAATATTTATTACCTAATTAAATTTGATTAATATAAACCGAGTATATATATAAAGAAAAGTGGGAAATAAATACAAAAACTTGATAAAATTATTTTTATAAAATATCCTACTGAATTGTATAATTAACTAAGTTTATAAAAATTATAAATATAATATTTAATGAATTAATATTCGAATTAACATATATTAGTATGATTTTCGATTAACATAAGTATATTACATATACTAAATTAATATTATTATTATAACTTACGGTTAATAACTAATTATACTATATAATAAAGTATAATGTTGATAATGTAAGTTAATAACAATACATTATTAATAAACACTTATTTTATAACTATATTAATTTAATAATAATAACTTATAGTATATAATATAAGATAATCAAATTGTTAATACATTAATAAATATAATATAACATATATAATAACATATAAACCTAAAGTGAAGGTTAATCAAAGATAATGTACAATTCATGTGAACTTCATCGCTACTCACGGTCGTAAGTGAATGATGTCTAGGTTGCCATTTATGGGTAAGCTTGTGGATCTCGAATGCCATGACTTAGATTCTGGTCAAGAGTCCTGGGCCCCCGGTTACATCTGGTCATTCCTGACTTATTTGATAGCAATGAAGTTTGAGTAAAGTTATACAACGTCTTGCTAAAGATTAACCCGAACTTTCTAAAATTGGAAAATTACTATAAGTGGAAACTTTCCATAAATAGTAACCTTCCGAAAATGAAAATTCTTTAGTGAACCATTACTATATTGATATTAATATAGTACCATATACTATTGTCTGTTAGGCAATGTCTAATCATACGTTCTATCTCTATGTTGAGATCTCGGTCACGTTCTTCCGTTTAATTCTTTCGTGAAATACTCTTTTGTGCTACTAAGGTGATTTTCATAGCCCCACTTTTACTGTTTACTTAACTATTTATAACTTTTGAGGTGAGACACATGCTTGCTTTATAACTGTTTTACACTTAGACACAAGTACTAAATTGTTAACTATGCTGTCATGCTTTGATTCATGCTAAATCCCTACCGTAATATCGTCAATTGCTACGTTTAAATGCAAACTTAATTATTGTGAGTAGGCCTATTGAGAGTAACGTCTCTAACCATTCGACCGTTGGTCTTTGATTACATAATAATGATTCCACGACACTGACAGTACAAGGTGTCATAGGGTAAACTTGTTTAGTAGCGATATTACAAAATGTAGCAACACTTTTAGATTGATATTTGTCATAACCCGTCCTTAACCATAAGAACGAGTTAGATAACGTATGATTTCATTGCGAGGTATTGACCTCTATATGCGACATTTTTAAAAGAACAACTGCATTTATTTTACATTACAAACCATAACTCTTATATTAATACAAGCTTTAGACAATATAAAGATGATTATCGTTTAGCGATAATCTTAGACTTACAAACTTTACATGTGATGATAACAATACGATTTCTAGCATATTTTACATTACAATTCCTCGGATATGCAGTTTTATTTTTGACACAAATATGCATACTCAAGATCTTGCTTAAATTCAACATGTTGCAGCGGAAGCTTCTAATTATCACCTGAGAATAGACATGCTTAAAACGTCAACATAAAGTTGGTGAGATATAGGTTTAATGCCGGCAGCGATATAAATATAGACCACAAGATTTCATATATAAACATTTTAATAAAAATATTCTAAGTGGTTGAGCACTTGGTAACCATACTTAACATTTAATCACGTCGCATATTCCCTTTATTATGAAATCTTACTACACCGTACCAAGTGTAGTCACAAAACGAAGTACTGTGCAACCGTTGAATACTGGTCGTCCAGTCTGGTTGGGGTTGTCAGGCCCGATAGATCTATCAACAGGATTCGCGTTTACAATACCGCTGTAAATATTAGTTACCAAGCTACAGGGAAGTATGCCAGTGGTACAACTCAACGTAGAATATATTTTTCAGTTACTTGTGTCCATAACGTAAAACATAAAATACATGTATTCTCATCCCGAAATATTTAGAGTTTAAAAGTGGGACTATATACTCACTTTCGTCTTGAAGATATGTAATTTTGACTTGGTCTCCGATTGATATCACGAACCTATCCATATATAATATATCAATACCTTTTCTTTTTAAACAAACGTCACATATATATACTTATAATACTTTTAATACTTTTAATAATTCCTTAGTCCGTAGTTAGCAGTCCGATGTTAGTAATTCAATTTTAATGGTTCATTTTTAGGTGTTTAATAAACCCCCAATGAAATAAATAAAAACCCCCATCGTATATGTATTGGTCGAGATTAATCTTGACCCACGGTACCGGTGTTGTCAAATGACGTGTTGCGTACATAAAGTACCGGTGTTGTCAAATGACGTGTTGCGTACAATCATGGGATCTTATGATTAATCTTCTCGTATTGTTTACGGGTGATCCTGAACCATATAAAATTAAATTATGAGTACATATATATAAAATATCATGTTATTTTAAAAAGATGTGATTTATTTAATTTTCTCCAATTATTTTCGTAGCTAAACTAGTCTTAGATATCCGATCTCGTTTTGGTCATAGTTTCTTCGTTACAACTCCGTTTTCGTTGATTCAACTTGCCACTTCCTTGGATCGAGTCCCTCTTTAAGACTATGAACTGTAAATACCTTAGTTTGTATTTGAAATCACAGGTCATAGGTCAAACTTTAGTGAAACTTATGAAGTTAATCATTTTCCATCATGTAAACAACCTTAAATGATTATTTTTCTAAAATACTTATACTTTGAGTTAAATCATGAAATTTTTATGTGTTATCATATTCATAGTAAAAATCATTTTTCCAGAAAATAAACCTCCAATTCAAAGTTTAAGATGGTTTTTAATTATCCAACCCAAAACAGCCCCCGGTTGCACTCCAACGTCGTATATTCAGTTTTTAAGGTGTTCTTTGAAAAACCAAGTTATACCTTGTTAAATTAGCATATATTTATGAAATATTACAGGTCTTGAAGTATTTTAAAAGTTAAGTTAGAAGGATCTATTTAGTTTGCAAACAAGTTTGAAAACATTCAAACTATGTTCTTGTTGTTAAAATTTTATACCATAAAATAAGATAGCTATACATATATGAATCGAATAAGGTTATGAACATAGTTACTACCTCAAGTTACTTGGACAAGATTGCTGTAAAATAGGAGTAAAGACCTAGAACTAAAAGAGTGATGGAATTGGATGAAAGATTGGAAGTAAACTTGTGTTCTTGAAAGGATTCTTGAAGTGTTTTTGTAAGGTTTTTCTTATGGTGTTTAAGTGATGTTTTTATGGCTAGATCTTCATGGATACTAGCTGAATGGTTATGGAGTTTCTTAAGAGTGTGTTTTAGTTAAAGGAAATGTGTAGTAAAATGAAAATGGAATGGAGTATAAATGGTGGTGTAAAAGGTGTATAAGTTTGTAATTTTGTGAAAAAAATCTTTTAATCATGTGAAATTGTCATACTAGATAACAAAAGTAGTTACCTTATACATAAGGCATTGAACAAGGGCTGGTTGGTGGTGATTTGATGTGTATATACCAATAGTAAATACGTATAGAAGCTAGGTATGATACGAGTACATGTACTCTAGATATACGTATAGAAATTTTGTGAAAAATGGAATGAGAATTCAAATATAGCTATCTTTTGTGAATACACTTATATTGTTTTATGTGTTTAAGTCCTTAAAAAGTGGTTAAATACATTACTTATACGATATATGTATAAACATTATAGATTATAAGTATTTATGTCAATTAACGTTACGTATGGTTATCGTTTTGAAAACTTAAGTTAGTAGTTTCAAAATATACTTATAACTTATTGTTATTAATACAAAATGAGATATTAAAACATCCTTAGATCATGTTAAATATGTATATATACATATATATACACAAACGTATAATTATCATATGTTATATAGTTCGTGATATCATCGGTCAAACTAGACGGTCAAACGTTGTGTAAAACTCATTTCAAAAACATAAGTCTCAACAATTTGGATTGCTTATCATGTTGGTAAGGTTTAATTTATGTAAATATTAATCTTATAAGTATAGAACGATCGAAAAAGTGCGGGTCATTACAATATTTCTATATCAATCAACTTTAAACTAAATCTTGTGGTCTAAAACTTTGGATATTATTTATAAACCTGTGAATTTCACTCAACCTTTTTGGTTGACACTTTAAGCATGTTTTGTCTCAGGTGATGATTGAGCTAGCTGTTTGCAACTTTGTGATGATAGATTTGATGCTTGCATGGAGTCCACATCGCATATTATATTTTAGTTCATAAACATTTATTTTACGTTTTAATAATAATGTAAACATTTATTACTGCTTCCGCTGTTTTATTAACAAAGGTTTTATTTAAAAAGTCTCAAATAGAGTCGTTCTCGTTTATACAACTGTGTTATGATATGATTGGTCACAATTTCCCCTGGTCCATTTTGGGGGGTGTGACATTAATGGACCATTAAATTAGCCCAACTTTAATGGATTTATGATCCATTAAGATGTAGGACAAAAACTCATTAAGTTAAGCCAACATACTAGCATTTTTGTATGCCACTACTACACATGTTGCATGGGATCCCAACATACAAGAACCACCTTTGTACCACCACCATGTAAAAAGCAAAAGTTTTCCCCCTTGTCCCCTCCCCAAACCTACGGCCTCAAGCACCCAACACCACTATAAATATCAAGCCTCATTCTTCCATTTCACACTTGATCTCATTCTCATTTTACACACACTTGATCTCTAATTTTCTCTCTAGTCTTTCTCACACTAAAATTGTAAGTTCATAAATTGAACGGGCCTACATACCTTGGGTTTAGTTTACCCCTTTTTCCAAAACGTATTACACCTTTCCAAGGTGACACCTTTAACATAACCATGTCACCGATCTGAAACTCTAATGGTTTCCTTCGAACATCGGCGTAGCTCTTTTGGCGACTACGGGCTGTTTTCAATCTCTCCTTGATTCGTACTATCTTCTCAGTCGTTTCTTGTATGATCTTGGGACCAGTTAATTGTCGATCTCCTACTTCATTCCAACAAATAGGAGATCTACACTTCCTTCCGTACAATGCTTCGAATGGCGCAGCTTTAATGCTCGCATGATAACTATTATTATACGAGAATTCTGCTAATGGTAGATATTTATCCCATCCGTTTCCAAAATCGATCACACATGCCCTGAGCATGTCTTCAAGAGTCTGAATTGTTCTTTCACTCTGCCCGTCGGTTTATGGATGATATGCGGTGCTCATATCCAAACGAGTTCCTAGTGTCTCCTGTAGTGATTGCCAGAACTTTGAGGTAAATCTACTATCACGATCAGATATAATGGAAATAGGTATTCCATGCTTTGAAACTATTTCCTTTATATATAATCGTAATAATTTCTCCATTCTATCTGTTTCCTTTATAGGCAAGAAATGTGCAGATTTGGTAAGACGATCAACAATTACCCAAATGGTGTCGTATCCCCAGGCAGTCTTTGGTAACTTCGTGATGAAATCCATGGTAATACCGTCCCATTTCCATTCTGGAATTTCTGGCTGTTGAAGTAACCCTGACGGCTTCTGGTGTTCTGCTTTGACTTTGGAACAAGTTAAACACTCCCCAACATATGTTGCAACGTCTGTCTTCAAATTAGGCCACCAATAATGTGTCTTAAGATCTTGGTACATCTTTCCAACTCCAGGATGTATCGAATATCTTGTCTTATGTGCCTCGTTTAATATCAACTTCCTTAATCCACCCAACTTTGGTACCCAAATACGATTTGCAAAATATCGAATTCCATCTTCCTGCATAACGAGTTGCTTCTCATACTTCTTCATTATTTCATTTCCTATATTATCTTTAGTAAGTGCTTCTCGTTGAACTTCTTTGATTTGTGAGTTGAGATTCATGCGAATTTTTATGTTCATCGCTCGTACTCGAATTGGTTCTCGTTCCTTTCTGCTTAGAGCGTCGGCCACCACGTTCGCTTTCCCGAGATGATAACGAATTTCACAATCATAGTCATTTATTAACTCAACCCACCTACGTTGCCTCATGTTCAGCTGTTTTTGATCGAAAATATGTTGAAGGCTTTTATGATCAGTAAACACAGTGCATTTAACTCCATACAAGTAGTGTCTCCACATCTTCAATGCAAACACGACTGCTCCCAATTCTAGATCATGCGTCGTATAATTCCGCTCGTGAATCTTTAATTGTCGGGATGCGTATGCAATAACTTTCTTCCGTTGCATAAGAACGCAACCAAAACCTTGTCGCGAAGCGTCACAATATATTTCAAAATCATCGTTCCCTTCTGGTAACGATAAAATAGGCGTCGTAGTCAACTTCTTTTTCAGTAATTGAAATGCACTCTCCTGCTCAGAAGTCCATTCATATTTCTTCCCTTTTTGCGTTAACGCTGTCAACGGCTTAGCTATTCGGGAAAAATCTTGAATAAACCTTCTATAATAACCGGCTAAACCCAAAAATTGGCGTATCTGCATTGGTGTCTTAGGAGTCTCCCATTTTTCAATGGCTTCAATTTTTGCTGGATCAACCTGAATTCCTTTGCTACTAACAACGTGGCCAAGAAATTGCACTTCTTTCAACCAGAAAGCACATTTAGAAAATTTAGCATATAGCTGTTCTTTTCTTAACAACTCTAATATCAACCTTAAATGCTGCTCATGCTCTTGCTCACTCTTGGAATAAATAAGAATATCATAAATGAAAACGATAACAAACTTATCTAAATATGAACTACAAACTCGATTCATGAGGTCCATGAATACAGCTGGCGCATTCGTCAATCCAAACGGCATGACCAAAAATTCGTAATGACCATAACGTGTCCGAAAAGCAGTTTTCGGAATGTCCTCTTCTTTGACACGTAGTTGATGATAGCCCGATCTTAGGTCGATTTTCGAATAAACACATGATCCTTGTAATTGATCAAATAAGTCATCAATTCTTGGTAGTGGATACCGATTCTTGATAGTTAACTTATTTAATTCACGATAATCTATACACATCCTAAAAGATCCATCTTTCTTCTTAACAAACAAAATTGGAGCTCCCCACGGTGAAGTGTTTGGTCGTATGAATCCACGGTCTAGTAATTCTTTTAACTGACTTTGAAGTTCTTTTAATTCAGACGGTGCAAGTCTATATGGAGCACGAGCCACTGGTGCAGCTCCTGGTACTAAATCTATTTGAAATTCTACAGATCTAAATGGAGGTAATCCCGGCAACTCTTCCGGAAAAACTTCAGGAAAATCTCTTGCCACAGGCACATCGTTGATGCACTTCTCTTTTTCTTTCTTTTCAACTTTATTAACATGTGCTAGAATAGCATAACATCCCTTTTCTAAACACTTCTTGGCTTTCAAACAGCTAATGAGTTTTAGCTTTGAGTTACCCTTCTCTCCATAAATCATCACCGGCATTTTATCCTTACAAGGAATGCGAATTGCCTTCTTGGCACACACAACTTCAACTCCTACTTTGGACATCCAGTCCATGCCGACTATTACATCAAAACTTCCTAATTCTACGGGTATCAAGTCAATTTTAAACGTTTCTCCGGCTAAATTTATTTTACAATCACGACAAATTTTATCGGCTTTAATTAGTTTACCATTAGCTAACTCAATCATGTACTTAGCATCTAGAGGTAATGATGAACAATTCAATTTAGCATGAAAGTCTCTACACACGTAACTTCTATCAGCACCAGTATCAAATATAATAGATGCGGATAAGTTATTAATGGTAAACGTACCCGTAACAAGCTCCGGGTCTTCACACGCCTCTCTAGCATTAATAACAAATGCTCTCCCTCGTGCAGGTCCGATATTCTTCTCTGGATTCGGGCACTGGCTCTTATAATGACCCTGTTTCCCACATCCATAACAAGTAACAGTAGCCAAAGCAGTTCTATTTGCGTTAGTGGCAGGAGTCTTGGTACCATTTGTATTTGTAACGAGAGCCCTACAATCTTCAGCAAGATGACGCTTTCGATTACATTTGTTGCATACCACATTACAGTAACCAGAGTGATGTTTGTGGCATCGGTTGCATAAAGGATTTTGTCCTTTATAACCAAAGCTTAAACCACTACCCGCACCTTGCGTGATTTCTTGTTTCTTAAAAGATTGTTGTTGATTACCTCGATCATAATTTCCATTCCACTTTCTTTTGTTACCTGATACCTTCACATCAGTATTGGATACTTTCTTATCCATGATGACCTGATCCATTAGCTCGTTTGCCATGGTTATAGCTTCATGAATTGTCTTAGGTTTCGATGCTGTAACATTTGCCTTGACCTTTTTGGGCAACCCATCTTTGTACATTTCAATCTTCCGTTCTTCGGTTGGAACCAATTTAGGACATAGCAAAACTAATTCCATGAATCGCTGATTGTAGTTGGTGATTTCAGTACCAATAACCTTCAGACTTCGTAATTCATCTTCCAACTTCCTAACCTCGTTCCTTGGACAATACTCGTTGATTAACATTGTTTTGAATTCTTTCCAAGGAGTATCATAAGCTACATCTCCTCCTACAGCCTTCACATAATTTTTCCACCACGTGAGTGCACTATCTTGTAAAGTGCACGATGCATACTTGGTCATGTCCTTTTCAACACAACCACTTATTTTAAACACAGTCTCCATCTTTTCTATCCACCGGGTTAAACCGATCGGTCCTTCCGTTCCACTGAATGATGAGGGCTTGCAAGCTTGAAAAGTTTTGTAAGTGCACCCCACACGAGGATTTGGGTTAACTGCAGCACCTCTTGCAGCCTCGACCCATAACATTCTGTCGTTCACTCGCTGATTGATGAGTTCCTGGATTTCTTGTTCCGTCATTCGGTTCAATCGCACCATAATCTTCAATAAGAATGAAAAAAATAATTATTCACATGGAATATTATAGATGTAGTATGTATTTACAGTACATCGTAGCTTATTAATAATATGAACCAGTTATTATTATAAAAGCCTTTTCTTCTTATTAGCATTTTATAATTATATCTAGGGTAGTACCTACCCGTTAAAGTTCATACTTAATAGCTTAGTACGAAAATCATTTACTACCACCCAAATAATACCTAACCATGGAAAATTATTGCATTTCACACTTCACTATTTTACATATGCTTATCTTACATCGAACATTAAGCAAACCACACTAATAATATTATACAAAACATTATATGATCCCATGGTTTAATACGGCAGCGCATCGTTTGGTCTATTTTCTAGGACGTTTAGGTTCAAAGAATCGCTTAACGCTTATCCTGACTGTCTGCCTATATTTTGGCTGTGGGGCTGAAGAACTGGATGCCGGGATAGAACGAATAGGAATAGCGGGAATAGGGGTGGTAGTGTCTAGTGGAGTTGGTGCCACATCATCCTTACTAAACTCGGGATTTGAATTTTCTAATTCATTAGCCTTTCGTTTCTTTCCTAGTTCGAACTTGTCTTTCGTAATTTCCTGTATTTCTTCCTCGGGTTCACTTTCCTCCTCGGGTTCACTTTCCTCCTCGGGTTCACTTTCCGGGTTCCCTATAGTTGGTTCATCCGGAATTTGTGAGTCTTCCCCAAAGATATTATTTTCGTCATCGGATAGGTTAATGACTGAAACACCATCTGAAGATTCTGATTCGGAGTCGCTGAATGTGATAATAAGTTTTGAGCCCGACATCTATCACACAACAACTAACCCATTAGTACTACATAATATTTACATATAAATTTTAACCAACAATGATAAGCAATGGTTTTTAAATCAGACCCGGTCAAAGTCCAGACTTACTAATGTATCCTAACGACTTATCAGTTAGACACACTAATGCAAACCTGGTTCGCTAAGACCACCGCTCTGATACCACATGTCATAACCCGTCCTTAACCATAAGAACGAGTTAGATAACGTATGATTTCATTGCGAGGTATTGACCTCTATATGCGACATTTTTAAAAGAACAACTGCATTTATTTTACATTACAAACCATAACTCTTATATTAATACAAGCTTTAGACAATATAAAGATGATTATCGTTTAGCGATAATCTTAGACTTACAAACTTTACATGTGATGATAACAATACGATTTCTAGCATATTTTACATTACAATTCCTCGGATATGCAGTTTTATTTTTGACACAAATATGCATACTCAAGATCTTGCTTAAATTCAACATGTTGCAGCGGAAGCTTCTAATTATCACCTGAGAATAGACATGCTTAAAACGTCAACATAAAGTTGGTGAGATATAGGTTTAATGCCGGCAGCGATATAAATATAGACCACAAGATTTCATATATAAACATTTTAATAAAAATATTCTAAGTGGTTGAGCACTTGGTAACCATACTTAACATTTAATCACGTCGCATATTCCCTTTATTATGAAATCTTACTACACCGTACCAAGTGTAGTCACAAAACGAAGTACTGTGCAACCGTTGAATACTGGTCGTCCAGTCTGGTTGGGGTTGTCAGGCCCGATAGATCTATCAACAGGATTCGCGTTTACAATACCGCTGTAAATATTAGTTACCAAGCTACAGGGAAGTATGCCAGTGGTACAACTCAACGTAGAATATATTTTTCAGTTACTTGTGTCCATAACGTAAAACATAAAATACATGTATTCTCATCCCGAAATATTTAGAGTTTAAAAGTGGGACTATATACTCACTTTCGTCTTGAAGATATGTAATTTTGACTTGGTCTCCGATTGATATCACGAACCTATCCATATATAATATATCAATACCTTTTCTTTTTAAACAAACGTCACATATATATACTTATAATACTTTTAATACTTTTAATAATTCCTTAGTCCGTAGTTAGCAGTCCGATGTTAGTAATTCAATTTTAATGGTTCATTTTTAGGTGTTTAATAAACCCCCAATGAAATAAATAAAAACCCCCATCGTATATGTATTGGTCGAGATTAATCTTGACCCACGGTACCGGTGTTGTCAAATGACGTGTTGCGTACATAAAGTACCGGTGTTGTCAAATGACGTGTTGCGTACAATCATGGGATCTTATGATTAATCTTCTCGTATTGTTTACGGGTGATCCTGAACCATATAAAATTAAATTATGAGTACATATATATAAAATATCATGTTATTTTAAAAAGATGTGATTTATTTAATTTTCTCCAATTATTTTCGTAGCTAAACTAGTCTTAGATATCCGATCTCGTTTTGGTCATAGTTTCTTCGTTACAACTCCGTTTTCGTTGATTCAACTTGCCACTTCCTTGGATCGAGTCCCTCTTTAAGACTATGAACTGTAAATACCTTAGTTTGTATTTGAAATCACAGGTCATAGGTCAAACTTTAGTGAAACTTATGAAGTTAATCATTTTCCATCATGTAAACAACCTTAAATGATTATTTTTCTAAAATACTTATACTTTGAGTTAAATCATGAAATTTTTATGTGTTATCATATTCATAGTAAAAATCATTTTTCCAGAAAATAAACCTCCAATTCAAAGTTTAAGATGGTTTTTAATTATCCAACCCAAAACAGCCCCCGGTTGCACTCCAACGTCGTATATTCAGTTTTTAAGGTGTTCTTTGAAAAACCAAGTTATACCTTGTTAAATTAGCATATATTTATGAAATATTACAGGTCTTGAAGTATTTTAAAAGTTAAGTTAGAAGGATCTATTTAGTTTGCAAACAAGTTTGAAAACATTCAAACTATGTTCTTGTTGTTAAAATTTTATACCATAAAATAAGATAGCTATACATATATGAATCGAATAAGGTTATGAACATAGTTACTACCTCAAGTTACTTGGACAAGATTGCTGTAAAAGAGGAGTAAAGACCTAGAACTAAAAGAGTGATGGAATTGGATGAAAGATTGGAAGTAAACTTGTGTTCTTGAAAGGATTCTTGAAGTGTTTTTGTAAGGTTTTTCTTATGGTGTTTAAGTGATGTTTTTATGGCTAGATCTTCATGGATACTAGCTGAATGGTTATGGAGTTTCTTAAGAGTGTGTTTTAGTTAAAGGAAATGTGTAGTAAAATGAAAATGGAATGGAGTATAAATGGTGGTGTAAAAGGTGTATAAGTTTGTAATTTTGTGAAAAAAATCTTTTAATCATGTGAAATTGTCATACTAGATAACAAAAGTAGTTACCTTATACATAAGGCATTGAACAAGGGCTGGTTGGTGGTGATTTGATGTGTATATACCAATAGTAAATACGTATAGAAGCTAGGTATGATACGAGTACATGTACTCTAGATATACGTATAGAAATTTTGTGAAAAATGGAATGAGAATTCAAATATAGCTATCTTTTGTGAATACACTTATATTGTTTTATGTGTTTAAGTCCTTAAAAAGTGGTTAAATACATTACTTATACGATATATGTATAAACATTATAGATTATAAGTATTTATGTCAATTAACGTTACGTATGGTTATCGTTTTGAAAACTTAAGTTAGTAGTTTCAAAATATACTTATAACTTATTGTTATTAATACAAAATGAGATATTAAAACATCCTTAGATCATGTTAAATATGTATATATACATATATATACACAAACGTATAATTATCATATGTTATATAGTTCGTGATATCATCGGTCAAACTAGACGGTCAAACGTTGTGTAAAACTCATTTCAAAAACATAAGTCTCAACAATTTGGATTGCTTATCATGTTGGTAAGGTTTAATTTATGTAAATTTTATTCTTATAAGTATAGAACGATCGAAAAAGTGCGGGTCATTACAATATTTCTATATCAATCAACTTTAAACTAAATCTTGTGGTCTAAAACTTTGGATATTATTTATAAACCTGTGAATTTCACTCAACCTTTTTGGTTGACACTTTAAGCATGTTTTGTCTCAGGTGATGATTGAGCTAGCTGTTTGCAACTTTGTGATGATAGATTTGATGCTTGCATGGAGTCCACATCGCATATTATATTTTAGTTCATAAACATTTATTTTACGTTTTAATAATAATGTAAACATTTATTACTGCTTCCGCTGTTTTATTAACAAAGGTTTTATTTAAAAAGTCTCAAATAGAGTCGTTCTCGTTTATACAACTGTGTTATGATATGATTGGTCACAATTTCCCCTGGTCCATTTTGGGGGGTGTGACATTAATGGACCATTAAATTAGCCCAACTTTAATGGATTTATGATCCATTAAGATGTAGGACAAAAACTCATTAAGTTAAGCCAACATACTAGCATTTTTGTATGCCACTACTACACATGTTGCATGGGATCCCAACATACAAGAACCACCTTTGTACCACCACCATGTAAAAAGCAAAAGTTTTCCCCCTTGTCCCCTCCCCAAACCTACGGCCTCAAGCACCCAACACCACTATAAATATCAAGCCTCATTCTTCCATTTCACACTTGATCTCATTCTCATTTTACACACACTTGATCTCTAATTTTCTCTCTAGTCTTTCTCACACTAAAATTGTAAGTTCATAAATTTTCTTCTTCTTCTTCTTCTTCTCTTCATAATCACGACATCATCATCATCATAAGATCATGCTTTTTAGCTTTTTGATCTTGTTATATCTTGTAGATTCAAACCTTGATTTGAATCCTTCAAGAACATGAAAGATTCAAGCTTTCTAGCTTTGGATCTTCATTTCTTTGTTGGATCTAAGTTTTAAAGCTTAAGATCACTTTATTTTATTAAAAGGTCAAAACTTGTGTTTATGATTTTCATGTAACTTGTAGGTCTAGCTTTTTGCTTTAAGGATCTTCAAGAACATTAAAGATTCAAGCTTTCTAGCTTAGGGTTTCATTATTTTGTTTAAGATCTAAGATTTTTAGCTTATGGTCTCATTATTTTTACTAGATCTTAGCTTTTTAGCTTATGGTCTCATTAATCTTGTAAAAATCCAAGCTTTCTTGCTTAGGGTTTCTTAATACTTGAGATCTAAGTTGTTATTGTAGATCTCACTTACTTGGAACCTTTTTATGATTTTTATGGTGATAAAAATCAAGTCTTCATCATCTCATATGATGAAGATGCATAAACTTGTGTCAAAAGGACAAATGTTGAAGCTTTATTGTGTTTATACAATAAAGAGACAACTTTGATGTTCAAAACTCATAGAAAGTTAGCTTTTACTTTTAGTTATGTGTTGATGGTTAAAACTTGGTCATAATGATGCTAAGAAATCAAAGAGTTGTACACTTGAGGCTTATACGCATCAAGGATGAGAACCGTGATAAGTATCAAACACCAAGAAACCCACCGGAGCACTTTTTTCTATTTTTTAGGGTCTGATCAGACTCCTGGGACTTCTGGAAAGTTGATTTACAGATATTTCGGTTTGAGTAGATGACTTTTCGTTTAAGACTCGCCTAAATCCGATATACGGTTTAGGATTTATAGCCTTCCGAAAATCACTATGCCTTTGTAACGACGTGCTGAAATTTCTGACCTACTCGGGCTTGAACCGTCGCCATGGTCAAACGACATCGAGTTAGGATCTGAAAATTTGATAGCGGTAAGAGGACTCACATACGGAGCCTTGGCCACTGGCCGCACGTCTTTTCAGTTAGTATAGAGGTCGTATCAGCTGTCCGAAGTCAGCCTTTTGTTTCAATCTCTATTCTTGTTGAAAACTTACTTTATCTTTTACGAATGATGATGACGATGATGATGCTTAGGACTTTACTTACGTACTTTTAAACCTTTGGGGATAATTTACTGACTTAGTAACCATTGACTTAGGTTGAGGACCTTTTTGGATCGACCAACTTACTTGTTTCGACCGATGAAAGGACCCGTCCTTATCCACCTGGACGAAGTCATCAACATTTGGTCCCATTGCGATGATCGACTCCAAGTAATGTCCTTAAAATGAGCTAATGCACAGCGGAAGGTTTCTTTCATACCTGAGAATAAATATGCTTAAAAGTGTCAACCAACAGATTGGTGAGTTCATAGGTTTATCATAACAATCATTTCAATATATTAATAGACCACAAGATTTCATAATCATAAACATTATACACTCGCAAGTGTATGTAAAGCATTCTAAGTGGTTGAGCACTTGGTAACCATACTTAACTATTAATCAACGTTGCATATTCCCTTTATTATGAAATCTCACTACACCGTACCAAGTGTAGCCTACAAAACGAAGTACTGTGCAACCGTTGAATACTGGTCGTCCAGTCCGGTTGGGGTTGTCAGGCCCGATAGATCTATCAACAGGATTCGCGTTTACAATACCCATGTAAATAGTAGTTACCAAGCTACAGGGAAGTATGCTAGTGGTACAACTCAATGTAGAATGTATTTTAAGTACTTGTGTCTATTTCGTAAATATTTATAAAGCAACGCATGTATTCTCAGCCCAAAAATATATATTGCAAAAGCAACTAAAAATGGAGCAAATGAAACTCACCATACTGTATTTTGTAGTAAAAATACATATGACGTCACTTAACTAGTGTAGGGTTGACCTCAGATTCACGAACCTATATCATTTATATATTTATCAACACACATAATTGAAATCGGATAAATTTATATATAATTAATGATACGAATTTTATATTTAAAAAAATTATAGGTTTTGTTAATAATTTAAATATATTCTTTTTGTATGTAAAAATATTAGTATTTTTTAATTCATATGTACTGAGTATAGTTTTAATATTTATTTGATAAATTAATAATATTAAATAAAAAATTATATTATATTTTAATAAAAATAATTGTAAATATTTTTAATTAATATAATAATTATAGTAATAATAACCATTATAATAATAATGTTAATAATGTTAAGTTGTATAATATTAAATATTAATAACTATATAAAATAATAATAATTTTTAATAATAATTATAATAATAATAATGAAATTTTAATAACAATGATAATGTTAAAAATAATAATAATGTTAGTAAAAATGAAAATACTTATAATACTAATAATAATGATAATACTAGTAAAAATAAATAAAAATGTTATAAGTTAATAATAATAATAATAATAATAATAATAATAATAATAATAATAATAATAATAATAATAATAATAATAATAATAATAATAATAATAATAATAATAATAATAATAATAATAATAATAATAATAATAAAACTACCGTAAACGCTTTTCTTAAAAATAATGTCCTAGAGCAGGTTTCGAACCCAAGACCTCATGCTGCCCCAAACACACTATTAACCATTGCACTGTTTGCGTTTTTCTGATTAAATCAGACACCAAATATATATGACTCGTATTAAATCTGTTTCCTATTTTTCTTTCTTCTTCAAAATAACTGAATCGATCTATCAGAGTTTAAACAAAGATCATAACAGTGAGTTTTATTATCTATCTTCATTCAATCATTATCATTGTCATCTATTATCATCACCTTCTTACCTCGTCTTTCATGATCATAATCATCTGTTCATCGTGATCCATTATCATTATCAACGTTATCATTATTACGTTCATTCATTACTCATCATCATCATTAGACTTCATCGTCATCCATTAACATTATATGATGTCATGTTTGTTTGAAAGGGAAACAGGAAGTAAACGGTAGAATATGTTCGAATAATGGAGAGTTACAGCGGTTAGACGGTTGGGTATTATATGGCCCAACTTAGGTTTTATGTGGGTTTAAAATGGTGTTGGGCTTGTTTATTTTTGGACTGCCACAACCTGGGTTGATGCTCATGATCCAAAACAGGAAAATAGAGATGCAGATGAAACACATATCAAATTAAGTTTGGTGTTGTCTTGACCCTCATAACAGAAACGTAGGATAGCAACGGTTCCGGTCCCCCCATATTATTGTTGTCGGCCAAAGATAACAAAAAAAAATTGGTAGTGGGGTTCGTTGGTAAAAGGAATAACAAACACACCTTTACAGCTCATCTCCTCTTTAACCACACATCATAAATCTTCTTCTTTTCTTCTATCATCTTCGTTTAATAGTAGAAGAACAGAAGTATATTTGCTACTGTAGCAGCAATCACAAAATCAATCAGAAAAAAAATAAAAAGGCGGCAGTAGCCGGGTTTTTCGATTGGACAGGAACACAATTTTTAAAGTAGAAGTAGCAATTGAACAACGATTAATTGGTGGTGGTGATTGAAGTAAAGTGGCAGCGGTTATGGTGGTTTTCTCATGAAGGAGGAAAAGGAGTAATCGTGATTTTATGTACCCCATCATCATCATTTATCGTGGTTAAGTGAAACAGAAATAAGAAACAGAAAAGATAACAAAAGTGTGGTTTAGAGGATGGCGGTTCTTGAAGATTGTAAAGGTGGAACCGTGGGGATGTATGTGGTGACAACCGACGGTGGTTGAAGTGGTCGATGGTGTTGATGGGTTTATTCTTTGAGTTCAAAACATAAAGAAAAACAACAGCAAGATGGTTTAATGGTTTGAGTTATTTGATGGGATTTTGATGTTACTTAATGGGTGGTGTGCCTTCCTATTTTATCTGTATGTATTTGGTGATGGGGTGGCTATAGCATGGGTTCCAAGGTGGCTATGGGCTGCGGAAGACCGGAACTATAGAGATATAGGAAGGTGTTGGTTGTGAACGAAAATAACAAACAATTAAAGAAATTGATAGAGGTTTGGTGATAATACAACGGTGGTGGAGGTTGTTTTGTTGATCGAGTAAAAACAGAAAGAAAAAATAGAAGTAGCGTAGTAACACTATGGTTGATCATGTGGTGGTCGGGTTCCCGGTGATGGGTGATGATTCAAGGAAAGAGGTGAAGTGTTTGATTAGGAAAAGAGGAAAATGCGAGTTTAAGTGGATGTGAGATTCATGTGGCTATTATCTATCTATATATCATAATTTACTCCGTAATGCTTTATATTGAATTTGTTTGTCGACCAACAATCACATGTAAACAGAAGGCAAGGAGAAAAAAAAATATGATGGATGTTGAAATGTAACAGAATTTGTACATTAGTAGGTTTTATAATCTATTTATATTATATTTTAGATTAATATTAGTAATTCATAATTATTTAAATAATAATAATATTTTTAATACTATTAATGAAAATACTAATAATAAATATAGTCTTGATAATATTAATAATAATAATAATAATAATGTTAAAATAAGAATAAGGATAGAAATAATAATGATAATAATAATTTTAATTAAAAATGATATTTTCTAATCACTATGTTAATAGTGGTAATAATAATAAAAATGACAATAATAATATTGTTAATGATACTAACAATAATTATAATAATACAAAAAAAATAAATAAATAAATAATATTAATAATATCATTACTAGATATAATAACTTAAATATAAAAAAAATACAATTAATAATCTTAATAGTAATATTAATAATAATATTACTCATTATATTTATATATGCATATATATTTAAATACACACAAATCTATTTACAATTATCTGTTCGTGAATCATCGAAATTGGTCGAAAGTCAATTGAATTTATGAAACAGTTCAAAATTTTTAAGACTCAACCTTACAGACTTTGCTTATCGTGTCAAAAATATTAAATCGTATCGAGAGTTTCGTTTAAAATTAGTCGGAATTTTCCGAGTCGTGACCGTACTTACCCGTTAAAGAAATTTCGTCCCGAAATTTGATCGAGGTGGTCATGGCTAACAATAAGATTGTTTTTATGACGAATATGAGTTAATAACTAGAGTTTTATCACCATGTCATGGCTAACAATAAGATTGTTTTTATGACGAATATGAGTTAATAACTAGAGTTTTATCACCATTTAGTAATAGTGGTAAAACAATTTGATTATGTGAAGCGTACGAGTGAAGCTGTCACAAAAGAGTAAAATGAAGTAAATAGAGGTTCGTTTTAACTTTTGACGTAGTCACTGTTGAATTTCGGAATTCAAGGGGTTTAAGGAAATTTTCTAATCAGGAGGAAAATGTATTAGCACGAATTATTAGCAACTGTTGGAATTACGGAAGAACAGAAATATCAAGGAAATATTTCCATGATATGCTTAGAGATTAAGTAGAATGAAAGAGTCGTGTGACATGGCTCATGATGAGGGTATGATCTATGAATCATCATGTTCCATTAGAAACTCAGCCTGAATTACTGTAATATAATCACGTTGGCCAAGCGCATTATATTATACTAACTCATGCATCAGTTTTCAACACTACTTCATAATCATTCATATTTTAAATTCGAAGGTTCGTAGAATATAGAAACTAATAATTTCTCATATGATGTAGCACTGATAGCTCAAGAGATAAATGATTTCAGATAAGATTAGTTATGAAAATATATTCAGAAATATCGAGGATATTTATAATGAAAGATACGATAATATCTTTGAATATCTAAAATCAGAGAATGATGGAGACTATTGTCCGCAAGGGTTTAGAGTAAGGAGCAAAATATTCGCTCAAGACTTCAGCAGGCATTGAATTATTTGGATTCTTTGAAGTCAAACTTATTCTTTGTGATTTGTCCACAGCTTCCTTTATAGTTTCGCATAATCCGCTCTTCGGTACTAAATTTTCTATTGAGTGTTTCCAATACTCCATTCTTTATCATCAACTTTTGGCCATTCAGAGCATCTACAACATGCTGCTTCATCAGTATTTTCAAAGTTAACGGATATGGGTCATCGGTTATCAACCCGAGGTGGTTTCAGGAGAATTTTATTTTTTAAATGATTAAACGCTGATGGTAATATGGTGGAATATAAAAGGTTTCCCAGTAACGATAAAAGAGCACACGTATATATCAAGGTTATAATAAGGTTGTTTCGGATGAAAAGTCGGAGTTGACTTGCTGGAGCTGTGACAAAATTTGCTACTTTGAAAGGGATTACCAAATTATTTTGGGTAATAAAAACACTAAAGGAATTAGCACAGCTACGTGTTTTACTCAGTTTCCGAGAGTTTTTCAGGTGCATAACTATATGCATCAATCTTTTCTTCCGTAGATGAAGTGCGACTGGTTCATCCTCTCGATCGAGGTGTTTTCAAGAATCATGAAAGGTTTGAACGCAAATTTGAATCGTCAAGATACAAATGAGGTTTAAGATGAAATCAAGTGGCAAACTTGAAGAATTATTTAGTTTCATATGTTATAATTAGTATTTTAATTCATTTTAATTGTCCAATATTATTCGTCCACAGTCGATAGTCCACATTTAACAGTCCAATAGTTCATATATAGTTTAATATATAACATTCGAATTAATTAATACGTATCGTGACCCGTGTACCGGTCTCAGTATTGACAACTCAAACTATATATATATTTTGGAATCAACCTCAACCCTGTATAGCTAACTCCGTCATTTGCATATAGAGTGTCTATGGTTGTTCCAAGATAAATATATAGATGGGTCAATATGATATGTCGAAACCTTGTATACGTGTCTCGTTATTTAAAGTGCGTAAAATAAATACAGAAATTAAATGACGATAAATAAAATTGCGAGAATGTAAATTGCGATAATTAAATTGCGATAAATAAAATGTAACCAGTTAGCTAGGAACAGTTAGCTAGGAACAGTTAGCTAGGAACAGTTAGCGTGGATTCTTAACAATATTTCAATTAGTTAGTTCGTTTGTTTCTAACAAATTTTACTTTGTCCGATGTTTTCTTCATTATGCCACTTGTTGAATTTTGATAGGTCAAAATCCAAATATGAAATTGAACGAAAATGGATTCTTTGGTGAACGGATACGTATATCTATGGATACAAGTAGGATAGTGACTGACTGTTGAATCAGAGTCGAAGAATGTACCGTGTAACTGATTAATGTGAAATCTAAATATTCCTCGGGTATTACCTACACGTTAAAATATTTTCACCATTAACAGTTTGTACAAAAGAATTTTAATTACAATCTTTATGAAAATATATATACATATATATTTTCTTCAGATATAATCATCGATTTAATGAGTTAATGTGATACTAAACTCATTTGATTTACCATTAGAACAAGAATATATAATCTCTAAAACTTTAGAGATTACATAATCGTCATGTTGAACGAAGATAAATGATGTAGAACGATTCATAGAATGATGATTATGCTCGAGGTACATAATGAGATGTTGAGGCGTGTTTTGTTGAAACTTAAGTTGTTGGTGGTACTGGTAGTGATGTTGGTGGTACTGTTGGTGCCGGTGATGTTGTTGAAGCTGGTAAATTTTGCACCATATTCTCCAAATTGATTGCTCGAGCGCGAAGTTCGTTGACTTCTTCTATTATTCCAGAATGATTGTCGGTCGGAACGAACGGATGAATAAGGTTTAGAATTGTGGATAGAATATAATCGTGTCGAACTACTCAGGAAATGAAAGTGAAGATGGTGTTTCGAACTGGTTTGTCGGTAAGTGCTTCAGGTTCTTCACCCAGAGGTGAATTCGGTTGGTGGAAGGGATCGCCTTCTTCGCATCTCCATTGATTAAGTCGACTACGAACCCATCAGATGAATTGGGGATGGCTGATTGGTTTATTCATCCTGGTGACGCCGCTTTCGGAGCTTAGGTGAATATCCCTGTCGGAATAGCTATCGAAATCTGAGGGACTCGAACTGGTTGAGGGATCCATCTCGTACAAGCAGATGAAAGATTTTCGATAAGAAATATATTATAGGATGTAGATTAGTACCCTGCAATACATAATTTACATATGCATATATAATACTAAAATCCCATAAGTTACGGAAGAATCTACGGAAGCTGTCAGGCAAAGGTAACAATAACAGATACGCTAAGATATGAATTTATCTATACACTGTCTATGCAATAGAGGCAGTAAGACGTGTCTAGACTTTATGGATGATAAGCAAATAATTTTCAACACTAAATGATAAGCAAATCTTTTGACACACAGACACGGTCAAAGTCCAGACTCACTAATGCATCCTAACGACTATCAGTTAGACACACTAATGCAAGACCTGGTTCGCTAAGATCATCGCTCTGATACCACCTGTAAAGGACCCGTCCTTATCCACCTGGACGAAGTCATCAACATTTGGTCCCATTACGATGATCGACTCCAAGTAATGTCCTTAAAATGAGCTAATGCACAGCGGAAGGTTTCTTTCATACCTGAGAATAAACATGCTTAAAAGTGTCAACCAAAAGGTTGGTGAGTTCATAGGTTTATCATAACAATCATTTCAATATATTAATAGACCACAAGATTTCATAATCATAAACATTATGCACTCGCAAGTGTATGTAAAGCATTCTAAGTGGTTGAGCACTTGGTAACCATACTTAACTATTAATCAACGTCGCATATTCCCTTTATTATGAAATCTCACTACACCGTACCAAGTGTAGCCTACAAAACGAAGTACTGTGCAACCGTTGAATACTGGTCGTCCAGTCCGGTTGGGGTTGTCAGGCCCGATAGATCTATCAACAGGATTCGCGTTTACAATACCCATGTAAATAGTAGTTACCAAGCTACAGGGAAGTATGCTAGTGGTACAACTCAACGTAGAATGTATTTTAAGTACTTGTGTCTATTTCGTAAATATTTATAAAGCAGCGCATGTATTCTCAGCCCAAAAATATATATTGCAAAAGCAACTAAAAAGGGAGCAAATGAAACTCACCATACTGTATTTTGTAGTAAAAATACATATGATGTCACTTAACAAGTGTAGGGTTGACCTCGGATTCACGAACCTATATCATTTATATATTTATCAACACACATAATTGAAATCGGATAAATTTATATATAGTTAATGATATGAATTTTATATTAAAAAAAAATTATAGGTTTTGTTAATAATTTAAATATATTCTTTTTGTATGTAAAAATATTAGTATTTTTTAAGTCATATGTACTGAGTATAGTTCTAATATTTATTTGATAAATTAATAATATTAAATAAAAAATTATATTATCTTTTAATAATAATAATTGTAAATATTTTTAATTAATATAATAATTATAGTAATAATAACCATTATAATAATAATGTTAATAATGTTAAGTTGTATAATATTAAATATTAATAACTATATAAAAAATAATAATTTTTAATAATAATTATAATAATAATAATGAAATTTTAATAACAATGATAATGTTAAAAATAATAATAATGTTAGTAAAAATGAAAATACTTATAATACTAATAATAATGATAATACTAGTAAAAATAAATAAAAATGTTATAAGTTAATAATAATAATAATAATAATAATAATAATAATAATAATAATAATAATAATAATAATAATAATAATAATAATAATAATAATAATAATAATAATATAAAACTACCTTAAACGCTTTTCCTAAAAATAATGTCCTAGAGCAGGTTTCGAACCCAAGACCTCATGCTACCCCCACTGTTTGCGTTTTTCTGATTAAATCAGACACCAAATATATATGACTCGTATTAAATCTGTTTCCTATTTTTCTTTCTTCTTCAAAATAACTGAATCGATCTATCAGAGTTTAAACAAAGATCATAACAGTGAGTTTTATTATCTGTCTTCATTCAATCATTATCATTGTCATCTATTATCATCACCTTCTTACCTCGTCTTTCATGATCATAATCATCTGTTCATCGTGATCCATTATCATTATCAACGTTATCATTATTACGTTCATTCATTACTCATCATCATCATTAGACTTCATCGTCATCCATTAACATTATATGATGTCATGTTTGTTTGAAAGGGAAACAGGAAGTAAACGGTAGAATATGTTCGAATAATGGAGAGTTACAGCGGTTAGACGGTTGGGTATTATATGGCCCAACTTAGGTTTTATGTGGGTTTAAAATGGTGTTGGGCTTGTTTATTTTTGGACTGCCACAACCTGGGTTGATGCTCACGATCCAAAACAGGAAAATAGAGATGCAGATGAAACACATATCAAATTAAGTTTGGTGTTGTCTTGACCCTCATAACAGAAACGTAGGATAGCAACAGTTCCGGTCCCCCCATATTATTGTTTTCGGCTAAAGATAACAAAAAAAAATTGGTAGTGGGGTTCGTTGGTAAAAGGAATAACAAACACACCTTTACAGCTCATCTCCTCTTTAACCACACATCATCAATCTTATTCTTTTCTTCTATCATCTTCGTTTAATAGTAGAAGAACAGAAGTATATTTGCTGCTGTAGCAGCAATCACGAAATCAATCAGAAAAAAATAAAAAGGCGGCAGTAGCCGGGTTTTTCGATTGGACAGGAACACAATTTTTAAAGTAGAAGTAGCAATCGAACAACGATCAATTGGTGGTGGTGATTGGAGTAAAGTGGCAGCGGTTATGGTGGTTTTCTCATGAAGGAGGAAAAGGAGTAATCGTGATTTTATGTACCCCGTCATCATCATTTATCGTGGTTAAGTGAAACAGAAATAAGAAACAGAAAAGATAACAAAAGTGTGGTTTAGAGGGTGGCGGTTCTTGAAGATTGTAAAGGTGGAACCGTGGGGATGTATGTGGTGACAACCGACGGTGGTTGAAGTAGTCGATGGTGTTGATGGGTTTATTCTTTGAGTTCAAAACATAAAGAAAAACAACAGCAAGATGGTTTAATGGTTTGAGTTATTTGATGGGATTTTGATGTTACTTAATGGGTGGTGTGCCTTCCTATTTTATCTGTATGTATTTGATGATGGGGTGGCTATAGCATGGGTTCCAAGGTGGCGATGGGCTGCGGAAGACCGGAACTAGAGAGATATAGGAAGGTGTTGGTTGTGAACGAAAATAACAAACAATTAAAGAAATTGATAGAGGTTTGGTGATAAGACAACGGTGGTGGAGGTTGTTTTGTTGATCGAGTAAAAACAGAAAAAAAAAATAGAAGTAGCGTAGTAACACTATGGTTGATCATGTGGTGGTTGGGTTCCCGGTGATGGGTGATGATTCAAGGAAAGAGGTGAAGTGTTTGATTAGGAAAAGAGGAAAATGAGAATTTAAGTGGATGTGAGATTCATGTGGCTATTATCTATCTATATATCATAATTTACTCCGTAATGCTTTATATTGAATTTGTTTGTCGACCAACAATCACATGTAAACAGAAGGCAAGGAGAAAAAAAAATATGATGGATGTTGAAATGTAACAGAATTTGTACATTAGTAGGTTTTATAATCTATTTATATTATATTTTAGATTAATATTAGTAATTCATAATTATTTAAATAATAATAATATTTTTAATACTATTAATGAAAATACTAATAATAAATATAGTCTTGATAATATTAATAATAATGTTAAAATAAGAATAAGGATGGAAATAATAATGATAATAATAATTTTAATTAAAAATGATATTTTCTAATCACTATGTTAATAGTGGTAATAATAATAAAAATGACAATAATAATATTGTTAATGATACTAACAATAATTATAATAATACAAAAAAAATAATAATAATATTAATAATATCATTACTAGATATAATAACTTATATATAAAAAAATACAATTAATAATCTTAATAGTAATATTAATAATAATATTACTCATTATATTTATATATACATATATATTTAAATACACACAAATCTATTTACAATTATCTGTTCGTGAATCGTCGAAATTGGTCGAAAGTCAATTGAATTTATGAAACATTTCAAAATTTTTAAGACTCAACCTTACAGACTTTGCTTATCGTGTCAAAAATATTAAATCTTATCGAGAGATTCGTTTAAAATTAGTCGGAATTTTCCGGGTCGTGACAACCGACCTACTACTTGCTTACATTTTCGTATCGATTTTACCGCACATTCACTGTGAGCTATAGCTCCCTTTCTACTTTACTATTTTTGGGACTGAGAATACATGCGCTTTTTATGTTTTACATACTAGACACGAGTACTTAAACTTTATATATGTGTGGGTGATATAACGGCACAAACATTCCCCTTAGCTCGGTAACGTTTAACTATTGGTTTTTGAACCGGTAGACGCGAATCTTAGATATGGATCTATAGGATTTGACATCCCCACTCGGGCTAGTCGAGCTAGCATCTAACGGGTGTTTAATACTTCGTAAACTTACGCACTCGCCAAGTGTACTTTTTGGGGGTGATACTTATTTTACTTTGTTAAGTTAGTTACCGAGTGCCCACGGATAAACATATACTTTATCATACTGATTTGAAATACTGATTTGAAGCATTGAAATCTCGTGGTCTACATTACTTTGCTGCGCACATTAAAACTATAGCTCACCAACATTCGTATTGACATTTTAAAGCATGTTATTTCTCAGGTGCCTAGACGTTGTTGCTTTCGCTGTTATAGTCTTGATGTTATAGACTTGCTGTTACAGACTCGCTGTGTTAGACTTCCGCTGCATTGTTTAGAGATGTCTCAATCATGGAACTTTTACCTTGCATTCACAACTTATGTTACATTTGAACAATGATTTTGTAATGACCTTTGTGTCACGTAGTTATGTTAATGCCTTCTATTCATAGAAGCACGTTATCTCTTGTAAAACGTTTGACGTTGGTAAAAAACGTTATCTTTTCATGAATGCAAAACTTGTTTTAAAACAGCATATAGTGTTGTAACCGTGTAATGATCCTGTTGATGATCCGTATACGTTGATTTTGTACGGGGCGTCACATATTCGGATGGAGTTCTATGTTTCGTAGTCTTATATTGTCTTTGGTCCCTTTTAGTTATTAATTTAGTTTGGTGTTTGTTTGTTTGGCTGTTTAGATGTGATGATTTTTTTTTATTTTTTTTTTTTTTTGAAAGGTATCATGTTTTGTTTTTTATTTTCTTTTTTACGGTAAGCTCGGTCGTAGATAGTGGTTAGGTTTTCGTTTTTAATTTCGAGCCTTCCGTTTTGCTATTGTATCTTTGTTCGGTTCGTTCATCTTTTGATGAATCAACCTTCGTTTTATAATATTTGTTATATTAGTTTAAAAAAAAAGACCAAGTTATTGATTAATTATAAAAAAAAAAATAAGTATAACTAAAATTTATAATTTTATAATTATAATCATAGTTAATTAGTTATAATTAATATAAGAAATTATTATTTAGTGACACCCCATTATTTATATTTAAGCATAAATGGTACTCCGCAGGGAGGCCCGAATGGGAACAACCCGACCGAGCACTCACGACACAATTTTTAGGGGCTCAACTTTTTTATATATATAGACGCAATTGAAGATTTAAGAAACATGAGAACTAGTAAAACACATCTGAAGTAGTAAAGGCGAAGCCTAATAGGCCACAAAACTACAATCAAAAACCTTAGAAATTAAAATAAGAAAAAAAAAAGGTCACTTCCCAAGACTTAATTAAAAAAAAAAAACTTATATCATTATTTAGGGTCTAAGGATCTTTTTATCACTTCGTTTTAGTTTCTTAAATTTTCGGGACAAATCTTGGTACTTCGTATTATAATAAGGTTTATAAATAGTTATTAAAAAGGTACAAATAATTATGCATGTCTAAATATCTTAACCATAGCTCTTTCAACGGCGAATATGAGATGGAGTCAGATTTGGTGACTTTTAGAGAAAAATTGAGTTTTTTTTTTACTTTGACGTGACTGTATCAAATTTTGAAGATAAGGAGTGGTGAATGTTAAATTTATGTGAAAATGTTTTACGTGATATAATAAAATATGATTGGATATTGAGTGTAGAATAAAATAAATAAATAAATATTCACCAATTAGAAAGTGCCATATTTATTCTAAAAAATCCAACTCTTATTTTTTTTCGTCACGTATTTAATTTAGACCATATATATCGATGCGTTTGTTTTATCTGTTAGATGATATGGACCATTTTTGACGGAATGTAACGAACATAGTGGGACTTCAGTCAAAGCCATTAGTCACAAAAGTGACTAAATTTGAAGAAGCGTTAGCACCTTGTTCTAACCAATCAGAATTTTTCATTATTATAACTGTATTATTAATTAATTTTTTCACACCAATTATCAATCAGATTTTACCACATCACCCTATTCAATATTTAATCAAAAAACTGATACAACGGTTAAAAAAATGTCAGATCCTGACACTGATTTAATCACATACAATTTGCACTTTTTAACTAAAAAATGTATAAATACTCACATACACCGTTAGAAATTATGTTGTTAGTCTTTAGTAATCAAAGCCACACTAGGGGATTTACCCTCCCTCAAATTTTGCTGACTAGGCTAACGTTTTTGGGTAACGTACTGATAGAGGTCATCCTAGAGTTTTATGGTTAACAAAAAAAACTCTTTAAAATAATCGAAAAATAAAACAACACACGAATCCCAGATTTCCAGTAATTTTCTCTATGGATTTGCAATCATCAGATTCTAAATTGTGGTACTACTACTAATTTTGTCTTGCTAGATTTTTTTACGAGTAATACTCTATGTTTTTAGCGGCTATAACAAGAAAGGATCTTTCAACCTGCTGGTTTTTAGTTCGATATATTTTAATGAAAATAATAACCGTATCAATTTTTTAATCTCGGTTTTACTCATCAAATTTTACTTTTTAAATATTTCTTTCTAATATAATATCAAAATTTGGTTATTTTAATATAAGTGTCTATTCCTACTTACTTTCAATTATAAATATTGAATTAAGTAAAATTATACTTCCGTATATAATAATATATATGTTTAAACGTAGTCCTTTTTCATACATGTTTCAGATTGCAGTACTTTTTTATTCTTTGAAGATCATACGATGATCAATAGTAAATGATTTTTTTCAATGACATTAATTAGAAATATCGTTAATGCGCATTAATATGTTGTACTTAGTTGTTAATATTGACATTTTAATAGCGGCTTTTAAAATATATGTCTTCTTTCTATTTTAACGAAAACTTTAAGAGCTTTTATTGGGAAACTCCAATAGTTTAATACAAATTTAAAATCTTCAAAAAAAAAAAATCAAGAAACGACATACAATAAGTGAAACACACAGAGGTTTTGAAATGGTAAACGCTAATTAAAATACTGGTGACGACAATAAATAAACTATGGAGACCGAACGCTGTGTGAAAGCTCAAGTTGTAATCAAAATGGTTTTTAAATTCATTCTTACTTAATTTCTTTGAAAAGTCAAACTCTCATAAACGGTGTTTTTTTTTTTTTTTTTTTTCACTGAAAGTATACTCCTTTCTATTAAACCGTCAATCAACATAAATCGTTAAAAGTTAACGGTAACCATGTTGACTTGGCAAATCATCAACTATCGACTTAAATTTAACGCCATTAGTCCGTTACATATAACAATCACTTGCCATTTTGTTTTTGACTGTGCACTTTTCTCCCTCTCTATATAAAAACCGAACTGTAACCGCCGTTCATCTTCCCGCCGGTTTACTCCGGCCGATTGTATTCTCCGTTCGTCTGTCGTTTTCCGGTAGTTTGCTCTCGCCGTTCTTCTGTTCGTCAGTCGTTCTCCGGTAGTTCGCTCGATCACACGCGCAGTCACATACAATCACATTATGGTTAGAATTAAGTGGTTGATGATTCTACTCTTTGTATCGATTAGTTTTGGTGTTATTAGATCTGGCGCTCAACTTCTGCCTGATCAAGAAGGTACAATCTTGATTTTGAATTTGAAAATTTAGCCTTTATATAATTTACATATACGCATACACAGTGAATCGTTGATAAACGATATCTTTGTTATTTAGTATCTCAATCTCAATATCTTCTATTTTGTTACTTGTTACTTTATTACTCAAAATATGATAAAGATATTCAGTAGTATCAGTATTTGAACGTTTCATTTTGTTATTTTTATTACTCCGTATTTATTACTACTCTACAATATGTATTCATTATTAACTTTCAATACATTAATACAATACAAATAAGATAAAAGATACTCCGTAAGATATTACTCTAGTAAATGTGAAGATTATATTAGGACAAAAGCACTGATTGACAAGGATTGAGATAATGAATGGTAACTTCAAAACTAAGAAAATAATAATATCTTTAGCATTAGTACTTTAGGATTAGGACTAAAAATTATACTCTATATCAACAAAAATGAAGGAGGTATCCATGTTCAGGTTATTCGCGTGGAGTGATTAATTTTTATTCGGATGCATATTGCTTAATCGAATGATTCCGTGAAAGTTTAGGTTCTAGCTATAATGTAACAAAATTATACAATAATGAAACAAATACAGTAATAGTTTGTTACATTGTAGTTGATATGTTTTTATATATTATTTCCAAAGTAAACTATGATTAATGGTTAAAACGATATATTAACATTCCGATGATGACTATTAACATCAGTTACTGTACAGATTAATTCCATTTGCAATTTAAGGTCCTATGAATTTTTCCTAGCATGTGGGCCCCTGTGAGGTCTTCCAACTTGCGTCCCTATTGAAGCCGGCCTCGAAAATTATTGATTCCGGATAACGTGTTTTCCTACCATGTCAGCTTGGATGGGCCCCTTCGTATTTATATTTATATACTGTATATTTTGTGTTTATTGTTTATTTTTCTCCGTTTGAAAATGAAGAAGATTAATATGGATATATATGCTAATTATATAAGGACAATTTTGTTAATGGGCGTTGAATCAGTTCAAACATTGTTTTTGACATATTACGTGGTCAACATTTTTGCAAATACTTTATTAAAATCTTTTTTTAATCAAACAAAATGTTATAATTTCATTGGTAAAATAGTGAAGATCATGTTACGTGGTCCGTTCTTATTGACTGATTTATTTATTTATTTATTGCTTGGACCGTATCACGTTTGGCTAGCTCACTAGTTGTCTACTGACATCTAGATTCATTTAAGGCTGTTTGACTTAAATAAAAGCAAAAAAAAAAAAAAAAAAAAAAACAATAGATGTGAATGTATGGGATGATGGGTTGTGGTATTGTTGACGTGATTGGTCAACCATGCAAAAATATAGATTGATTTTTTATTTTTTTGCTCTGGCGTGTATTATTTGCAAATCGGGCCCCTGTCACGTGAGGTTAGGTTAAATGTTTTAAGTGGTTAACAATAACACGTTATTGACCTTTTTTTTATTTATTTATCAATTTACATAAATAATTACTGAGGGAAAGGTATAAACGTATTACTGAGGGACAAAAGCTAATATAAAGTTATATGACCTTTTACCTAGTTACTGAATATTTTGAGGTAACATTATTAATTAACACGTTAATTTGGTTTTTTTTTTTATGTTTTGTGACAGTTGAAGCTCTGGGTGTAATAGCATCAAAGCTACAATATAGCGGTTGGAAACCAGCTAGTGACTCATGTAGCACGAGTACTGGGCTTAATCAAACGATATCCTTCAACAGTCGCGGACTTCTTCAGTTCGGTAGCAATGTAACGTGCGAATGTAACACCACTGTTTGCCACATAACCAACATGTAAGGATGTTTGTATTTATACCTATCTTGATTGATTCTCAAGTTGGAACCAAAATGCAAGTTGAATAAATATTAAAAGGATATCAAATTGCAGCCAGTTAAAAGGACTCAATATGACAGGAGTTTTACCTGAAGAATTTGCAAATCTCACTTTCCTTCGAGAAATGTATGTAGTACTACTTAATTTTTTCGTTAATTTCTTATATATTGAATATTAAAGTTTCAAATGTATGCATTACCATATGAGTAGTTTAATATTGATTAAATGACTGCTGAAAATATTGGCACCAATTGTTTTTCATACTGTGACACAGAGATCTGTCTCGTAATTATCTCAATGGTACTATTCCAGCACGTTTTGGTCAGCTTCGTCTTACCATTATGTAAGAATTATACTTACTATTTACTTCATTTCTTTTTCAAATTTTACTCAAACATGGTGTGAATGTGTTATTGATACTGTATTTTTCAGGAGTCTTTTGGGGAACCGGATTAGTGGTCCGATACCTGAAGAAATAGGCGATATATCTACACTCGAGGAACTGTAAGAAAGAAAACATGATCCTTACATTTAAAATCTCTTTTATGTGACACCTTTTACCGCTTCCAAAATATTGAAATTTCAACAGGGTCTTGGAAGACAATTTTATTGATGGACCACTTCCTCAAAACCTTGGGCGTTTGACTCGCTTGAGAAGATTGTAAAATTCCTTGACCTTTTGTTCAATACAGTAAAATAAACGATGCTCATTATATACATTTTTAGCATCTTTGAAATGTTGACAGTAAATGATTTTACTTGCAGCCTTGCTTCTGCAAATAACTTTACAGGAACCATACCGGAATCGTATGGCAAACTTACTAATTTAACAGATTTGTAAGTGTCAGTGATCTCTGTTTTATTTCTCATGACACGGAAAGTAAAATAGTTTCTTTTATAATTTTATCAAGTGAATAAATCTTTATTAACACTTCTTGCAGTCGATTGGATGGGAGTGCCTTATCTGGAAGAATACCTGATTTAATTGGAAACTGGACAAAGCTAGATAGACTGTTAGTATTGTTTAATGTATTTTTGTTGATGGTTTAAATTCAAAAATTTCGATCTCATATTAAATATCGTGTAGTGATTTGCAAGGAACTTCATTGGAGGGACCGATTCCTTCAACAATATCTCTTTTGACAAAGTTAACAGAATTGTAAGTACATTATTGTTGTCGATTTTTTTTTTTTTTTTTGGGGTCAATAAATCGATGGTAACAGATTTGGGCCTGTTATGTTGTTTTCAGACGGATTACAGATTTGGCTGGTTCATCAAGTATGCCATTTCCTAATCTGCAGGATATGACCCAAATGACTAGATTGTAAGTCGATTAAATAGTTGTGTGTATAAACTTAAAAAAAGGAGTGAACATTATAACAACATGAGAATGTATACTAAATATTTTCTCTGCAGGACCCTGAGAAACTGCATGCTTACCGGCCCAATACCTGATTACATAGGACAGATGAGTAATATGAAGAACTTGTAAGTCTCTTGCTTGTAATTGTTTAAGGTGTTGTTTGTTTTTTTAAGATGTTGTTTGTCTGAAGATCTTCGGACCATGTATGTAAAGAAGATGTGGCCTAATGATCAGTATGCTAAATAGTGAAAACTGTTTGTTTTTATGTGTACAAAAAAAACTTACTTCTCTCTACATCACTTGGAAGCATATTTCTAAGTCTGCGAGTTTGCAGACAGAATAAAACATTATTTTATCTCATGCCTTCAGAAAAACAAACAGTCTACAGTAAAAACGTCTGCGAGCGCGCATACATACTACGTAATAAGATCTGTAGACTGGAAAACAAACAACACCTAAGTATCTGATATTTTAATTGCATTATCCGTAGTTTATAGTGTTTTAATATAGGAAATCTTCGTCTGAATTATTACTTTTGCAGAGACCTGAGCTTCAACAGCTTGACTGGTCCAATACCTGATCCAATTCAGAGACTAAGCTTCGACACAATGTATGCAACTGCTTAAAAATATGTTACATCTACGTACTTACATTTTACTTTTTCATGATAATTGAATGTTATTCATGGATGTAGGTTTTTGAATAATAACTCGCTATCTGGAGACATACCTGGATGGATATTTAGCAGCAAAGAAAAGATGTGAGTGATCCCCATAAATAATTACTATTGTGATGCTACATGTATGATATGATGTTATAACTGGAGCTATTATTAATAACCATTTTTATCGCAGTGATTTGTCTTACAATAATTTTACGCGGCCTCAACAAAGCTATTGTCAGTCATCTAGCCTGTATGTTTCTTTTTTTTTTTTTTAATCTTAATTTACTCTTTACTCTGTAATTTATAAGAAAGTTACTTTCTACCTTTGCTTAATACTTGGTACCTTTGCTACAGGAATTTAGTTTCGACCCTTTCATCTTCAGTTCGAAGCAATAAGTATGCCCCACCACCAATCTGTACACACATTTGAAATGTTTTTGATGATATAATCTAATGTGAATTAGTTTTACAGAGATGCTTGGTGTTTGTCCCACCAACTTACTTGCAACCGCAACCCCACACGTAAGACTAACAAAACTATTATTTATTTCATTTTATTTTTTTTTAAATAAACATAATACAAATTAGTTAGCTTATATCAATGCAAATGAAATGGCTATACACTATACTTAGAGAAACTTGTATACTTACAAATACACTCTACGTGACTTCCAGCCTGTTTCATTAGTTTTCGGTTTTAATTGTTATCACAAATGTGTTTTACATTGCAGGATATTCTTTATTTATTAATTGTGGTGGACGAGGAACAGACTTTGAAGGAAACACATATGAAGACGATTTAACAAATGAGCAATCATACTTTTACTCTACGCAAGGGAAATGGGCTTATAGCACCAATGGTGTTTTCATGGGGAATGATAAGTCTCCGTTTATTGGAAGCTCAACAAATGTGACAGGTGGCGACATATATTCGACAGCTCGTTTTTCTCCCACTTCACTTAGGTACTACGGACTGTGTATGCGTAAAGGAAGTTATAAAGTGAGACTCCACTTTGCGGAAATAAGTTATACGGATGACATGACATTCAGTAGTCTCGGAAAACGCTACTTCGATGTATCAATCCAAGTAAGTGACATACCAGTTTATCTTGGGAACTTCATTTTAACTCATATAAAAGGCGAAAGTCTGATGAAAAAAAAAAAAAGACCATAAAAATGAAACGGCCTAGCTTCCTAAAATTTTATTAACGGGAATCTGACTATGTACTCGGGTGTGTGGCAGCTAATGCGTTAGTAAATTTGACCATGTTGACTTTTTCCTTGAAAATGATTGACTTCTCCTGAAAAATTAATGACTTGGAAGATTACCCTAAATGAAACAGGAGTGTTCCGTACACCACTAAATATGCTTTAGAGGGTAGTACTGAACAACATTATAAAGCATATTTACCAGTGTATGGATAAGTTTAGTGGTGTACAGACAGTGGCGGATCCAGGAAAATTTTTCACTGGGGGCGAATTTTTTTTTAAAACGTAGGGAATTTTTTTTTGCAAAATATAGATGTTTTGGGGCAAAATATAGATGTTTTGGGGCAAAATATAGAGTTTTTTGAGCAAAATTTGAAGGTTTTTGGGTAAAATACGAAGGTTTTGGGGTAAAATATGAAGGTTTTGGGGCAAAATATGAAGGGTTTGGGGCAAAAAAAAAATTCCACCGGGGACAAAATCGAAAAAATTTGCACTAAAATTTAGAAATTCACCGGGGGCGGGCGCCCCCCCTCTTAATACACTAAATCCGCCAGTGTGTACAGATCATCACCCTAAATGAAAACGTTTTGGAAGTTCGAGCCTTTTTGTGAGTTGAAAAGTTGGTTACCTGAAACATATTTAAGTGAAAACTTCCATAGCTATTTTATGCAATCTTCCTGTTTATATTTTGACTTTTGAGACTAGATAAAAATCGATATGGTTTTCGTGTAGGGGGTTCGGCAATTGAAAGATTTTAACATAATGGAGGAAGCTAATGGTGTTGGAAAGGGTATTTACAAAGAATTTAATGATGTTATTGTTAATGGTAGCACTATAGAGATCCATTTATACTGGGCAGGGAAGGGTACTACCGCAATTCCAGATCGAGGTGTATATGGACCTCTTATATCTGCTATTGAAATAACACCAAGTTAGTACAATCTTTCTCGCATGATTTTTTTATCTTCAGTTTTTTCAATTTTAAGGGTAAAGTAATAAACGTACGAATTCTGTTTCTTGCAGACTTTGAGGTTGGGACAGGAGGACTCTCTGCTGGAGCTATAGCTGGAATTGTGATTGGTTCGTGTGCGTTTATCATGCTAATTTTAGCTCTACTATGGTGGAGAGGTTATATAGGAGGGGACAAAGAAGATAAAGGTAAGAACACTATATGACCTGTTTGTAAATAAATGGGCTGAGAACACCATCTCTAAATAATGTATGTTTTCATTTTAATGATAATTTTAATAATCATCCTTATCACAGAGCTTCGCGCGCTTGAACTACAGACGGGTTATTTTAGTCTACGACAAATCAAGTCGGCTACTCATAACTTTGATCTTGCTAATAAGATTGGTGAGGGAGGGTTTGGACCAGTTTACAAGGTAATGTTATCACTCTAGACAATTTATTTTCGCTTCTTTCAGTTTATAAAGTGTAATTATTATATCATGTTTGTATTTTTTTTGAAAATATATGCAGGGTGTACTCACTGATGGTTCTGAGATAGCTGTGAAGCAACTCTCTTCCAGATCAAAACAGGGGAACCGTGAATTTGTGACCGAAATAGGCATGATATCTGCATTACAACATCCAAATCTCGTTAAGCTTTATGGCTGTTGTATTGAAGGAAAAGAGCTGTTGCTAGTATACGAATATTTGGAAAATAACAGTCTTGCACGTGCCCTTTTTGGTAAATATGACAATAACACTATCCTACTATATCACGTTTCGATATCTATCAAAGCAAAAGTTAACGATACTTTATCGTAAACAGGTCGCGAGGATCAGAAGCTTAATTTGGACTGGTCCACAAGAAAAAAAATATGCATGGGAATAGCACGGGGATTAGCGTATCTTCATGAGGAATCACGGTTGAAAATAGTTCATAGAGACATAAAGGCCACCAATGTGCTTTTAGACAAGGATCTTAACGCTAAGATATCAGATTTCGGTTTAGCGAAACTTGATGAAGAAGAGAATACGCACATCAGCACACGAATTGCTGGAACAATGTGAGCTTTTACATCTTACAAACCTTGGACTGCATATAGTTGTTAGTTTCATTTGAATCTAAAAATTTATGGTGTAAATTTGTAGAGGGTATATGGCTCCGGAATACGCAATGAGAGGATATTTGACAGATAAAGCAGATGTTTACAGCTTTGGAGTCGTTGCATTAGAGATTGTTAGTGGGAAAAGCAATACAAATTACAGGCCAAAAGAAGAGTTTGTCTACCTTCTTGACTGGGTAACATCAATACTTCAAACCATATTTATTTTCTTAAGATTAGAAGTGGCAAAATGGGCAGGTCTAATGGGTTGGGTAATGAGTTATGGTTTTAAAGACATAACTTTTAGTACGGTCCAGATGACGTTGATCAGCTAAAACCTTATAGCCCATGTTCTTAATTATGATTACAAAAACGATAATATTACAATACTATAATCCTAACTATCTATTTTCATATACAAAGCGAGTTAACATGCTGAGTAGCATATTATAGACTTTTATCAGGCCGGATGACCTGGCAATCTTATAGCTGAATCTTTATTATATATGATGCGTTTGAGCTAGTAATAACTTAAGTTGATAAATTCATGCATAACTGAAAACTTCTATTTTCATATACGTAAGGCATACGTACTACAAGAACAAGGGAGTCTTTTGGACCTAGTGGACCCCGGTCTTTCTAAATACTCGAAAGATGAGGCAATGAAGATGCTGAACTTGGCTCTCCTATGCACCAATCCATCTCCCACCCTAAGGCCGCCGATGTCATCCGTGGTCAAAATGCTTGAAGGTAAAATAGCGGTTCAACCACCACTGGTCAAAATAGGTGCTGGGAACCCAGATATGAGGTTCAAAGCGTTCGACATGATGTCACATGACAGTCAAACACAAGTCTCCACCATCTCGGCAGATAGTCAAGGGCCAAGAGTCATCTCGACCGATGGTCCATTTGTAGATTCGTCAATCTATACGGATGACTCCAAAGAAAGTTCTACTTCTGAAAAGAAGCTTCTTCCTGATCTTTATGACATCGACATTTGAACCAGTAAGATTTATGATGTCTTTTCATTTATATTTTTTAATTTTTAAATTGTACAAAATCCTTATGTTTGTATGATTTGTAGCTATAACTGTTCATTGAAATATAGTATTGCAAAATTTTTTATATAAAGATCATCAGACCCACGTGTTTAACTTAACCCTTTTACTGTTTTGTTATTGTGAAATGCTTATGATTGTCTACATGAATTTTAAAATGAAGTGTGAAATTATCTGGTAATGAGCATGAGAGATATCTGTTGGTCGTGCAAAATACCGTTACATAAGCTACGTGACTCTATCTAAGAACATAAACGCTCAGATGTACCGACATGGGATATTATAAGACAATTTTCTTACTTGGATTTCATATCTGTTCATGATCTTATATACGCGTGCATATTATGTTAGTTAAGACTCGGTTAGTGTATATATCTCAACCTTACTGCTTCTCTTTTATAACGCCTGGCAAATGTTGAAATTACATATTAAGCTTCCTGGATTACAATAGAGATTTGGGTAACATACTTTAACAAGGCAACCTTGTATAAGAAACAATTTTGCAAACTTGCATTTATCCATCCGCCTGTTCCAACTTTTTCCTAAGCATCATAAGCAGAGTTCTCCAATTTTGCATTTTATCTGTATAAAAGTAAAGGTTAGATAAAATTCTTGGTGTTAATAAAATTTGACAACACCTACAGTGTAAAATAATGTAGCCTTCATAGTCTGCTAAAACTTTTATAAATGACAGATTCTATAATCAGTGTAATAACATACTTATTGGTCATATGCAACACATTTTTTATGATCTGTTGCCTAAAATTTAATAATGGACAATAATTTTGGGTCTACCTGAACCAAACTGTTACCCAACCCGCCCATATTGTCATCTCCAGTTTCTACATCACAACTAGAAACAAAGACAGTCTCAACATACCTGGTTTTTGAAGTCCCTAGAGTAAGCTCAAGATCATCCGACCCGAAAACCTCGTGGATCCTTTCTCCTTCCCATGGCTTTACCCTCGAGCCTGTGTTGCTGCTACCGAACGCAAACTCATCAGAAACCACTTGTGCCATTGGAACGTCACCATTGTTATCGGAACATGACGGAATTGCAGGAGAACAAGTTCCGCTTTGTCCAGGAGTCCACATTCTTGATCCACCAACAGACATACTTGTTTCCTTAAATCCAAACGGGTTTGATGCTACAAGACTAAAAGTTGGAGACGCTGGACGAATATTCGAGAACCATTCTGAATTAGGTGGACCCCAGATAGTGTTGGTTTTCATTCGTTGTGGTGATTGAGCTGTTGGAGAGCTCATGGGTGGAGTAACTGGTGCACTAATGGACCCAGTGTGGATATAAAGTTGGTTAAATGTTGTAGAGTGTGATGATGAGGATGAAGATGAAAGATTCTTGAGCCATGGAATAAGTGAATCGGGGTGTGCATTATTGGGTGCGTAAGAGGATGAGGATGGACTCGCAATGGAAGATGGTGGGCTTGGATGATAGGAGCCATAGGGGCTTGCTGTCGATCCACCAATGTCCATTCGCTCTGAAGGCTTGCATCCCTGTAGATATTGAAACTATGTTAAATTTGAAAGTATGGTGCATTTGTAGAGATGATAATTTCTACTCATTCACTTAAGAGTAAAACGATTTGGATTAAGTTTTTGTTGAGGATCAAAATGGTTAATGTAAAAACTTTAGCTAAAAAACAAGTCAAAAAAAGTCACCCAATTTGCTACCTTTATGCATCAACATTAACTAATCTCTGCATAATTAATGCTTATAAAAAAAATTCGCACCCAATGGGAAAGAAAAAAAAAAAACAAGTAAAAAGTCACCCAATTTGCTTTATTTCAATATGTAAAACGTTGTATATATTACTTCAGTCTCATTCCAATAGGCTGGGTTGTCCCATTCTGATAGTCCAATTCCATAAATAGAAAGGAAAGATGATATTTCATTGTCCCATTCTGATAGTCCAATTTCATAAATAGAAAGGAAAGATCATATTTCAGATTTGAAGAGAGAAGATATTTCATTGGTGGAGAAATGAAGTTAGTGGGATTTCCTAAAACTGCGTGTTTTTTTGTCTGTGGACTATTGGAATGAGACCGAGCTAGTATTAAACATAATTAAATATTCACAAAAAATATCAGTAATTTACAATTCAGCGGAATATGACCCATATTCCGGAGTTGACTGAATTGTAAATTACACCTTTCTCTTCGTGAATATTTAATTATGTTTAATATACAATGTTTTACATATATTGAAATAAAGCAAAGTGTATGGGCTACTAAAACACGTACATGAACTTTTAAGAACAACACTGAAACAAATACCTTACGATAGGTTGTGCCATCCGGTTCAACGGTCCAACCGGCCTCATCGGCTACTGCTTTAAGGACTTCATTATTATCACAATGCTTTGGTAGCTTGTAATTTCCGTACATACGTAATCCCGCAAATATTTTCGCTGCGATTGCTCTCCTTCTTCTCTCTCTTCTCTTATTATTTTCCCTCTCCTTCCACGTTGGCATCCTGGTCCCTGACGTCATCCTTAACAGGATGATCGCTAGAGAAAATTGATCGGGGATTTGAGAGACAGAATGTGTAGATCGAAGTTATGTATGTAAATACTATGTGTGCATGTGACATGTAAGTTAGTTAAATGGTGATGCTTATTACGGTTGTGCCACTGACTTTTTTTTGTAAAAAGTGTTTTTTATCTGTGTTTGAATTGACGTAATCACCCCTAAAAACGGTGCTTGGGTTAAAAGTGCTTTGGATACCACTTCTATAGGACCCACCGCTCGTCAGATCTCTTCCAATTTTTATTGTTCACGTAAAAAAAGAAATAGAATCCGTTTAGTTTTATCTTTAGCCAATTACGTAGTAAGGAGTAATATGATAAATTTGTCAAAATTACTTCATATTTTCATAATGAACAATTATTTATGAACAACTTAAAAAATACTAAAATAGTGACTAAAAAACTGAATCGTGGAAGTCTACACCAAATATTTGAATATAAATTAAATTAAATTTGAATATGAATACTCCATAAAAAAGAGCCTAAAGGGAAAGCCTTGTTTTGTTTAAAGGGCATTTTGGAAAAAGAATAAATATAGTAGAGTGGAAGGCGAAGCACTCATTCTGTTCATAGAAGGTTAATGAGATTAGATTATTTTATAATATAATATAACATATACTAATCAGTAATCAATGTAATTAATAATAAAGGATAGCAATCTGAAAAAACTTCTACATCCATTGAAAAATGTTTACAAATACTAAACACACATCATCAAACTAAAAAATTACGGAGTATAGTACAATGCAAACTTGGATATTAATCCGTATAATCTTTCAGATTCTTTACAAAAGGTGTTCAACTGACACGATTTTCAATTCAATTTTTCGACTTCGGAATATATAGAACTCGATCTCTTACCGAACACCGTGACAGTGGAACAAAAAAGCAGAGCAGGTCCACATCCACTTGCCGAATGCATCGCTAGATGATCATATATGGCGTCATATTCCACGTGTCAACCATGGAAGACTTTAGCCCCGTTAACCACAAATAATTAGTATGACACTCGGTTAATCTCGCGTGCTTGTTTAGACGATATTAGTACTTTTCTCCCCTCGACCATACGATTCATGAAGAAAAAAATGGATTTCAATAATCCAGAAATTTTGTTTTGTAGCTTTCATTCATTGATTAGATTTCAATACTCAATATAATACTCAATATAATATAATATATATACGGAGTAGCCTTCCAAAAAAATAATAATATATACGGAGTATATCACAGTGGGTTTTTTCATAATTTAGGGATCTAAATTATTATGGATGATTGTAACGATTATAATCAAAGATGGTGATTCTAATCACAAACCGACCTTAGCTCAGTTGGTAGAGCGGAGGACTGTAGTTTGATCACAGATATCCTTAGGTCGCTGGTTCGAATCCGGCAGGTCGGATTTTTTATTTATTTCAATGTCATCCTTTTGAGGTTTGTTGTAATGTTTTACGGAGTACCACTACAAGGCCTGAGACGTATTTGGAAAAAGAGATATAAAGACGAAAGTAAAAAAAGGTAAATGAATTAAAAAAAAAAAAAAAAAGGTAAATGAATAAAGATATTTATGCAGAAATAATTGACCACCTTGGAAAAACAGGAAAAAAGTAAAGTAAAAACACCCATTGATTGGAAAAAGGAAAGGTGAAATCTCAATCTATAAAAACACCCATTGATGAAAAAGAGAAAGGTGAAATCTCAATTTAAACTGAAAATATAGTCTACTTTTTAGGTAACCCTTTAATAATATAATAATAATTAGACAAAATTGTCAAAATGATTCATGTGTTTGTCCATTTTTGTCCTTTTCATCCTTATTTTTTTTAAAACAACAATTTTCATCCTTAATAGCGTAAATATGTCCAAGATAGTCCCTGCGTTAACGGATGCTTAAATTGCCCGTTAACGTAGGCTCATGCCAGGGCCGGTCAAACTTTGGTCAAAGTTTTTGCATGTCCCGGGCGAAATGATTATAATATGTCCCCAACAGTTACGCAAACATATATCTTTATGAGGTTCAAACTATGGGTATTAATAATTTTTTTCGAAATGATGCCCCTAACCGCGTGATGCCCCGGGCCGTCGCCCGCTTCGCCCATAGCATTAGTGTGACGACCCGGAAATTTCCGACCAAATTTAAACTTTATCTTTAAATAATTTCGACACGATAAACAAAGTCTATTAAACCGGGTTTCAAAATTCTTGAACTGTTTATATGGAAAACATTTAACCTTCGACTGTTCCCGAGGATTCATGAACAATTGTTTGTAAATAAATATGTATATATATAAATACAAGTGTATATATTAATTTGAAATTATAAATTATAATTTAAACATTTGAGTTAAATATGTAAAATAAGACATAAAATAATTAAGTGTAATTTAAAATGAAGCTTTATATAAATATGTATGGATATTATAATTTTGTATTATATAAAATGTATAAATAATAAATCATTAATAAAAGTTATTATATAATATATTATATGATTATTAAAAAAAAAGAAATTGCATAAGTAATAATATATACATAGTTGTTATAATAATATTATTACTTTCACTATATATACTAAAATAAATAACAATAATATCATGATATGAATATGAAATTTGACATGTATAAATTGTTATATTATTATGATTATTAATATTATTATTATCATATTAATATTATTATAATTAGTATTAGTATTAGTATTAATATTAATAATATTATTGTTATAAATCTTATAGTTATTATTATCACTATCATTAATAATAATAATATTATTATTATTATTACTATAATATGATCATAAAATTTTTGTTATTTTTACATTTATCGTATTATTATTATTATAAGATTGTTTATGATATAAATGTAGATATTATAAATACAAATATAGGAATATAAATAAATACTGATATATTACAAATATATGTATATAAATAATTACTGGTATATAATGCAAATAATATGAACAATTACGCGTAATATCTGTATATATTTATTCTTATTAAAAATTTAATTATAATTCATAAATAAAAGAAAAAGAAACATGGATTGGTACGAATCACTGTAAGTGATTTTTGTTTTGTCAAGTTTGTTACAAATCGCATTCAGTCACAATTTAAAACAGCAATTACCACAATATATAATTCATACACTGCAACTGGTAATCGAATTAAACTGAAAATAATTAAAATAAAGCTTAATACTCTGTTCTTGGTTCAATTTAACAAAAGGTCGACTTTGAATGAAATTTCAAAATCTATTGATGCAAAGTTGTTAGGAATGATCCATTTTAACTATCTGTAAGTTTTCAATTTCCAATTCTTTTTATAAATTTCTAATTTACGAGTAAAAGTTCATTATCCAAAAAGTCAATCGAGCTGTTAATTCTAAAATTCGAAGTTTGAATAATGTTTCAAGTTCAATTGACAATTCAGAAAGTTTTAAAGAATGATTTAGAGTATATTTCATGAAGAAATTTTTATCTAAAACGATCTAAAATTCGAATTTTGATTTCTAGTTCATGTTCTTGATAAGTGAAAAAGCCATTGATCAAATCCGAATAAAATCTTCAAAAAGTAATAATGCAATTGTATTAAGAATCTATTATCGAAACTAATTGCAAAGTTTCAATTCTCACTTCATTATATCGATTACGAATTTATGAGTCAAAGATTTTGAAATAAAAAGTCAAACATTGTTCATTAATTAAATTAGAATTATCTGTTGAAACTCAAGTCCAATTAACGATTTGGGAAGTTTATATGATTGATATAAAATCGATTTCATGTTATAAAAATTGTCCAAAACAAATTCATTTGTGAAATCGAATTTTTTTTTTTTTCAAAACCGTCGAGCAGCCTACTGTTCTGTTTAATTTTTTTTTTATTTTTTTTTCCTCGTTTCCAATTAATAAGACTTTTGATATTTATTGTTATTTTTTTTTTTAGAATCTAAATATGTTGGATTCATTTTTTTATTATTGAAGTTATCTGGTGACTTGAGTATTGTGAAGAAGATGAATCTGAATCAGAAAAGGAAAAACGGGTTAAAAAGATTTAAAGTTAAGATTAAAACAGAAAGAGAGCAGATAGAGTGATGGTTTGATGTGTGTTCAGGTTTCAAGAGGTCGTGAGTTCGAGCCCAGCAGTGGCCTTTTTTTTAGAAATTGATTGAAAGGTAGTTTTCATTCCCAATATTGATACTACTACTATTATTATTATTATTATTATTATTATTATTATTATTATTATTATTATTATTATTATTATTATTATTAGGATTATTATTATGATTATCATTATTATTATTATTATGATAATTATTATTGTTATTACTATGATTATTATTATTAATGTTATTATTAGTATTATAGTAATTATTATTATTAATATCATAATTACAAGTATTATAAGAATTACTAATGTTATTATTATTATAATTACTAAAATTAATTTTATCATTTTTAGTATTATTAATATATTTAAAATTGGTAATGTCATTATTATCATTATTATTGTATAAGTACTATCTTAATATAATCATCATTATTATTATTATTATTAAGATCATCATTATCAGTGCTATTATTATTAAAACTTATTATCTTTATTAACAATTTATTTAAGGTTATCATTAAAACAAAAAGTATTATGATTATTAGTGATATCGATATCATTATTATTAAAAGTATTATGAATATAAAAATAAAAGTTATAAAAATATTATTATTAAGATTATAAGTATATATTAACTATATTAACAAATTATTTTAGAAATATTCACATATAATAATTTTAAGTATTTTTAATATAACACTAAACAAATATACCTAAATATTAATAGAACTATAAAAATATTAATCATTTTGAATGTATACACAAATTAAAAATATATGTTATTAATATAAAAATGGTGTAACAAATAAATTTATATATATTCATTCGATTACGATTATATGTATTAATGAAAATACAAATGATATAGGTTCGTGAATCCGAGGCCAACCCTACACTTGTTCAATGTCGTCATATGTATTTTACTACAAAATACAGTATTGTGAGTTTCATTACTCCTTTTTTAAATGTTTTTGCAATATATATATTTTTGGGACTGAGAATACATGCGCTATTTTATAACTATTTTACGAAATAGACACAAGTACTTAAAAACATTCTACGATTGAGTTACGAGTACACCGGATATTACCCCTTTATAGTCTGGTAATCTAAGAATTAGGAAACCGAGCTCCTAATTGACGTGAATCCTAAAGATAGATCTATAGGCACTCACAAGCCCCAGTCATAGAATTTGAACTGCTTTAGTACTTAGAAATAGGTATACAACCGCCAGCTTTAAAAGATATGATCTGTTTATGAGGTGTACACAACCATCATATTTAAAAGAGTGGCCTGTTTGTATGCTTTTGCATGACCGTGCGGAATTCCGGTATGCGGGGAATATTCTATATGCATCTTGTTAAGGTCGATTACCAGGTGTTTATATATCGTATGAATGATTTTTCAGCAGTGAGCAGACCTGCACAGATTGTTTTCGAAATATGAGTATCTTGTGGTCTATTATACTATCTGAAATGATTATTTATGATAAACTAATGAACTCACCAACCATTTGGTTGACACTTTAAAGCATGTTTATTCTCAAGTATTAAAGAAATCTTCCGCTGTGCATTTGCTCATATTAGAGATATTACTTGGAGTCATTCATGACATATTTCAAAAGACGTTGCATTCGAGTCGTCGAGTTCATCAAGATTATTACTAAGTCAATTATAGTTGGATATATTATGAAATGGTGTGCATGCCGTCAACTGTCGATGTAATGAAAGTTTGTCTTTTAAAAACGAATGCAATGTTTGTAAAATGTATCATATAGAGGTCAAGTACATCGCGATGTAACCAAATGTAATGTATTCGTCCAGATGAATTAGGATGGGTCATGAAACTTAGCCGACCCTGGCTCATGCATATCACGTGATTATAAACCTCTATCTAATATATACACAGAATAGTGAAGGGAGCCCTAATTAAGCGTGACAAAAACTTGGAATTAAATTAAAAAACATTTTTCTCACGAAAAAGTAAAAAGAAGGACATTACACCAAATATTTCAAAATGGGTTTATAAACATTACTATTACTATTACTATTACTATTAATAATAATATAACTAATAGACAAAATTTGTCTTATTAGTTATGAATAGTACTATTTAATATTTCATTTTTTACACACCCAACCTCCTAACTTTCATTAAAATACAAATCGAACCCCCCTATTTTATAGTACTATTTAATATTTCATTTTTCACACACTCAACCCCATAACTTTCATTAAAATACAAACCGAACCCCCCCCCCCATTTATACCTATATTCTAAAATATTATTTATCACATCACTAACACTAAAAATATTGAATAATAACACTCACCACGCTACTGAAATGTCCCGTTCATATTGATTATAAACGTTCCATATTAATTGATTTCGTCGCGAGGTTTTGAGCTCTATATGGGCCATTTTTCAAAGACTGCATTCATTTTTAAAACAACCATAACCTTTATTTTATCGATAAAGGTTTAAAAAGCATTACGTAGATTATCAAATAATGATAATCTAAAATATACCGTTTACACACGACCATTACATAATGGTTTACAATAAGAATATATTACATCAAAAATAAGTTTCTTGAATGCAGTTTTTACATAATATCATACAAGCATGGACTCCAAATCTTGTCCTTATTTTATTATGCAACAGCGGAAGCTCTTAATAATTACATGAGAATAAGCATGCTTAAAACGTCAACAAAAAATGTTGGTGAGTTATAGGTTTAACCTATATATTATCAAATCATAATAATAGACCACAAGATTTCATATTTCAATATACATCCCATACATAGACATAAAATTCATTCATATGGTGAACACCTGGTAACCGACATTAACAAGATGCATATAATAATATCCCCTATCATTCCGGAAAATCTTTCGGACATGATAAAAACAACATCGAAGTACTAAAGCATCCGGTACTTTGGATGGGGTTCGTTAGGCCCAATAGATCTATCTTTAGGATTCGCGTCAATTAGGCGTGCACTAATTCTCAAAATTAGTGATGTTCCCTAATTCTTAGGCTACTAAGCAAAAAGGGGCATATTCGGCTTCGATCATTCAATCATATAATGTAGTTTCGATTACTTGTGTCTATTTCGTAAAACATTTATAAAAATTTCGCATGTATTCTCAGCCCAAAAATATAAAGGGTAAAAAAGGCAAATGAAACTCACTTTCACAGATTTTTACTTCGTCGGGAAGTAAGACTTGGCCACTGGTCGATTCACGAACCTATAACAAATATGTACATATATATCAAAGTATGTTCAAAATATATTTACAACATTTTTAATACGTTTTAATGTTTTAAGTTTATTAAGTCAGCTATCCTCGTTAGTAACCTACAACTAGTTGTCCACAATTAGATGTACAGAAATAAATCGATATATATTATCTTGAATCAATCCACGACCCAGTGTATACACGTCTCAGGCTAGATCACAACTCAAATTATATATATTTTTGGAATCAACCTCAACCCTGCATAGCTAACTCCAATATTACTGCATATAGAGTGTCTATGGTTGTTCCAAATAATATATATAGATGGGTCGATATGATATGTCAAAACATTTTCATACGTGTCTATGGTATCCCAAGATTACATAATATATTAGAATACATGTATAATACAATATAAGTTAGCTAGGATATGATTAATATAAATTTGTTACCAATTTTCACGTAGCTACAACAAGCAAAAATATCCAATCTTGTTTTACCCATAACTTCTTCGTTTTAAATCCGTTTTGAGTGCTTCAAGTTGCTATGATTTCATATTGAACTTAAGTTTATGAATCTAAACAGAAAAAGTATAAGTTTATAGTCGAAAATACAGGTTACAAGTCATTTTTGTAAAGGTAGTCATTTCAGTCAAAAGAACGACGTCTAGATGACCATTTTGGAAAACATACTTCCACTTTGAGTTTAACCATGATTTTTGGATATAGTTTCATGTTCATAAGAAAAATCATTTTCTCAGAAGAACAACTTTTAAATCAAAGTTTATCATAGTTTTTAATTAACTAACCCAAAACAGCTCGCGGTGTTACTACGACGGCGTATATCCGATTTTACGGTGTTTTTTGTGTTTTTCGGTTTTAAATCATTAAGTTAGCATATCATATAGATATAGAACATGTGTTTAGTTGATTTTAAAAGTCAAGTTAGAAGGATTAACTTTTGTTTGCGGACAAGTTTAGAATTAACTAAACTGTGTGTGATGACCCGAAAATTTCTGACCAAATTTAAACTTAATCTTTAACGTTTCTAACACGATAAGCAAAGTCTGTAAAGTTGAATCTCAAAATTTTTGAACTATTCAATTACCTTTCGATTGTTCTCAACGATTCGTGAACAATTATATGTAAATAGATACATATATATACCATAACTTGAAAACGTAACAAAGTGTTGAGTATATGATACTGTGCATTAAACTTATTGGTTTGATTATCTGATTGATATATTTAGATACAGATTTAAAAGATTATGCCAAACGATTGAATTAAAAGATAATTATTGAGTCCCTTAAGGATTATGATATTATTACGGGTCTCTGTTGTAAGGTCCACGTTGATTTGGGAAATCATTCATTCTTAACGGTATTCGAAATAAATGGTAAAGTGTTTGTTTAAATAACGTAATTTGGACACATACAATAATAAGGAATATCAACTGTTGGAATTAGATATATGAATAACTTGCGATATGTATTTTAAAACGTGTTTATTAATATTGAAAATATATATTTAACAATACGATAAAATATAATATTAACTTGGTCATAAAAACGAATTGTTATTTTATATATATATATATTAACAAATAGTGAGACGATGATATATAGAAGTAAATGATCAAAATACTCGAAAGTTTAAGATATACTTTGAGTGGTATAGTTTAGGGATAATTTAAGGCTATATTTTGACAAAGGTACGTGACACGAAATGTAAAATACAAGTTTTCTCAGCGTACGAAAGGACATTTGAAAAACTGAAACCGGGACATAAGTCGATTGATGACGTACGACTTATCGGAACAAAAATTACAAGTCAACTATGCATGTGAATTTAATATAATATATAATTAATTATATAAATTAAATATATTATATATATTATATAAAATTATGTCGACAAACAAAAAGTTAAAAGTTTGTGAGCTAGATCAGAGGGTCATGCGATCGCATGGCCTTGAAGCACAAATCCCATGCGATCGCATGGGGTACTTTTTCAGAAAAGGTTCTATAAATTGCGCGATTTTTGGCTCAGAATCTATCTCTCTTTCTCTAGTATTATTACTCCGTAATATTTATTTAATTTATTTTATTATTATTATTATTATTTATATTATTAATATTAATATTATTATTAATCTTATTATTATTAGTATTATTAATTATGTATTATACATAAAATACTACGACGAGGTCATGAGTGGGTTATTTTCAAAATAGTTTTCAAGCGGGATAGAGCTAAGGAAATTATGGGTTATTGCCAAAGAGGTTATGGGTAATTTTCGATGGTATATGAAATGTCCCGTTCTTATTGATTAAAAACGTTCCATATTAATTGATTTCGTTGCGAGGTTTTGACCTCTATATGAGACGTTTTTCAAAGACTGCATTCATTTTTAAAACAAACCATAACCTTTATTTCATAAATAAAGGTTTAAAAAGCTTTACGTAGATTATCAAATAATGATAATCTAAAATATCCTGTTTACACACGACCATTACATAATGGTTTACAATACAAATATGTTACATCGAAATCAGTTTCTTGAATGCAGTTTTTACACAATATCATACAAACATGGACTCCAAATCTTGTCCTTATTTTAGTATGCAACAGCGGATGCTCTTAATATTCACCTGAGAATAAACATGCTTTAAACGTCAACAAAAATGTTGGTGAGTTATAGGTTTAACCTATATATATCAAATCGTAACAATAGACCACAAGATTTCATATTTCAATACACATCCCATACATAGAGATAAAAATCATTCATATGGTGAACACCTGGTAACCGACATTAACAAGATGCATATATAAGAATATCCCCATCATTCCGGGACACCCTTCGGATATGATATAAATTTCGAAGTACTAAAGCATCCGGTACTTTGGATGGGGTGTGTTAGACCCAATAGATCTATCTTTAGGATTCGCGTCAATTAGGGTGTCTGTTCCCTAATTCTTAGATTACCAGACTTAATAAAAAGGGGCATATTCGATTTCGATAATTCAACCATAGAATGTAGTTTCACGTACTTGTGTCTATTTCGTAAATCATTTATAAAACCTGCATGTATTCTCATCCCAAAAATATTAGATTTTAAAAGTGGGACTATAACTCACTTTCACAGATTTTTACTTCGTCGGGAAGTAAGACTTGGCCACTGGTTGATTCACGAACCTATAACAATATATACATATATATCAAAGTATGTTCAAAATATATTTACAATACTTTTAATATATTTTGATGTTTTAAGTTTATTAAGCCAGCTGTCCTCGTTAGTAACCTACAACTAGTTGTCCACAGTTAGATGTACATAAATAAATCAATAAATATTATCTTGAATCAATCCACGACCCAGTGTATACGTATCTCAGTATTGATCACAACTCAAACTATATATATTTTGGAATCAACCTCAACCCTGTATAGCTAACTCCAACATTCACATATAGAGTGTCTATGGTTGTTCCGAAATATATATAGATGTGTCGACATGATAGGTAGAAACATTGTATACGTGTCTATGGTATCTCAAGATTACATAATATACAATACAAGTTGATTAAGTTATGGTTGGAATAGATTTGTTACCAATTTTCACGTAGCTAAAATGAGAAAAATTATCCAATCTTGTTTTACCCATAACTTCTTCATTTTAAATCCGTTTTGAGTGAATCAAATTGCTATGGTTTCATATTGAACTCTATTTTATGAATCTAAACAGAAAAAGTATAGGTTTATAGTCGTAAAAATAAGTTACAAGTCGTTTTTGTAAAGGTAGTCATTTCAGTCGAAAGAACGACGTCTAGATGACCATTTTAGAAAACATACTTCCACTTTGAGTTTAACTATAATTTTTGGATATAGTTTCATGTTCATAATAAAAATCATTTTCTCAGAATAACAACTTTTAAATCAAAGTTTATCATAGTTTTTAATTAACTAACCCAAAACAGCCCGCGGTGTTACTACGACGGCGTAAATCCGGTTTTACGGTGTTTTTCGTGTTTCCAGGTTTTAAATCATTAAGTTAGCATATCATATAGATAAAGAACATGTGTTTAGTTGATTTTAAAAGTCAAGTTAGAAGGATTAACTTTTATTTGCGAACAAGTTTAGAATTAACTAAACTATGTTCTAGTGATTACAAGTTTAAACCTTCGAATAAGATAGCTTTATATGTATGAATCGAATGATGTTATGAACATCATTACTACCTTAAGTTCCTTGGATAAACCTACTGGAAAAGAGAAAAATGGATCTAGCTTCAACGGATCCTTAGATGGCTCGAAGTTCTTGAAGCAGAATCATGACACGAAAACAAGTTCAAGTAAGATCATCACTTGAAATAAGATTGTTATAGTTATAGAAATTGAACCAAAGTTTGAATATGATTATTACCTTGTATTAGAATGATAACCTACTGTAAGAAACAAAGATTTCTTGAGGTTGGATGATCACCTTACAAGATTGGAAGTGAGCTAGCAAACTTGAAAGTATTCTTGATTTTATGAAACTAGAACTTTTGGAATTTATGAAGAACACTTAGAACTTGAAGATAGAACTTGAGAGAGATCAATTAGATGAAGAAAATTGAAGAATGAAAGTTTTTGTAGGTGTTTTTGGTCGTTGGTGTATGGATTAGATATAAAGGATATGTTATTTTGTTTTCATGTAAATAAGTCATGAATGATTACTCATATTTTTGTAATTTTATGAGATATTTCATGCTAGTTGCCAAATGATGGTTCCCACATGTGTTAGGTGACTCACATGGTCTGCTAAGAGCTGATCATTGGAGTGTATATACCAATAGTACATACATCTAAAAGCTGTGTATTGTACGAGTACGAATACGGGTGCATACGAGTAGAATTGTTGATGAAACTGAACGAGGATGTAATTGTAAGCATTTTTGTTAAGTAGAAGTATTTTGATAAGTGTATTGAAGTCTTTAAAAAGTGTATAAATACATATTAAAACACTACATGTATATATATTTTAACTGAGTCGTTAACTCATCGTTAGTCGTTACATGTAAATGTTGTTTTGAAACCTTTAGGTTAACGATCTTGTTTAATGTTGTTAACCCATTGTTTATTATAACAAATGAGATGTTAAATTGTTATATTATCATGATATTATGATATATAGTATATCTTAGTATGATGTATATACTGTTAAATGTCGTTACAACGATAATCGTTACATATATGTCTCGTTTCGAAATCATTAAGTTAGTAGTCTTATTTTTACATATGTAATTCATTGTTAATACACTTAATAATATATTTACTTATCATTTAACATAATTAACCAAGTGTATCAATATCTTAATATGATTCATATGTACCTAGTAAGACGTTGTTATAACGATAATCGTTATATATATCGTTTTCGAGTTTCTTAAATTAATAGTCTCATTTTTATGTATATAACTCATTGTTAAAATACCTAATGAGATACATACTTATAATAAAATCATGTTAACTATATATATAACCATATATATGTCATCGTATAGTTTTTACATGTTTTAACGTTCGTGAATCACCGGTCAACTTGGGTGGTCAATTGTCTATATGAAACATATTTCAATTAATCAAGTCTTAACAAGTTTAATTGCTTAACATGTTGGAAACATTTAATCATGTAAATATCAATCTCAATTAATATATATAAACATGGAAAAGTTCGGGTCACTACAGTATATTTGTGAATCAAACCTAGTGTTTATCATCTACGTTACGTCTACGTACTTTCCTACAATATTGAATCTCAATACTGATACGTAAGCACTCATATCTTATCTTTTATATATTAATTATGTATCCATGTCTAGTGCTCGAGTATATATATTTATATATGCTTGTATGCTAAATTTCGTCGTTAAACAATTTATAATGAATCACTAATTAAATACATATATTACTGGTAAAAGGTATATGATATACATGTTTTTGGAAAGCTGGCGAAAAATCAATAACTTTTCATTTAGATATCGAATAGATTCGATGAACGGATTAAAAGATATGATCAACTGAATTATGATTGACGTTAATTGAAATTGCTTTTGAATCTGCAATTAAGATTTAAACAACTTGTTTACGAGATTGATAAAGTGAACTTTTAAATATTACCAACCGAGTAAATGAATCCTTATATAAGGCACGTCTCATTTTGTTGAACTATTGTCAAAATTGACTTTTTGAAACGACTTTGGATAACTATTATATGACGATCTCGAGTATTAGGATTGTGATACACTACGACTTGACCTAGCTTGATAGACATTTATTGACCAACATATGTTCTCTAGGTTGAGATCTACGATTAATTGGTAATCCGAGTTTCGGTCACATTTTAGTGAACAACTTTATATGCTGCTAAGGTGAGTTTCATATGCTCCCTTTTTAATTGCTTTTGCAATCTATATTTTTGAGCTGAGAATACATGCACTTTATTTTAAACGCAATGGATACAAGTACATACTAAATTCTACACCGAGTTTGAACCGAAAATCCCTTAGCTTTGGTAACTAGTAACTGCCGGTTATAAGAACTGGTGGGCGCGAGTAGTAGTATATGGATCCATATGGCTTGACATCCCCGTCTGTTCCAGGTATAGAAACCCTAGCCTGAACTATAAAACAGACGTATGCTATTTGAGGTTAGTACATGTTGGTTTGCGTGTATTGTACATGTTGGTTGCATGTATGTTAAAACAGGGGTACTTATTATAACGTTAAAGCTTAGTTACGAGGGTGCTCTGTTATGTAGAATCTATTGATAAACGTTTCTGGATGAAACAACTGAAATCTTGTGATCCACTTTTATATACAGATTAGCGAAACACTAAAACTATGAACTCACCAACCTTTGTGTTGACACTTGTTAGCATGTTTATTCTCAGGTTCCCTATAAGTCTTCCGCTGTTTGCTTACATGTTATACAAGCTATGTGCATGGAGTCTTGCATGCTTTATTCAAGAAAATGTTGCATTCACAAAATCATCACCATGTATCTTATTTTGACTGCATTGTCAACGGAATTACTATTGTAAACTATTATTTACGGTGATTGTCTATATATAGAAATCATCAGATGTCGAGAACCTTTGATTTAAATATTCATTGATGGTGTGCTTTTTCAAAAGAATGCAATGTTTACAAAACGTATCATATAGAGATCAAATACCTCGCAATGAAATCGATGAATGACGTGTTCGTCCATATGGATTTGGAGCGATTGTCACACTATGTTATAGTGATTACATGTTCAAATCTTCGAATAAGATAGTTTTATATGTATGAATCGAATGATGTTATGAACATCATTACAACCTCAAGTTTAGTAGGTAAACCTACTAGAAGTGACAAGAAATGATCTAGCTTCAAAGGATCTTGGATAGCTTGAAAGTTCTTGAAGTAGAATCATGACACAAAAACAAGTTCAAGTAAGATTATCACTCGAATTAAGATAGTTATAGTTATAGGAATTGAATCAAAGTTTGTATATGAGTATTACCTTGATTTAGAATGATATCTTACTGTAAACAACAAGGATTTCTTGAGGTTGGATGATCACTTTACAAGATTGGAAATGAGCTAGTAAACTTGGAAGTATTCTTGATTTTATGAAACTAGAACTTGTAGAATTTATGAAGAACACTTAGAACTTGAAGATAGAACTTGAGAAAGATCAATTAGATGAAGAAAATTGAAGAATGAAAGTGTGTGTAGGTGTTTTTGGTCGTTGGTATATGGATTAGATATAAAGGATGTGTAATTTTGTTTACATGTAAATAAGTCATGAATGATTACTAATATTTTTGTAATTTTATGAGATATTTCATGCTAGTTGCCAAATGATGGTTCCCATATGTGTTAGGTGACTCACATGGGCTACTAAGAGCTGATCATTGGAGTGTATATACCAATAGTACATACATCTAAAAGCTGTGTATTGTACGAGTACGAATACGGGTGCATACGAGTAGAATTGTTGATGAAACTGAACGAGGATGTAATTGTAAGCATTTTTGTTAAGTAGAAGTATTTTGATAAGTGTCTTAAAGTCTTTCAAAAGTGTATAAATACATATTAAAACACTACATGTATATACATTTTAACTGAGTCGTTAAGTCATCGTTAGTCGTTACATGTAAGTGTTGTTTTGAAACCTTTAGGTTAACGATCATGTTAAATGTTGTTAAACCATTGTTTATTATATCTAAAGAGATGTTAAATTATTACATTATCATGATATTATGATGTATAAATATATCTTAATATGATATATGTGACGACCCGGAAATTTCCGACCAAATTTAAACTTAATCTTTATATTATTTCGACACGATAGACAAAGTCTGTAATGTTGAGTCTCGGAAATTTTTGAACTAAGTACATGGATGACGATTACCCTTCGACTGTTACCAACGATTCACGAACAATTGCCTGTAAAATAAATATGTATATATATAATTATAAATATAAGTACATATATAATATTTTGAATTAATAAAGTATACTTTAAATTAATTAAAATTTAAAATGTAAAATAATACTTAGAATAATTAGATTATTATTAAAATAATTACATATATATATATATATATATATATATATATATATATATATATATATATATATATATATATATATATGTTATGATGAATCTATATATATATGAGTTTATTAAAGATATATAAAATATATAAACATTAACAAATTCAATAAATGTCATCACATAATATAATATTACATAAATGGTATTATATTAAATTGCAAGTTTGAAATATAATTGTTATTTTTATTAGAAAATAATACAAACTATTTTTTTATGATATTAGTTTTATTATTATTATTAGTATTTTATTTATAATTAGTATGATTATAATTATAAATTATTAATTCATTATTCATGTAATAATCGTATAAATGGATTTGATGAATCGGAAAAAGTTCCAAGTCCTTTTCCATCTGTAGTTAATTGTTCAAATCGTACCAATCAAATTCACAAAGAACCAAAAGCAGTTTAACATCACAATCTACTTTCTATTTTTTTGTTTTATTTCTCTTCTGATTTACTCCATATGACGATTACTTGTTTGTATACAATAATTGAATTGATCAGTGATATAAGAAAACTCATTCAATTCTTTCATCCACATTATCCATCTAAAACTACTTGTATCAATTAGTTTTAAAACAGAAAAACCTAGAACGAGGAATAAAAACCATAACCAACCTACTTTGATCACACTATCACCTATCACCACTTTCATCCAAACTTTGAGAATCATCCTATATCATCTCTTCATCGTTAAACCACTAGAACAACCACCTCGATTCATCACTGCATACAAGCCGTTTTCTGTTTTGTCATTAACAACCCAACACCACTTTATCTTATATAAATCAAACCCTATCAAACCCGTTCACTATATCATCACTTGAAATTTAACTCGATCACCAGCCATCTTGTATTTATTTCTTCCATGAAATCCTAAACTGACCCTTGCTGCTATATTTCTGTTCTACAACTCGATAACCATCTGCACTCGTTATCTTTTTCATTAACACATACAATCACCATAACTCGCCACCCTACTAACCATTTAATTTTCTTTCTGTTTCTTTATAGAACACAGCCACACATCGATTCATTTTTTTCTTATTTCCATTGATCGACAAAAAGAAACCCAAATTGAGTACGGCTGTACAGCCATGACCGCACCACCCACAAGATAATTAATTGAGGGATATATTGCTATTACGAAGGAGAGGAATCATGGAGAAGACGAATTAAGAAACGATAATGAATACTATTATAAACAATTCGATCATTATAAAAACTTACCTTTGTTTACTGCATCTGCTTGTAATACAAACCATAGGGGCTCGAAGAAAACCCACAAAAGAAAACCCTACATGTTTTTCTACTACTGCTGCGTGTATAATATTTCGATCAGACTCAACCAACCAGGTCATGTTTTTGATTTAGTTGTTATACTGCATCAAACGATTAATGCTCACTTATTCCTTCCATATATATATATATATATATATATATATATATATATATATATATATATATATATATATATATATATATATATATATATATATATATATATATATATATATATATATATATATATATATATATATATATATACTAAAATCATCTGGTGGGTGCCAAGAACAATGATTGAAGTTTTATCGTGCGTTTCTTTTTCTTTGTATATGGTCGAAAAGTTAAATATAGTTGGCGATTTAATATTGCTTTGATTAGTTGTGGAGCCAGACAAAACTGCACGTATATACCTATTACTCTTGGTACCGAACTGTGAAGGGATTAATTGATCCATGTGGGCCGTAATATTTATATTTATTGGATATCTAATGTAACCGAAACCCCACCCACTTGATGATATTTTTTTTAGTATACAATTTGATGAGATTGAGCTGTAAAGTAATTGATAGTGAATCATACCTAACTATTAGTTTATTCGCACAAAATATTATTCTTTAGTTACGGGAATCTGTCTGTTATGATTATGTGATGGATAAATAACATGGCGATTAGGATAGGAAACATTTAAGGTATTATGATGATGAAGATATAGATGACGATGATATTAAGGATTTATGGTATTAATCGATAATGAAGAACGAGAGGTTACAGTTTATTGTTTAGGATAAGTGGATCAACACTATGTTTAAATGGGTTTGTATATAGGGCTTCAAAATATAAATCTGATGGGCTGAGGTTCGTTGTGTTGCTGGGTCGTAAAGATTGACTAGCGACGAATGGATATATGATTTATCCTATGAATGAAAACAGAAAGAAACCGATGGCGAAATGGTTAGGGGTGTTTATGATTAATCCAGAGATCCTGAGTTCGAACCTAGGTTGCTGCAGTTCATTTTTTTTTTTTACTGCACAAGTTGGGCCAAACTGATGGAAAGGATATATAAACTTCAATTCGGGTTAAATCAGAATAATATATTAGCTCAAATGGTTGGGTGTGTGTTAGGGAATCGAGAGGTCGCGGGTTCGAGGCCGAGCATTGGCAGAAACAATTTTCTTTTTAGGGAAGATTATGAATTCTTTTGAAGGTAGTATTAATTATTTTATTATTATTATTATTATTATTATTATTATTATTATTATTATTATTATTATTATTATTATTATTATTATTATTATTAGGTAGGTAAGTATCATTATAAACATTATTATTATTAGTAAAATCATTATTTTTTTTTTGTAGTTATTATTATTAGTATTAATTACTAATAAAATTAACATATTTATTAAAAGTATTATTTTTATTAAAGTTATCATTTTATCACTTATACTAAAAGTATCATTTCTTAACTTTATTATCATGATTATTATTTTTAGTATTACTAATATTATTTTAGTATTATTACAATTTTAACAAAACAAACGATACGTGTATATATATATATATATATATATATATATATATATATATATATATATATATATATATTTACAAAATATATATTTAATACATATAACATAACAGAATTTTTATTTTATTTTTAATTATTTTAAATATATAAAATGAACATATAAAACCTATAGGTTATTAATATAAAAATGATATAACTAATAAGCTTATATATATATATATATATATATATATATATATATATATATATATATATATATATATATATATATATATATAAATTGTTCGATTACAATTATATGTGTTAATATATATACAAATGATATAGGTTCGTGAATCCGAGGTCAATCCTACACTTGTTAAATGTCGTCATATGTATTTTTACTACAAAATACAGTATGGTGAGTTTCATTTGCTCCCTTTTTACTTATTACATTTTTTGGGCTGAGAATACATGCAAATATTTTATTAATTGTTTTATAATATTTATATGCGTGAGTTCATTCGATTCCCTTTTACTCTTTACATTTTTGGGACTGAGAATACATGCGCTGTTTTTACAACTGCTTTATTAATTGCTTTTGAAATATATTTTGAACTGCGAATACATGAAATGCTTTTATAAATGTTTGACGAGATAGACACAAGCAAAACATTCCTCGAATGAATTATTATGTAGACAGAAGTTCTGCGGATTATTATTGAATTATGTGGACATGATAATTGCCACTATTGAATTATGTGGACATGATAATTGCCACCATTGAATTATGTGGACATGATAATTGCCACCATTGAATTATGTGGACATGATAATTGCCACCAATTGAAGTGAATGTTATATATCGAGAGAATGATTTTATACACAGGTTATGTGTATGATATTTTGTACACGAGATATGTGTACGGTTACAAAGATTTGTTAAAATGATTTCGTACATGAGAAAGGTGTACTGTATTTAAAAGATATCGCATGTACATTACAGGTGGGTATAGGATTCGGGCCCATTTGTACCATGCAGGATTTAAATCTTGTGATCTATCAAAATGATGAATTTTATTATTTTATGATAAACCTATGAACTCACCAACCTTTTGGTTGACACTTGAAAGCATGTTTATTCTCAGGTATGAAAGAAATCTTCCGCTGTGCATTTGCTCATTGTAAAGACATTATTTGGAGTCGATCATCGCAATGTAACCAGATGTTGGTGACTTCATCCAGACAGATTAGGACGGGGTATGACATGTGGTATCAGAGCGGTGGTCTTAGCGAACCAGATCTTGCTTTATTGTGTCTAACTGATAGTTATTTAGATGCATTAGTGAGTCTGGACTTCGACCGTGTCTGCATGTCAAAAGTTTTGCTTATCATTTCTAGTCGGAAATCATCTGCTTATCATCCTTAGGAAATTTACTGCTTATCATTCTTAGTCTAGACACATCTTACTGCAATGATTGCATGAATAGTGTATAGACAAAATTCATATCTTATCATATCTGTTACTGAAGACTTTGCCTGACAACTTCTGTAGATTCCTCCGTAACTTATGGGATTTTAGTATTATATATGCATATGTAAATTATGTATTGCAGGGTACTAATCTACATCCTATAATCTAATTCTTATCGAAAATTCTTCATCTGATCGTACGAGATGAATCCCTCAACCAGTTCGAATTCCTCGGATTCCGACAACTATTCCGATATGGAGTTTCACCTATCAGCGTCACCAGAATGAATCAACCAATCAGTCATCCCCAATTCATCTGATGGGTTCATAGTCGACTTCATCAATGGAGACGCGAAGAAGGCGATCACTTCCACCAACCGAATTTACCTCTTGGCGATGAACCTGAAACACTTACCGGCGAACCTGTTTGTAATACCATTTTCACCCTTATTTCCCGAATATCTCGTCACGGTTATATACTATCTTGGATTCTAGATCTTATTCATCCGCTCGTTCTGGCGAACAATCATCCCGGAATAATGGAAGAAATCAATGAGCTTCGCGTTCTAGTGATCAATGTGGAGAATATGGTGCAAAACTTACCAACTCCAACAACATCAACAGTACCATCACCACCACCAACAACAGCATCCGCATCCCACACCTCAACTTCACAATCTGTCCCACGAGCATTAACATCATACGCACCAAAGATACCAAGGAGTACCAACAGTAATTAACGATGAAGTATTGATCCATAACTTCATTAATATTCTGCGAAGAATATGTGATTCCTAATAGTTAACGATGAAGTATTGATCCATAACTTCATTGAAGAAATATTCTGTGAAGAAGAAATATTCTGTGAAGAATATGTGGTTTCTAAAAGTTTTAAAATTACTTATTCTAGCTCAAACCGAAAAGCAAATGAGGTTAATATCATATTAACTCATTAAATCCATGGTTACATCTGAAGAAAATATATATGCAAGTATATTTTCATAAAGATTGTAATTAAAAATTCTTTTGTACAAACTGTTAATGGTGAAAATATTTTAATGGGTAGGTAACACCCGAGGAATATTTAGATTGCATATTAACCAGTTACACATTACATTCTGCGAATCTGATTCAACAGTCATTCACTATTCTACTTACATCCACAGATATACGAATCCGTTCACCATAGAATAACCATTTTCATTCAATTTCATATTTGAATTTTGATTTATCAGAATCCAACAAGTGGCATAATGAAGAAAACATTGGACAAAATAAAATTTATTAGAAACAAACAAATTAATTATAAAGAATTTTGTTAAGAATCCACGCTAACTGTTCCTAGCTAACTGATTACATTTTATTCATCACAATTTATTTATCGCAATTTATATTCTCGCAATTTATTTATCGTCATTTAATTGCTGTTATTTATTTTACGCACTTTAAATATCGGGACAAGTATACAAGGTTTTGACATATCATATCGACGCATCTATATATATTATTTGGAATAACCATAGACACTCTATATGCAGTAATGATCGAGTTCTCTATACAGGGTTGAGGTTGATTCTACAATAATATATATAGTTTGAGTTGTGATCGAGTCTGAGACGAATACGGGTCACGATACATATTAATTAATTCGAATATTATATATTAAGTTATATATGAATTATTGGACTGTGAACTGTTGACTATCGACTGAGGACTAATGACATTAGATAATTAAAATGAATTAAAATATTGATTATAACATATGAAACTAAACATTTCTTCAAGTTTGCCACTTGATTTCATTTTAAATCTCATTTGTATCTTGACGATTACAATCCGCGTTCAAACCTTTCATGATTCTTGAAAACACCTCAACCGAGAGTATGAACCAACCGCACTTCATCTACGGAAGAAAAGATTGATGCATATAGTTATGCACCTGAAAACACTCGAAATCTGAGTTAAACGTTTAACACGTATCTGTGCTAATTCATTTAGTGTTATTATCACCCAAAATATTTTGGTAATCCCTTTCAAAGTAGCCAATTTTGTCACAGCTCCAACAAGTCAACTTCGACTTTTCACTCGGATTAGCTTATTATAACCTTGATATATAAGTTTCCTTTCGTCATCGATACCGGAAAACCGTTTATATCTCACTACATTAGCAGTAAACTTACCAGCAACATCATTGATCTTTGACTTTATGAAAAGTTATTATATTCATTAAAATCCTATCATCTACTCATCCGCATCTTGTAACGAGAACTGCCATAACAATTACCGAGAATCAGCAATCAGTACTTTGAAAACTCACAGCATATCTACATCAACAGTTATATGTATGACATTTATCTCTTAGAATTATGATCTCTCATTCTGAAATTCTGAAAAGCACTCAGTCACAAATCAATACTCTGAATGTTGAAAAAGCTGAATGAAGCAGCAGAAACCATAGACAACCGTAAACGACCTTAATCATCGGAAGTTTGATGATAATGAATAGTATGTTGGAAAAGCTCAGAAACGTTGGAACTGGAAAACGGATTGAGCTAACCATGAAGGAGACCAAGGACAAATACAAGGACCATACCCTATATTCAAAGAATCCAGATAATTCTGGATCCGTTGAAATCTTTAGAGAATATCTTGCTCCGAAGTCATGTTAAAACCTTGCAAAAAATCTTTCTCCAACAACCATCGAACTTAGAAATTCCAAAATATCATCATCAATATCTTCGATATATCTGAGGATATTTTCATAAATATTCTCGTCCGAAATTATATACCTCTTCGTGCTTCCTGTGTTTCATTATATTGGAAACTTCCGAAAAATCTAAGTTTAATTTATGAATAAATTCTGGAGAAATGTAAAGAAATTGATGCATGAATTAGTATAATATAATGACACTTGGCCAACGTGATTATATTACAGTAAGTCATGCTGAATTTCTAATGGAACGTGGTGATGGTTCACAGATCTCACCCTCATCATGTTCCATGTTACATAACTCTATCATTCTATTTAACCTCCGAACATATCAAGAAAATATATTCTTGATAGTTCTATCTTTTCCGTAAAATCTGGTAATTTAACCAATCAAATCGTGTTATTACCTTTCTTTTCTGCATAGTATATTATGATCATTCATACCTACGAATCTGAGACGTCTTGATCGCTTTACTTAAGGTAGGGAAGAGAAAACAGAAGCATGGAGCTTCAAAATATAAATAGGAGTATAAACCACAGCAAATAGAGAGATCATTAACCATGGATGTCAATAATTATGGAAAGACAAATGCAAGGAAGTATTATGAAAACCACTACCCCAAGGGAGAAGTAGAAGTAAAAAGATTCTTTCAGTGGAAGTTGGAATAGAAGAATGATTGTTGTGATACTCAGAATGAAGTCAAAGATCAGAACTGGATTTAGCATTTTCAAAATCTTTTGAATGTATGGATTAAGGAAGAAAGTATAAGAGTAATGAAAATAATGGAACGGTGGAGATGAATTTATAGTAAAATATCAGACATATCAATCAAGGCAGATTATCGCATTTAATAGGATCATAATCTCTTTATCCACTGAAGAACCGAATCTTATATAGATTATGAGGATTTTCTTTAAATTCCTTGAATTTCGAAATTCAACCAAGACTACATCAGAGGTTAAGACGAACCTCTATTTATCTCATTTCACTCTTTTGTGACAGCTTCACTCGTACGCTTCACAAAAGCAAATCGTTTTATCTATATTACTCAATAATGATAAAACTCTATTTATCAACTCATATTCGTCATGAAAACATTTTTATTGTTAGCCATGACGACCGCATTCAAATTTCGGGACGAAATTTCTTTAACGGGTAGGTACTGTGACGACCCGGAAATTTCCGACCAAATTTAAACTTAATCTTTATATTATTTCGACACGATAGGCAAAGTCTGTAATGTTGAGTCTCAGAAATTTTTGAACTAAGTACATGGATGACGATTACCCTTCGACTGTTACCAACGATTCACGAACAATTGCCTGTAAAATAAATATGTATATATATAATTATAAATATAAGTACATATATAATATTTTGAATTAATAAAGTATACTTTAAATTAATTAAAATTTAAAATGTAAAATAATACTTAGAATAATTAGATTATTATTAAAATAATTACATATATATATATATATATAAATATATAGGTTATGATAAATCTATATATATATGAGTTTATTAAAGATATATAAAATATATAAACATTAACAAATTCAATAAATGTCATCACATAATATAATATTACATAAATGGTATTATATTAAATTGCAAGTTTGAAATATAATTGTTATTTTTATTAGAAAATAATACAAACTATTTTTTTATGATATTAGTTTTATTATTATTATTAGTATTTTATTTATAATTAGTATGATTATAATTATAAATTATTAATTCATTATTCATGTAATACTCGTATATATGGATTTGATGAATCGGAAAAAGTTCCAAGTCCTTTTCCATCTGTAGTTAATTGTTAAAATCGTACCAATCAAATTCACAAAGAACCAAAAGCAGTTTAACATCACAATCTACTTTCTATTTTTTTTGTTTTATTTCTCTTCTGATTTACTCCATATGACGATTACTTGTTTGTATACAATAATTGAATTGATCAGTGATATAAGAAAACTCATTCAATTCTTTCATCCACATTATCCATCTAAAACTACTTGTATAAATTAGTTTTAAAACAGAAAAACCAAGAACGAGGAATAAAAACCATAACCAACCTACTTTGATCACACTATCACCTATCACCACTTTCATCCAAACTTTGAGAATCATCCTATATCATCTCTTCATCGTTAAACCACTAGAACAACCACCTCGATTCATCACTGCATACAAGCCGTTTTCTGTTTTGTCATTAACAACCCAACACCACTTTATCTTATATAAATCAAACACTATCAAACCCGTTCACTGTATCATCACTTAAAATTTAACTCGATCACCAGACATCTTGTATTTCTTTCTTCCATGAAATCCTAAACCGACCCTTGCTGCTATATTTCTGTTCTACAGCTCGATAACCATCTGCACTCGTTATCTTTTTCATTAACACATACAATCACCATAACTCGCCACCCTACTAACCATTTAATTTTCTTTCTGTTTCTTTATAGAACACAGCCACACATCGATTCATTTTTTTCTTATTTCCATTGATCGACAAAAAGAAACCCAAATTGAGTACGACTGTACAGCCATGACCGCACCACCCACAAGATAATTAATCGAGGGATATATTGCTATTACGAAGGAGAGGAATCGTGGAGAAGACGAATTAAGAAACGATAATGAATACTATTATAAACAATTCAATCATTATAAAAACTTACCTTTGTTTGCTGCATCTGCTTGTAATACAAACCATAGGGGCTCGAAGAAAACCCACAAAAGAAAACCCTACATGTTTTTCTACTACTACTGCGTGTATAATATTTCGATCAGACTCAACCAATCAGGTCATGTTTTTGATTTAGTGGTTATACTGCATCAAACGATTAATGCTCACTTATTCCTTCCATATATATATATATTCTAAAACCATCTGGTGGGTGCCAAGAACAATGATTGAAGTTTTATCGTGTGTTTCTTTTTCTTTGTATATGGTTGACAAATTAAATATAGTTGGCGATTTAATATTGCTTTGATTAGTTGTGGAGCCAGACAAAACTGCACGTATATACCTATTACTCTTGGTACCGAACTGTGAAGGGATTAATTGATCCATGTGGGCCGTAATATTTATATTTATTGGATATCTAATGTAACCGAAACCCCACCCACTTGATGATATTTTTTTTAGTATACAATTTAATGAGATTGAGCTGTAAAGTAATTGATAGTGAATCATACCTAACTATTAGTTTATTCGCACAAAATATTATTCTTTAGTTACGGGAATCTGTCTGTTATGATTATGTGATGGATAAATAACATGGCGATTAGGATAGGAAACATTTAAGGTATTATGATGATGAAGATATAGATGACGATGATATTAAGGATTTATGGTATTAATCGATAATGAAGAACGAGAGGTTACCGTTTATTGTTTAGGATTAGTGGATCAACACTATGTTTAAATGGGTTTGTATATAGGGCTTCAAAATATAAATCTGATGGGCTGAGGTTCGTTGTGTTGCTGGGTCGTAATGATTGACTAGCGACGAATGGATATATGATTTATCCCATGAATGAAAACAGAAAGAAACCGATGGCGAAATGGTTAGGGGTGTTTGTGATTAATCCAGAGATCCTGAGTTCGAACCTAGGTTGCTGCAGTTCATTTTTTTTTACTGCACAAGTTGGGCCAGACTGATGGAAAGGATATATAAACTTCAATTCGGGTTAAATCAGAATAACAGATTAGCTCAAATGGTTGGGTGTGTGTTAGGGAATCGAGAGGTCGCGGGTTCGAGCCCGAGCATTGGCAGAAACAGTTTTCTTTTTAGGGAAGATTATGAATTCTTTTGAAGGTAGTATTAATTATTTTATTATTATTATTATTATTATTATTATTATTATTATTATTATTATTATTATTATTATTATTATTATTATTATTATTATTATTAGGTAGGTAAGTGTCATTATTAACATTATTATTATTAGCAAAATCATTATATTTTTTTATAGTTATTATTATTAGTATTAATTACTAATAAAATTAACATATTTATTAAAAGTATTATTTTTATTAAAGTTATCATTTTATCACTTATACTAAAAGTATCATTTCTTAACTTTATTATCATGATTACTATTTTTAGTATTACTAATATTATTTTAGTATTATTACAATTTTAACAAAACAAACGATACGTATATATATATATATACAAAATATATATTTAATACATATAACATAACAGAATTTATATATTTTTTAATTATTTTAAATATATAAAATGAACATATGAAACCTATAGGTTATTAATATAAAAATGATATAACTAATAAGCTTATATATATATATATATATATATATATATATATATATATATATATATATATATATATATATATATATATATATATGTATATATATAAATTGTTCGATTACAATTATATGTGTTAATATATATACAAATGATATAGGTTCGTGAATCCGAGGTCAACCCTACACTTGTTAAATATCGTCATATGTATTTTTACTACAAAATACAGTATGGTGAGTTTCATTTGCTCCCTTTTTACTTATTACATTTTTTGGGCTGAGAATACATGCAAATGTTTTATTAATTGTTTTATAATATTTATATGCGTGAGTTCATTCGATTCCCTTTTACTCTTTACATTTTTGGGACTGAGAATACATGCGCTGTTTTTACAACTGCTTTATTAATTGCTTTTGAAATATATTTTGAACTGCGAATACATGAAATGCTTTTATAAATGTTTGACGAGATAGACACAAGCAAAACATTCCTCGAATGAATTATTATGTAGACAGAAGTTCTGCGGATTATTATTGAATTATGTGGACATGATAATTGCCACTATTGAATTATGTGGACATGATAATTGCCACCATTGAATTATGTGGACATGATAATTGCCACCATTGAATTATGTGGACATGATAATTGCCACCAATTGAAGTGAATGTTATATATCGAGAGAATGATTTTATACACAGGTTATGTGTATGATATTTTGTACACGAGATATGTGTACGGTTACAAAGAGTTGTTAAAATAATTTCGTACACGAGAAAGGTGTAATGTATTTAAAAGATATCGCATGTACATTACAGGTGGGTATAGGATTCGGGCCCATTTGTACCATGCAGGATTTAAATCTTGTGGTCTATCAAAATGATGAATTTTATTGTTTTATGATAAACCTATGAACTCACCAACCTTTTGGTTGACACTTGAAAGCATGTTTATTCTCAGGTATGAAAGAAATCTTCCGCTGTGCATTTGCTCATTGTAAAGACATTATTTGGAGTCGATCATTGCAATGTAACCAGATGTTGGTGACTTCGTCCAGACGTATACAATTAAATGTCGTTACAACGATAGTCGTTACATATATGCCTCGTTTCGAAATCATTAAGTTAGTAGTCTTGTTTTACATATGTAGTTCATTGTTAACATACTTAATTATCATTTTATCATGTTAAACATAGTGTATCAATATCTTAATATGATTCATATGTAATTAGTAAGACGTTGATATAACAATAATCGTTATATATATCGTTTTCGAGTTTCTTAATTCAATAGGCTCATTTTTATGTATATAACTCATTGTTAAAATACCTAATGAGATACATACTTATCATAATATCATGTTAACTATATATATATATATATATATATATATATATATATATATATATATATATATATATATATATATATATATATATATATATATATATATATATATATATGTCATCATATAGTTTTTACAAGTGTTAACGTTCGTGAATCACCGATCAACTTGGGTGGTCAATTGTCTACATGAAACCTATTTCAATTAATCAAGTCTTAACAAGTTTGATTGCTTAACATGTTGGAAACACTTAATCATGTAAATATCAATTTCATTTAATATATATAAACATGGAAAAGTTCGGGTCACTACAGCTACTACTGTGCTACCTTTTTTTTTTGTCTCAAACGATAAAAAAGCAACTTTCATAAAAGCAACAACCCTTCAATGCTATCAAAAGATATCGAAAAATATTCTTTTTTACAAAATAGATCAACTAACTTTAAAAAAAAAAAAAACCCGAATGCTAAAAGAAGCAACTTTCACAAAGGAACAACCCTTCAATGTTAGAAGTCGATTTTTTTTTTTTTTTTTACAAAATAGATCAACACTTTTTTTTAACTCGCATTTAAAACGGAGCCCCCGGCGCGAAGCGAGGGCTCCACAACTAGTTATACCTATTTGATAGTTACATAGCCTTGCAAAAGCATGTGGCATTATATCTCAGTTTCCAATCTAGTTGATCTAGAACAAAAAAGAAAATTAAAGATAAACACTACAAAGCAACCGTGGTTGAAAACTCCACACATAAAATTAGCGACTTTCGCACATCTTTGCGTTGACGAACCATTGAAATACTTTAACTTTGACCCGTTGTTGCGGCCCAACATATATAAATTATATTTAAATAGTCCATATTGTAGCCCCCCAATTAAAAAAACAAAATCTTCCCGCCTAATGGCCAAACCATTACACCAATCATGAAAGAATTCAAGAATATATGAAGACATGATCCACCGCACGTTCCACCAATAAATTAAAGCCGTTCATACGTTGTAAGTCCATGAACAATGTAGTAGCAAGTGATCTATCGATTCTACGTAAAACACAAATAATAACCTAATTATTTTGAATCAGAAAAAATAATAACCTAGATTGCTTTTATTAATGTAGTACATAAAAAAAAAAAAAAAAAAAAAAATAATAATAATAATAATAATAATAATAATAATAATAATAATAATAATAATAATAATTTGCGAGCTCAACGGTTCCCTGCATGTATTTTGTGTCATGAGATAGGGAGAAGTCATGAGTTCGATCCTTAGGGATGAGATGATTTACTTAAAACAATTGAACACCAATAATGGTCACGGACCTCTATCCTGAAACACTGCCCGAATGGATGTGTTACCGGGTACCGTCGATCGGGTTCAAATTTCTGCCCGAACGTGTTTGATATACGGTGCAAATGATGGGGAAAAAAGTATACGGAGTATACTAATACTAATACTAATAATAATAATAATAACAATAATAATAAAATATTATATACTAAAATATTGAAATTATAAAAAAAAAAAAAAAAAGTGTTCTGAGTCACCTCCCAATTTCAAAATAAAAAAAAAAAAAAAATCACAATAAATCAACCTCCGTTAATTTCCAATCCGGTATAGACCGCCTGGTGTACCATCGTCACCGGTGGCAATCATCAATCAATAATCTCAGTATGACAAAACCGTCGATTATGCTTAACTACATATGGATCCTTATATTGATTTCAGTTTTAAACGAAGTTAGTTTCGTTACAGTTGCTTATAAGAAGTCAACAATTTTACTGCCTTCCGAATCAGTTACTGTAATGACTGCCACGTGTCCGGCACCGGACCCTAGTCTAAATTACCGTCCGGTGATCGGAATTGTAACACATCCAGGAGACGGTGCATCAGGTCGATTGAGTAATGCTACAAATGCATCGTATATTGCTGCTTCCTATGTCAAGTTTGTTGAATCTGCAGGTGCTAGGGTTATTCCGCTCATTTATAATGAACCTCTTGAGACTCTGCAAATGGTAATTTTGCACCTTATCAATGTGAATTCTCAAATTAGACCGTAACTCTTATGCGAATTCTGCAATTTGTTGCCTTTGTCGAGTTAGTTTAATAGTTTTGACTTTAATTCTGTATATATGATATTTAAGTCTCTATATATATGCTGTAAATAGTACTAAAATTACTAATAGTGATGTTTTTGATGTTAGAAAAATGATAGAAGTGAATATGTTTAACTGAAGTAACTGATTGTGTGAGTTAATGCTACAAAAATTTGATAGAGTTGTGTAAATTAGAATAGAGGTACAAGTAGTGACTGTATTCACTCGTTGGTAGGTAGGTTAATTTTGATTTTACTTGGGAGAAGTGCGTTGCGTATGGATTCTCGAAATATTTGTTATGGTAACGTAATTTAAGGTAACGTGTGGAATTGCATTGCAGAAACTTAATCTGGTCAATGGAGTGCTTTTTACGGGTGGATGGTCGAAGACCGGGCTATATTTTGATGTCATTGAGGGAATTTTCAAGGTAAGTGCATGAATTATACGAATGCATGCATTAGGTAAAAAGGAAAGAGAAGAATAGAGTAATTACTTATCATTTTGATTTAAGGATTATACATCCAGAGGTCACCTAAATTTATCGATTTGTTTTTATAGGCTACACATATATGAAAAAGATTTTGTAGGCACACGAATTTGTTAGAAAACAAGGTTGAGATTTGATAATACTTGATTGTTTATTGAATCGTGAAAAACTTTCATAATAGAGTATTTTGACCATGACAAGCCCTGGGTTGCACGAAATCTCAATTGGGATAAGACAAGAAATTCAATTTGATTGTAGGCAAGAATAGTTTAAAACAGTGTATTGGCAAGACAAGAAATGATTAAATTTTACCAAAGTTTTCAAACATATTGGCGTTTGTTTGCTGAATGATAAATGGTGCACATCATTTGTTCATTCCGTCTTGTTGTTACATCACATTTGTTTTTTGTTTTGTCGTCAAAATTAGTAGCTTTTGCTGAACTTAATGCCAGTCTTTGAAAATGCGCTGTTTTACCCTGTTGTGTACAATTGACAATATACATATATACAAATAATAACATGTATGGTAATTTACAAAGAATGTTAGTGTTTCTTTATTTTTCGCCTGAAATCAAAAGTATGTTTTTCTGGAGGGAAAAACTGTTAAAACCAGTTACAAAACGAAAGGTTGCAACTCTTTGTTTTGGTGAAAGAATTCGTTATCCAAATGTTGCGACTTTTGGCAGGAAATTCTATTAGGTTGCAACTTTTGGTTATACTGTACCCAAAATTTTCTGTCTGTGGCGTTGCCCCACGACCCCGCGAGGGGCTGCTTCCCCTCGACCCCAACCAGGGGCGCTGCCCCTTGAACCCTGCAAGAGGGTGCATCCCCCTGACTCCCACTCTTTCCGCGACAGTGTCTAGTAAACTCTTTCGGGCGTGCACTCCACACTCTCCAAACCCGTTTTAAGTGTTACTAGAAAACTTGTGTTTTCAAGTAAATCGCAATTACCTAGTATAATCGTTAGATGACACTAAAATCACTAACATAATTCATATATGGTTTCATATTTAACAAATTCTTTCAAAAACTGAAAATTGAAAAAAATACACGAATATTAACGTATGTCTTAATTAACATTATTAATATTATTTTTATTTAGTTTTTTAGATACAAGAGTATTTTCGTTCTTTTACATTCTTATGACTTTTTAGCTGGATTTGATATGTATGGAACGACATTTCAATTTGGGTTGCTTACAAAAGAATCGTTCTCAAAGTGGGTGGCTTACAAAAACAATATACTCGTAATATACTTAAGTGGCCTCCAGGTTTATAATCACTTTAATTTATCCAAAAGACATTAGAGTGCAACTATGCTAATTTTTTTAAAGCTAAATTTGAAACTTTATAATATATGGATTTATGCTTTGAATACAACAAGTATATATTTGTATTATTACCCGTCAGAAAATAATCTCTTAGCAGTTGGAATATAGAAGGCGCATTAGAATATGGGATGGTTATCATACACAATAAACGTAAATCTCAAACTAGTTGTGATAGACCGAATACAGACCCTCAAAAAGTTTTACAAGCAACTATCTGAAGTTTGTTGTTATAAAAACCATATAGTTAATAACATCTGGATTCAAAGTAATGTATTCGTGACATTTTGGGCTTCTTTTGATTTTAACTTTGCAGCATGTCCTGAAGAAGAATGATGCAGGTGAACATTTCCCATTGCTTGCAATATGCTTAGGTTTTGAACTCCTAACAATGATTGTTAGCAAAGTAAGCCATGCTAATCTATGTTTTACTGTCTATTTTCCCTTTACAATGTTTTAGCTTTGATCATATTTATATACCTATGCTTCTTGAGAATCATTACTGGACATACTAGTTCAAGAATTTGTTTTAATGGCTGGAATTCAATATGTCCGAATGTTGTAAAAAATACTTGATGACTATGCTTGTTTGATACAATATCATTTACTGGCAATCACCTAATATGAAATCAAGTTAATTAATGTAGTATCGTTTGTATGTGAAATTCGATTTTCGTCCTTTCTGGTATAACTATATGTTTGTTTGTTCTTCTGTGTTACTAGAATAATAATATCCTCGAAAGCTTCAGTGCATCAGATCAAGCATCTACACTTCAATTCATGAATAACGTCAATATTGACGGCACTTTGTTTCAAAGGTATGACCTGATTTGCTAGGTTAGTGGCCAACTTTATTTTTTTTACTTTTACTAATGAGAAAATTGTAGTAAAAAATAATGATAGTTAACAACCAAAAACTTAGTCTCAGCTGATTATAAACTACATATAATAAGGAGAGCTTTGTTAACAGCGAAGGCTGCTGGTTTTTTCTTAGATTGATGCTTGAACATATTCTCAGTTTATATTCATTGTTATATATGACTATAATAACAAGTAAACCTTCTACAGATTTCCTTCTGACTTGGTTGCAAAGTTGAGCACCGAATGCCTTGTGATGCAAAACCATAAAGTGAGTGCAGACATTGTTATTAAGTGTATCTTAATCTTAAATTATGCCAAAACGTGATTGGCATACTTGCATAGGAGCTAATGTAAAGAAAAATTCTAATAGGTTTGATATGTTAATGTAACAGTATGGCATATCACCAGAAACATTTCTACGGAACACAGAATTATGCAGTTTCTTCACGATATTAACAACCAGTGCTGATGAAAATAATAAGGTGCATACCTTTCAGATCATTCTTGAAATCCGTTTTGGGTTATCTTTCCTATTGTTCATGGAACTAAGTTATTAAAAATGATAATCAGGCATATGTATCAACGGCTCAATCAAAAAGTTATCCCGTGACTGCTGTCCAGTGGCATCCTGAGGTATTAATATTGTGACATTTATATTAACTATTGCAATTAGCCAATCACATAATGGCTTGACTATAGCCTCAATATTCATATGTGTGATGCAGAAAAATGCTTTTGAGTGGGCCTCGTCAGCGATCCCACATTCAGATGATGCAATCCAAGTGACTCAACATGTTGCCAACTTTTTCGTGAGGTATGCTCATAATAAGTCATGCGTGTGTTATGGTGTTTTGAACCAGATACTATCATGGAAAGCCATATTTTGTCTAGAAAGCATCTGGTTCATCCAAAGTTTGATTAGTGATGTAATTAGTGATTGTTTTCTGTGTGCAGTGAAGCTAGAAAATCATTCAATAGGCCATCTACTCAACAAGTGCTGGATAACCTTATTTACAATTACAAGCCCACTTATTGTGGGTCCGCTGGGTAAGTTTTATGTCTTAGTTTCTATTCGGGTCCCAATGAATTATTTCTGAATGTTAACTGCTTTGTCATCTGAAAACATGTTTACAAGGACAATAACATTAGACAAATGAAGATAAAAAAAGGTTGTTGAGAACTACTAACATGTGTGGTTTCGTTCGTGTCAGTTTGTTAATTATCAAAAATTTCAGAGAAGTGTTTTATGTTGATTTCCTACTATTTTGTGTGTTCAGGACGGGATACGATGAGGTTTATATCTTCGCCGAGACAGAAAAGACTGCTTGTCTCTAATCTAATACTTGGATGTGATATTGTGTTATACACTTATACGTATCATAAACGTCTATAATTGTAGTTAAGTATGGTTTAAACTGTACATATGTAGTCATTATACGAATCATTGTTTAAAGCGTGTTCCCGTGATAAGTTGGTGATTGGAAACCCTATATTGATGATGCAATGTAATGTAATGTAAACTGCTACTGAAAACTTTACATATTTGGTTTAAAGTAAAAAAAAGGGTCAATCACCAAAATACCCATTTTTTTTGGCCTTTTCTGAGCTGGAACCCCCCTTTTTTTTTTTTTTTTGAGAATTTGCCCGCGCAAGGCTCAAGTATCTTTAGACCTTGCGACCTTGCGGCTTGCGCTTTTGCGTGTAAACGCAAGGCGCAAGGATAAGGGCTTGCGTCCTTGCGCCTTGCGCCTTATCAGAATGGATTTTTCCTGATTTCTGGATAAGATTTTTTTGGATTCTTTGTACCTTTACGGATAAGATTATGTACCTGTCTATTTAATGAGGCTAGAACTCCAGATTAATAATTTTATTTTACTTCATTTTCAAAAAGATCAAGTCATTAGAGCATCGTTAAGGTACCAACTTTTATCTATTTTTTCACTAATTTGTGTCTTAATGAGCTGTAGTAATGATGAAGCATTTGTTGTTTATGTATGTTGTGGAGGTAATTTTGAATTTGTTAACAACATACCTATGTATCTGCCTCTTGACTGTTTTAGAACCAGATTAAAACTACCACTTGCTCCACAAAAACCAATAAATCGAAGAGTATTGTTAAGGAAAATTCTCAAAAAAATTGAATTGCCACCTAATGCACCTGTTTCGCTAAGATATATTGATAATAATCATATTTTTGATATTACTGATGATCATGAAGATTTTTTCGAGTTTTTAAAACACGCTGTCACAAACGAGCCTATTGATATTTATGTTGTCGACAAAGTTAGAATGCTTCAACCCGGACAAAATTCACAAACACACCAGCCCCAACAAAATCCACAAACACACCATCTCCAACAAAACCTCCGGATTCTCGAGTCTCAACCAAACAAACAAACTCACCATCTGCAAAAAGAACAGGATGAAATACACAATTCCGAACCAAACCTCGAAACACACTATTCGGAAGAAAAACAGGCTGAAATACCACCTCCAAACACAGAAGAATTTGACTTCTTCAACCATGGCGCCGAGAACGTGTGTAAAATAAAAAAAATAGAGAACCCGTTTATACCTGTTGTTGGGTCTAGTGAATCGGATGAAGCAAGTGACGAGGAAGATGAAGATGAAGAAGATGAAGAAAAACAAGATGTATTCTGGAATATGCCAACTCTACACTGTCAGCAAGATGAAGAAAACCCAGAATTTACGACCCCAATTCCAACCACGTATCAGGTATCTGATTTGGTCAAAGTTCGTCAAACGTTTTCGAACAAGGAAGAATTCCTAAACCAGCTATTTACAAAATGCCTTGAAGAAAACTTTCAAATAAAGCCTGTAAAGTCAGACAAATCTCGGTACACCGCTAAATGTGTGTTGCCAAATTGTGAGTGGAAATGTAGTGCATACAAAATAAGACACACTGAAAACTTTATGGTTAAAAAGTTGCATGACGTACACACTTGCTCACGCACACAAATTATGGGAAACAATAAACATGCTACTAAAAAGGTGTTGGGTAGTATTCTTATGGATTCGTTCAAGGCTACTAATCGAGAGTATAAACCAAAAGATATACGTGATGATGTAGCTAATCGGTTTAGAGTGAGTGTATCAAACAATCAAGCATGGAGGGCCAAGTGTCAAGCAATAGAGATGTTACGTGGCAGTAGTGATGACTCCTTTAGAATGCTTCCCATTTACCTTCATAACCTTAAGATCCACAACCCGGGGACCATCACCAATTTGGTTACCGATAAAGAAAATAAATTTGTGATGTGTTACATGTCCATTGGAGTAGTTGTAAGTAAATATATTTTAGCAAAAACCACCTTTTAATATGTACACCATACGCAAAGGCGCAAGGGTCACCTTGCGCCAACTAATACGCAATGACGCAATAAAAACCTTGCGCCTTGCGTATGGTGTATGAGGTCTTTATTAATAATATTTGATTTACTGTGAAAATTTCATGCAGATTCGATCATTTGTGCAACATGTCCGCCCGATAATCATCGTCGATGCTGCACATTTAAAGGGTGGGTACCTGGGTACTAATTTAGTTGCTGTTGCGATGGATAGCAATAATGGAATTTTGCCATTGGCTTATGGAATTGGTGAAGGCGAGACAAACAGTGTTTGGTCATGGTTTTTTGGTAACCTAAGAGATCATTTAATGAGTTATGGTATGGTTGATCGTATGTCAGAGATTACTTTTATTTCTGATCGTGCTGCTTCAATAGCACACGGCATTGCAAACGTGTTTCCGGAAGCGTTTCACGCTCATTGTGCACGTCATTTATTCATGAACATCAAAACTAAATCCAACAAGATGAAATTCTTCGAATGGCACTTTTGGAAAATGGTTAAGGCGTACCGTGCGTCGGATTTTCATGATCATCTGGATGTATTTCGAAGGAGATTGAAAGCGTCTTATAAAGTTCTATGTGAGGATGGTATCAATAGATGGTCCAGAAGTCAATCTACTCATATTAGGTATTCATACCTTACAAGCAACAGTGTAGAGTCTATAAACTCTCTATCAAGACATGCTCGTAAACTACCCGTTTGCATGTTGTTCGAATTTTTTCGTTGTTCAATACAGGATTGGTATTTCAAACATCGCAACAAATCAGTTAGTCTTACTTCACCGGTTACTCCATATGTTGAACGTAAGCTAGCTAAGAGGACGGACAAATCAAGAAGATGGCGAGCATTTCCATCGACAAATGATCTAATAGAGGTACATGATGGACGAAAAAATGGGTTGGTTAATCTACAAGATAGAACTTGTTCATGTGGTCAATGGAAATTATCAGGCATACCCTGCGGTCATGTGATTGCATCAGCACGACACTTCGGAGTGGAGGATATTAGTTGTTATGTATCACATTGGTTCAGCACTCAAACATACATAAATACGTATTCCGAACACATTCTTCCTCTCCCCCATCGGTCTGAATGGTCGGATCTGGTTCCCGGGATTTTGCAACTTGTACACCCCCCAGTTCTAAAGAAAAGACAACCTGGACGTCCTAAAGGTAAAAAACGCATTCCTTCAAAAGGTGAAGAAACTTCAAAAAAAGTAAGAACTTGTAGTCGTTGCAAAGAACCAGGTCATTCTCGATCAACATGCCCAGCTGCTTATGACCGAACAGGTGAATCAACTTCTCAACGGGCAAGAAACACAACCTCGAAGGCGAAAGAGACAGTCGAACCATCTCAAGCTTATCAATCTCAGTTTTATCCAACGTACAATTTAGGTAGTAATTAGTTCCTAGAATACGTTTATTTTCAGGAACAAATTAAGGTGTGATGTCTTCCATTGTTGTAATATTTTTTAATTAGTATTTTATGATGTGGTTTCGTGTGTTACTTCATATGTTATAATATTGAATGCACAAGCTAGTGTTACAAGAATAATAAAAATTTTGTGGCGCAAGGTCGCAAGATGAACCTTGCGTGTGTTTCAAAAATAGGCGCAAGATCGCAAGAAGAACCTTGCGCCTGCTTAATAAAAAGGCGCAAAGACGCAAGAATCACCTTGCGCCTGCTTCTAAATACGAGGCGCAAGGCCGCAAGAAGGACCTTGCGTCTACGGCTATTACGGGACGCAAGGTCGCAAGGTCTGATTACACACCTTTGCGCCTTCAAAAATACAGTTACGGACCTGTTCACAGTTTACAACATTTACAGTTTTATACACAAATTACATAATTAACTACAGTTTTCAAAATAAAACCTCAGTTACCAACTTTTGCTTTCTCTTTTGGTGGGGGTTCCTGGGTATCAAAGCGTGCACGAAAGAAGGTCTTGGCCATTCTCACTCTGTAGTCTTCTGCGGCCTTTTTAGGATCTCCAATGTTTGGGATTTCATCCCACCCAAAGATCACCCTCTCCATATGGATGCAGACCCAAACACCACAGTCCCCATTACTTCCACCTTGCACCGGCACGACTGGTGCTGCCTCGGTCATGAACTCGATGCTCTCCTTGTTTTCCAAGTAGTCAACAATCTGGGAGTCTTGCTTTTGGTTAAAGTAATCAATTGCTCTTAAGTATACAGGCAATTGATCTCCCAGATCTTTGGTGAGCTTGACAATTTCTTGATCAACATGACCGGGCAAACTATCGTACACCAATATCTTCTGTTCCTCCAAGTTCAACACAATCAGAATAAAGTGTTGAGCATCGTAAAAGTGAACGGGGATCAAAATCTGCAAAAAACATACACAATATTAGCTAAACTGTAATAGGCGCAAGGACGCAAGACCATACCTTGCGCCTGCAGAATGGAAGCAAGGACGCAAGACTAAAGGGCGCAAGGACGCAAGGACAACCTTGCGTCAACCAGAAACAACAGGCGCAAGGACGCAGGGACAACCTTGCGTCAAACCTAAAACACAAGGCGCAAAGACGCAAGTCACACCTTGCGCCTGTGCCAGAACACCTAAAAAGACCAGGCGCAAAGACGCAAGACTGAACCTTGCGCCTGAAAAAGAACACCTCAAAACACCAGACGCAAAGACGCAAGGACAACCTTGCGCCCAACCTAAAACACCAGGCGCAAGAACGCAAGACTTAACCTTGCGCCTGTTCCAGAACACTTCAAAACCTAAAATTTGTATTGGGAATTAAAACATACCTTATCACAATAGGCCCAGGATGGATATAGCTCATCACTACCATCCCCTAATCCAATCAAATACATATAATCAGGTGGATTCTCCCCTGTGATTGCTACTTCTCCTCTTTTCTCCGCTTCTTTCCGTTTCTCTTCCTCCCTTTGTGTATCATCATAATAGGACTGAAACGCTGCAAGGCTAGAAAGGAAACCCAATGGCATGACAGTCCATCGAGAACTACACGCAAACGAGTCGGTCGGGATAATAGGAGTGGAATACTGGCTTGCTCGGGGGAGAACCCTCTGACGATATCTCAACATAAGTGTAGCCCATCCATCAATATGCTACAATTGTGATAAAACAAATAAGCATGAAACTTACTTAGTTTTCCAAGAATGGAAACAAATAAGCGAGCAACTTACTAAGTTTTCCAAGTATCCGGAATATCCAAGACCAAGTAACCTGATCCAAAACTCAGGTGTGAGGTATATAAAATTTTCGTTCTGAAAAATGAACATGCACCGCGTTTCTTGCTTACTATCCACCATACTCTTCGGATCTTTTGCAGGCCCAACGTGCTTTCTACCTTCTCTCCAAGCATTGGGTGGTGGTGGTAGTAGAGTTCCTTGATCATTCACTAGCCTGTCTACCATCGACCAAATTTCCTCGTCATTAACCCAATCCTTTTGCGACCGTTTACGCTTTTTCACAATCGGAGCAACAACATCTTCTTCAACAATAGGGTGGGGTTCTTCTTCAACAACACCCTGTTCTTCAGTATCGAGATTAACAACCTCCTCAGCCTCAGACACCCTCAGCCTTTTCACTTTGCGAGCAACATCATCTGACAGCTGTGAATTATAGAAAGTCAGGAAAAAAGGCGCAAGGGCGCAAGATAACCCTTGCGACACACGCAAGGACGCAAGGTATGACCTTGCGCCATTTATGTAACATAGGCGCAAGGTCGCAAGACCATACCTTGCGCCTGTTTGTCAAAACAAGCGCAAGGACGCAAGACATGACCTTGCGCCTACTTTTAACAAACACAGCCTGTTTATTCTCGATAATTAATGACAAAACTGCAAGTTTAAGGTAAAAAAAATGTAATTAAAGATATACCTTCTCGATTGGTTTTCTGTATCCCGGTGTTGTGAAAGGGGAGCTTAGTACACGCGTTGGTCGTCGATCTCTCATTCCACGTCTAATCCGTTGAGCTGATTTGTCGTTTTCATTGTCTGAGAAGGATCGACCAAGTAACTCCTCATCTTGATTTTGCTCTTGTTCTAATATTCGTTTCTCTTGTTCAGATATACGTCTCTCGTGATCATTTATTTGCGTTCTACACTCTTGCAGCTCCTTCTCTTGCCTATCCATCCGTTTCACCAAAGACATGTATAATTCCTTTGCATCAGTAGATAAGTTTGATTGAGTCTGAGATTGAGACTGAGATTGAGATTGAGATTGAGACTGTTCTCCACCACCATGTTCCTCATTGACAGGTTCATCTTCAACAGGTTCTTCAACTTCCTCATCCACTTCCGTCCCATCAAAGTATTGGCAACTTTTTAACCACCATTGACATCCACTCTCAACATCAGTGGGATGCAGAGTACGAAAAGGTCGTTTATTCTTCGGACAATCATCCTGTACAACAGCAGCAAAAGTTAAATCCAAAGGCGCAAGGACGCAAGACCAACCTTGCGCCTCGTAAATGATGACGCAAGACTACTCTTGCGTTGACCATAAGACGTTAGCTGAAGGCGCAAGGACCCAAGGACAAACCTTGCATCCCGGAAACTAACACGCAAGCCGTGAACCTTGCGTGTTACGTCATCAGTAACCAAGCGCAAGGTTGGTCTTGCGTCCTTGCGCCTAATTACTGATGACGCAAGACTACTCTTGCGTTGGCGATATGACGTAAGGTGCAGGCGCAAGGTCGCAAGAACGAACCTTGCGCCTTGGTCACGCAAGGACGCAAGATATATCTTGCGCCCATCACAGAACCCATTTTATCCTAAATCCTTACTCTGTATTCTTCCAGCACCAACAAAACTTTTATGTTAAAAACAACACTTACCATAACGTTTAGTAGATGCAGGTAATCAGTGACTGAAAAAGTCTCAGCCGATGAACGTTTCCAAAATAAGGCCCTCGGTACTCCATTTTTGTCTGTCTTGTGGGCAAAACTTTTAATTGTTCGTCGATATGCCTCGAGAATCCAAATCTACAAAATTAGTTAAATAAATAAGGACGCATAAAAAAATAATATACGATTCAAATGTAGAGGTATTAACCAAATCTACCAAACTTGTTTATTTTTACCTTAAATGACCACATAAAACCGACCAAAGTATAACCCTTTCCCACCTCTAACTGACTTTCCCGAGCTTGAAATCCATCTTTAACTACGGGGTAAGTGGCATCCCAAATACGATTACCCCACGGGTAGTCATTCAATTTAGCAAAGTCTTCGACTAGCCATAGGTATTTTTTGCTCACCACATGAATCCCTTGCTTACCCATAAACGCTCTCTCCACAATCAAAATAATGGCTAGTCGCACGACATCATCATCACTAACCACAAAATCAGCACCATCATATAAAAGCTTTTGGATATCGGTAATTGTAATGTTTGAATTAACTTTACGATTTGGGAAACAACGTCGTCTAATCGGTGGTGTTTCTACATCATAACTTCTGGGAATGTAATGTGCCATGTCCGTGCGACGACTAAACTTAAACCCCGTGATGAGACAAAATTCCCGCCTACTAAATCTAATTTTGAAATTCGGACGGAAACTAAACCATATTTCCTCATCATCAGCAGGGTACTTTTCATCTATTCCTATCGGTCGCTCACTCTTTCTTTGGAGCATTGCATGTACAAGGCCCGGATCATTGCCGGTGTAAGAAAGATCTAGCCAAGGACCAAAACAAGTTCCCCTAAAATTTTTTTGTTGATTCTCAGTCATTGATGCCTTTAGTTGAGGTATAACATTAAGCATATTCTTCATCGTCAACTTCGCCTCAACATATCCCTGAAACATACAGTTTTTCAGAAGAAAAATACAGGCGCAAGGACGCAAGTCGCACCTTGCGTCTCGTGTATCACACAGGCGCAAGGACGCAAGACGTGCCTTGCGCCAGCTACTAGGGACAAAACGCAAGGACGCAAGACTTTCCTTGCGCCTATACCAGATTCTAGTTTTAAGCCCTAAAACAATCGTGTTCCAGTTTTTATAAAATGTTAGCTTCCAAATACTGTAACTTTAACAAATCTAGCAACACTATAAGTGAGTTTTGCATCACCAAGCTCGTTGAAGCATTTCATCGAACACTTGGTGTGCAACAAAAATTATATATCATTTTCGACATAGAAATGGAGTAATCGAACGGAGATAGTTGAAAGGAAACACTTACCTGTTCTTGTGACATATTGATCACGTTTTTTGTCGGTTTTTTTTCTCTTCCTTTTTCTCAATCGTGGTGGTGATGGTGATGCTAATGGAGGCGGTGATGGTAATGGTGGTGAGATGTACTGATGGCGGTGGTGCTGGCGATGGTGGTGGTGGTGGTGGTGATGTGGTGAGTCTCAGAAGAAAGGTCGCAAGGGTAGACGGGTCGCAAGGGGGTCGCAAGTGCAAGGTTCTTTGTAATCGCCGTCGGTCGCAAAGTGGTCGCAAGAGCTGAGTGTCGGGGTGTGTGTGTGTATGTGGTGTCTGATTTCTATATTTGACCTAATTTTTTAACACAAGGACGCAAGGCGCAAGGACGCAAGGCGCAAGGACGCAAGTCGCAAGGTCTCTTGCGCCTTGCGCGGGCATTTTGTCAAGGTTTTTTTTTTTTGGTACCAGCTCAGAAAAGACCAAAAAAATGGGTATTTTGGTGATTGACCCCAAAAAAAAAATCATGTTTGAATTGATGTAAATGATACTCTGCAGTCCTATAAATCTTTTAAAGCGAATACATAAATACTTGTTTTGCTTTAAGAAACGCAAATTATTATATGCACAATTTGAGTTATGTTAAGATACGCAATTGTCATTTTTATCGCAACCAAAGCTCGTATGTATTTGTCAATGTGTAAGCCAGTTAAGCTCGACTAAGTTGATATTTAATTTAAAGGATTTCGAGCTAGACTTATAAAATTCAAATACTTAATTCTTTTTGGAATTGAATAAAGAATAAGTATTTCAAAATTTAGGCAATCCGGATAAGCCGAAAATATATTTACTGCGGAGTATTTCAGTAACTTATTTTTCATAGAATTGGTGAACAGCATGACAAAAATATGCCTAAAAACTAATTAAAAAGAGTGATATAAGTGTTGATATCACAAAGAAATCATAAGCCTGGAAAAAGTACAGCAGTTAAACTGAAAACCAGGCTCGAAAAACTTTTTATGAAATAAACTAATAAAGCTACCGCTGTTCTTCATGCTTCCTTTTAACTCCGTTGTATCAAATTTGTTGGCTCGCTTAACACATACCTTGGTATTTCATACTTGGTACCTGCAAAAACAATTTGCAGTTTTGCTTTTAGAAACTTATAAGTTGTTTAGACTACAAACATGGTGGGTGAAAATCAAGTTTGAAGATCATTGTGTAAAATTAAAACCTCCTTCATCATAACAAACTGTCATATCAGGTTTATGAACAATCACCCCTGCACTGTCCACAATAGCTTGAGCAAGCTCTGTATCAGCCTCAGCTGCTGCGTGTATCGCATCCCATATTTCTTTTACATAATCCAAATAACCATTTATCAGAATAATCCAAACAAAAGTTTACTCTTTTAGTAAACTTATCTTGTACGGATCTAAAAACAGTGGTGCGTGTATCAAAATAACTCATAATGTTTACCTTTTTTGCCACCATGGTGAGGAGCTGTATCCCAAAACTCGTCGCGCATCTGCACTAATTGGCTCCACGTAACTGGTCTTGGAAACTTCCATGGCTTTGGCTTTCTAATTTTTTTCGTACTTGTTCCTACCGTACAAATGAAAACCGGCGATGAAGGTTTTCAAACAACAGCAATCGAGAATTAAAACTTAAGAATATCATTATATAAGTCAGATTATGTAAGACTCACTAGTTTGCTTATTAAGGAACGGTCGAAAACAACCCATTTTGAGCATCTTCAATCAAATCAAAATTCAGCTATATTCAGCATGAAAATGGCTATAATCAAGGTAAATAAAAATAGATGCCAGAAAGATATAAATAGGGGTAGTTGGGCAGCTTCATTACTCTTTCTCGTGATAAAAACTCTCACTTTCAAGCATTCAGATTCATGTGATTACAGACAAACAGTTTAATTGTTTGCTTACATAAAATCTATCTCATGAAAACAGATAGAACAACTTCACCATGCATCCATAATTCCACTGTACAACACTTAAAGCTACATGGAAACGAAAGTACAACAACCCAAACGAAATAAGTATCTCAAGTCTACGTTAAGACCATGTTCGACAAAATGTATAGTCTACAACACTACAAAGATTTAACACGTTTAATTGTAACGATATGAATCACCATACTTGTTTCTCATATAGCTAAACTTGGGATCATCGTAATTAACTGGTTTTAAATCAACCGGCTTTTGTTCAGCTCCCTGCACAACTTCACCTCTTTTATCTCTAGGTCGATGTTTGGGTCTATCTTTCTGGCTCTTGGATCGAACATGTGGACCCTCACCACTAGCCCCACCATAAAACTCTGCATATTCTTCTCGTTTTGGGATCCTGTGTTTGGTTGGATCTTTCGAACTAGATGATCTGATCTTAGCGGGTTTAGTTTCGGGATACTTTTCATTTGGATTATGAGTATGACGGGTTTCAGAAACAGGGGTTGGAGTTCGGTGTTTTTGTACCAATGCGGGCTGATGAGCTGGCACGTCTTCAGGCATTATGAGATGATCTTTTAATGGGGTGAGGCCTCTTTTAGAATTTACGAACGGGTTGAAAGAAGCAAAGATGTTACCGAAGCCTTCAAGGGCGAGTTTTGATAGATCGATTACGAGCTGACCAAAAGACGGCCATCCTGCTTCTTGTTCTTCTCGAACGGTCTCCACGGGTTGAGTCTTAGCAGGTTTTTCGTTGCTTGGTTTTCTATTATCAATCTCCGCCTTTTCCTGTCATTCACATGCAAGATTAGATGATAATATCTGTAATAATAGTTTTAATATACAGGACAATAGTTAAATCATTACATACAACGGTAACATACTTTAGTTATAATATAAGAGAGCTAATTGAGTTTGTTACGTATCAGTGGTTGGAAATCATATTAGTTGTTGAGATTTCAAAATCAATGGTTGATATCAGGAGATAGACAATTATGACATCATCAACCAAATCTATGATTGAAAATCATAGCTATGAACTCATCTAAAGGTCAATATTCAATATTTTGATAAAAGATGACATAATTATGACTTATCTTTTAAATAGAAAGAAGAAAGAAGAAGATTTGCCATATATATTAAGACGTGACAGTGGATGATTAAGGAAAGTTTTTTTTAAGCTTAATTAAAGAAAGTTTAAGTTACACAAGGAAGATCACGCTCTTACCACATTCGCGAAATACGAAGAACCATATCCTTGTTGAATCATACATACAACATATCCTATCAAGATGGCACCGATAACCAAAACGAGATCTGCCAAGTGCATAAATGGTAAGATATACAGTAAATAAACCATTTTGTAAATAAAACGAAAAGATTATCATTTTTCCAAACAGAACCCCAGTATTTTTCACGCTAAATTCTAGTTTAATCACAATGAAAGGTATTCAAACCTATGGAAGAAACAGAGCTATCATGGTAATCACAATCCTCTTGATTTAATGAAATTTGTCGAAGAGCAGCATTTCCTCGATCAATAACTAACAACGAGCACGTCGGCCTCACATAAATTACATCAAAATCATTTGAAAACTGTGCATCCTCACTCGGCCCATCCCTATACCCAGCTACATTTGATTTTCCTCCAGCAATTGTCGTCACACCTGTACATAAACTTACTCCCTAATCAATCTTTATAGAAAAAGTATGTAATTTTGATGTGATAAAGGTTCAAGCAACCTATTAAACATGTATATAACTTGAAACTATTTCATATATAATGAAACAGATGGAAACCTGTTTCGCCAATCTTTCTGATGGCAAGATTAGACGTATCAGCAACATAAACGTTTCCTTTATCATCCATTGTAACTCCTTTAGGATGATCAAAACGGGCATCATTCGATTTTCCATCAACATGACCAGTATAACCCTGGAAGGACCCCGCAATTAATCTTGCCCGACTATCTGTATTAACAATTATTGGACACAAGTTTAGTTTAATCAACTACTTAACATAACATGATTTAACATAACAATGTAACTACATTTAAAGAAGAAGGTCACATACATTGAGACAAAGGGGGCGTAATGCGAACAATGTTGCTATTTACGGAATCAACAGCGTAAAGTTCGCCTTCAGGTGAAACGCGTATGGAATAAGGCACAACACCTAACTTATTCCCTTCCACTACTGTTTCTACTAAATAACCATCTTCAAATTGAATAATATTCCCATCTGTGTATCACATATTTTATTAATTAAGTTATATATAATTAATTAATATTAATAATATCATATCATACTGCTAATCAAAAGGCCGTCTACATAAACTATACATAAGTAAATCATTACTTTCTTTTATTTAAACCAAATCAATTCAATATTTAATAAAATCTAGGGTTGTTGAAATAACAATAAAATATTAAATTAAAAAATACCTGATAATGGTGATTTTGAAGATGACCTAGCTGTCCACTTGAGAATGGAAGATAATTGCTTAATCACCGGAGCTAAATTAACAGCAAATTCATGAATACAATTACATTTACATACATTTATTATATTAAACAGTTTAGCTTCATAAGAAATGAATCAGAGAATTTATTACATACCAGCAGCAGGTGCGGCTTGAGCTCGAAACTGAAAGATGTAAATGGAGATAATGGTTGAAAAAATTAGATAAATAAGTGAAAAATTCATATCTGTTTAGATCAGATTGTTGTTGAGTGGAGGTTTGATTTTGGTTTTGAAAAATTGATAGTAAAGTAATTTGTTTGGGTTTAATTAAAACCCCAAATGAAATGAAATGAAGCTGAGTGTTGTTCTCCACCGGTGGTAACTAGACGTAGTTGCTCACAGTTATCAAGGAACACATTCTCTCTGTACTTTTTGGAATTTTTTTTACCTTCCTTTTTCTTTTTCATTTTCAATTTTTCAATGTTTTCCTTTTTATCACAACTTTTTTCTTTTATTAATTATTATTTTTAATTACTAATTATTATTAATTCTTAATAACACTATGAATATGAATATTAATTAATTATCAATGTGAATTATTAATATTAATATATATATTAATACTATATATTTAATTTTAATATAAATTATAAGTTATAATTAAGTTAATACTTTTCATTTCATCTCATAACTTTTAATATTTATATATCCATCTATAGTTAATATTAAAATGCTATAAGACCATGAATAACCCTGCATGTGACGTCACAGGCAGATTGTTCACTTTTTAGCCAAAAAGTACAATCTGTCTGTGACGTGGCAGTGTCAGCCTTTGACACCAAAATAACCCTGACGCCCCTCCAGTGTCAAATAGATCCAACTAGTTTTATTTTTTCTTTTTCTTTTTTATTTTATTATGAATACAAATTATATTACATATAATTAAAAACATATAAAAATTAACCATTGCATAAAATTTAACCATTACATAAAATTTAACTATTACATAAATTTAACCATTCATGGTGCGGAATGCGGACGGAAGGTTCCAAATATGCTCAACTAGATCATCTGTTAGTTGGTCGTGCACCGTCCTATCTCTTATTTCTCGGATGATAACGTCTTGATCCCGTCCTCTATTTGGTATCCGTTCTGGACGATTCTCCATAGCTTCAGTAATGAACTCTTCCTCTCAATCACTTAACGCAAATCCTTGATCTTCCAAAATCATATTATGTAATATGATACAACAGTCCATAAGTCTCCGCATCTTGTTTACCGACATAGTGCGTGCTGCTAACCTTAAAATATGAAATCGACCTTGAAGAACCCCAAATGCCCTCTCTACATCCTTTCGGGCACTAGCTTGAAACCTAGTAAACTTAATCCTTGGATCATCTGTCGGACACGCAAAACCTTTGACTAAAGTAGCCCAGTCAGGATATATACCGTCAGCTAGGTAATAGCCTTTTGTGTACTGATTACCGTTTACCTCAAATGGTGCTAGTGGAGATGTTCCTTTTTTAAGTTTATCCATAGGATTGATTCAAAACATTTATATCATTGTTGGAACCAGCCATTCTAAAAAATGCATGCCAAATCCACAAGTCATACGAAGCAACTGCTTCAAGCATAATGGTAGGTTTCTTGTGAACACCCCTAGTGTATTGTCCCTTCAAAGCAACGAGACAATTCTTCCACTCCCAATGCATACAATCAATACTCCCGAGCATACCCTTAAAACCATGTTTCTCCTCATGTTTACTATATAATCGTTGAACATCGTATGCATTGGGAGATCTCATGTAACGTTCTTTGTATAATGTAATAATACATTTACAAAAGTTATCTAAACAAAGTATTGAGGTTTGCTCACTCATTTTTAAATATTCATCAAACATATCGGCGGCAGTTCCATACGCCAATTGGCGTAGAGCCGAAGTCATTTTTTGCAATATTGTAAAAGTCGGCCGACCGATAGCATCAAAACGTCCCCTAAAAATCTAAAATGCTCAGGAGTATCATGAGAATCGAAATTAGAAATACCTTGCGATATTCGGAGAAATAGTTCAATCCGCATACGAAAACGCCTTTTAAATTTATATGGCAAAAACACGGGTGTGTCACTAAAATAATCCTTCCATAAGTTTTCTCCGGCTTCCTCACGATTTCTTGGAATATAAATTCGGGATCTTGGAACACACTCGGATTCGACTTCGTCATCCTCATCTTCTAAATGTTGAATAAGTGCAATAATACGTTCGTCTTTCGAATCGGAATCGTAACTAAGTAAATACGATGCCATGAAAGAAAAATAATTGATAGATATGAAAGAAAATTGTATGATATAATTGATAGAAATGAAAGAAAAATAAAGGGAAATGGTGTGTTAAAAGTGTAGGATGTATGAGTTTATATAGATAAAAATATATAGAATTTAAAAAAAAAATCAGAAAAAAACAAAAATAGCCGTTTGCCAACGGCCATATTTTTCAGCCAATCCCCATCTGACACGTATCCCTGACTTCCGTGAAAAACTTGACTAGCGCCCCGGTTTCGTCATCGGTAACGCCCCACTAGGGGCGCCAGGGGGCGTCACCCAATGCCAGCAGGTCTGACGGGACCCCTCTGACGCCGCGTTAAAATTGGTCTAATGATGATGTCATTATTAGACTAATTCATTTGTTAAGAAAAAATCAAAAAGAAAAAGAAAAAAATCTAAACATGATGAGTGATGTCATTAATCTAAATAATTTTAAATTAAAATTAAATCTTATTGATTGATTATTATTTTAAATTTTATTAATAATCATTTTAATTATTAAAATTAAATAATTTTGAATTAATTATTTTGAATTGAATACGAGAAGGTATAAAAACTAGGAAGAAGGAAACCAATTCTAAATTTATATTTTAATTTACATTTTTAAAATAAAATGACAACCAATATTATCTCTTATGATTGGATGTGGATTGTTTAATATGCATTTTAGGTGTTTGATGAAATGTTCAGCTGACGAGTTTCTTAGTCGGACTATGTGGTTCCACAGGTCATTACACTAAATAACTTTAGCATTTACGTCCACTTAATACTTAAAATATATTATTAAACTATTTCGTTTAAACAAACTTGTGGTTTCACGGATCATTTCACTAGTTATAAGATAAAATACAAGAAAAGTTAATATGTATTATATGTAGTCCGTCTTTAGACTAAATTGCTATTTATTTCATAAAAAGTGTATCTAATGTAATAAGTTGCGAATCTTTCTAAATAGTTTAATATAGAAGTTATATCATTGTAAAGTCTTGTGTTTAAAATAAATAAATTACATGTTATACATATATACATATTAAAGTATATTACATACTTCGTATATAGATAACGTTTAGATTTATTGAGCTTTTATAGTATTTACTAGTTGTGGAGCCTCGCTTCGCGCCGGGGGCTCCGTTTTGAATGCGAGTTAAAAAAAAAGTCTTTCCTTTTGTGGATTTATTTTGTAAAAAAGAATTTTTTTCGACATCTAACATTGAAGGATTGTTCCTTTTGTGAAAGTTGCTTCTTTTAGCATTAAAGTTAGTTGATCTATTTTGTAAGAAAAAATATTTTTCGACATCTTTTGGTAGCATTGAAGGGTTGTTCCTTTTAAGAAAGTTGCTTCTTTTATCGTTGGATACAAAAAAAAATGTAGCACAGTAGTGGCCTATGTGAGTCCTACTGTTTGATCGCAGTGTAGAAGCCGGTAAAGCGTGGTGGGTGTTTTTTTAGTGTTAGTGATGGGGTAAATAATAATTTATAATATAGGTATAAAGTAGGGGGTTAGATTTGTATTTTAATGAAAGTTAGGGGATTGGTTTGTAAAAAAATGAAAAATTGAATAGTACTATTCATAACAAATAAGACAAATTTTGTAGTTATATTGGTAATTGGTAATTTATCTATAGTTAATTCATTATATTGTTTAGATTGATTGATCTAGTTTCGTACTAGGCCCCTTAAATTCTGATATTATCAATCAATATTGTATGCTGTATTTCTTTTTTTCTAGACTAATGTTTTATTTCATTTGTTATCTATACTTTATAATAAAGAGAGTTTGAGCTCATGTCATGATGTGCTTCATTTAGTTGTATCATGTGCTTCTAAAGATTGTAATGGGGGTTTGATGATGTAATATTTATAAATTAAAATATATAAATAAAAAAGTCACACCTTAAATTTAATGCTTTAAATTTTTAATTAATACTACGTATTATTATATTCTCATCTCCTAATCATTTCAGTTGATTCTTTTAAAAGTTTACTTTCATACTTTCTTTTCATTGTTTATTTGTGTTTAAAAATTCAAATTAAAAAACTATTCTATCATATAAAAGCAAGTTATGAATGATGAAATAATGTTGTTATGTCATCATCTAAGACAATAGAAATTCTATCATCATATGTAAAATTAAAATAAAAATAGATGAAGATAGTGTAATGGTAATAGTATTTGATTTTAGTTTTCCTTTACATTTTGTACAACATAAGCTCAGTTAAGGTAGTTAGCATATATGGATGATGAGATCTGAATACGGCTAAAATAATGGAGCTAAAATTTTCGTTAAATGTAGTCTTAAAAGTGAGTGAGTAAATATCGAATATGTGTCTTATATGATGATTAATAATTTTGTTTTTGTTTCGAACAAATGAAGCTACGTGAACCTCCTTCAAATTAATGAAAATAGTATAATGATTTTTAAAGTTTCATCATTGTTATCTGATGATTCAATGTTTAAATGAAAACAAGGGGACGTTATAAGTTTTAATCATTTATCGATCAGCTCAATTTGAGCTAAAATCCAACCCTTCATGATATATTATATATTTCTAATCTATTCAACTGTTTTTGTATAAAACGGTTTTGATATTCATCTTTTTGAAAGTAATGGAGTATCAATAATTACCTATAATGCTATTTTATGTTATTCTAAATTTAAGTAATGAGTCAGTAACGGGTCAGATGGGTAAGTATTTTAGCAAGTGTTTAGATGAATGTGATGTAATTGAAAATCGTTAGACCAACTAATAATCATATATAACGGGTCAATGACACTAATATTATATTGTGTATTTCTTCACCAACCCGTGAATTCACGGGTCAATGAACTAGTTACTCCGTATATTCCAGTGTCTTGTTTTTCAGTGTTCTCCCCTTTGCCATCAAATGAATCAACACCTCAACCAAATGTCTTTGCAAGGCCGTCTCAACAATTTAAAGGACGTAGACGAAAATAAAAATAGACCCACATATATGTTAAAATTTATTAGTATGCATAAAAAAAATAATACTCCAATTTATCTATTTATTTACTTACATTGTATTTAACTATTAAAAACAAGGTATTTTAAATTTAATTAATAATTTTTTTATTTGATTTAATAAAATATATTGAGAAAAACAGTTATATATTTAAAATTTTAGGTATTTCTAAATTTTTGGGCTCTAGACAGTTGCATATCTTACTATCTAACCTCTTTACTATACTCCGTATTAGTTTATTTCAATCATTAAGCTTTATATGTATTATATGTATTACCTTCTTTTATGTCTATCCATAAACCCAATGCACAAGTCTTCTTTTTCTTTTAATCGTTTGTTTGTTGTCTTTCTTATAACTTTTCTCCTAAATCTACTATCTACTATTGCTTTTACTTTTAAATCTATTAACTATTATCAGAAAAATTTATATCATACATAGTATAACTTTTAACTCTTCTTAACAAAACTACTTCTTATTTGGTAGTATCTAATGATACCGCAACCCGCATGCGCATTCTATACGTATGCGGGTAATCACTAGCGTGCGTACGCATGTAATTTATATGCGGTATGCGGTAGCGTGTTAAATGCCTTTGTTCTCGGCATGGCGGTTACTTGGCCATCATGTAAAGACCCGTCATAATCTATCCGGACAAAGTCCACATCGATTACAAACGATTCACAATAGTTGGTTACATCGCGAGGTACTTGACCTCTATATGATACATTTTACAAACATTGCATTCGTTTTGAAAAGACAAACTTCCTTACATCGAAAATTGACGATATTCATACCATTTCATAATATATCTAATTATAATTATCTTAATAATAATCTTGATGAACTTGACGACTCGAATGCAACGTCTTTTGAAATATGTCATGAATGACTCCAAGTAATATCTTTAAAGTGAGCAAATACACAGCGGAAGATTTCTTTCATACCTGAGAATAAACATGCTTTCAAGTGTCAACCAAAAGGTTGGTGAGTTCATTAGTTTAACATAAATAATCATTTCATAATTTTAATAGACCACAAGATTTCATATTTCCATTTCTCATAAACATACGTCCCATGCATAGAGAAAAAATATCATTCATATGGATTGAACACCTGGTAACCGACATTAACAATATGCATATAAGAATATCCCCATCATTCCGGGATCCTCCTTCGGACATGATATAAATTTCGAAGCACTAAAGCATCCGGTACTTTGGATGGGGCTTGTTGGGCCCGATAGATCTATCTGTAGAGTTCGCGTCAATTAGGGTGTCTGTTCCCTAATTCTTAGATTACCAGACTATATAGGGTGATATTCGATTTGATAATCCAACCATAGAATGTAGTTTTGATCACTTGTGTCTATTTCGTAAAGCATTTATAAAAGCAGCGCATGTATTCTCAGTCCCAAAATATATGTTGCAAAAGTATTTAAAAAGGGAATAATGAAACTCACGCATGTAAATATTGTAAAATAGTTAATAAAGCATTTGCATGTATTCTCAGCCCAAAAACGTAAAGAGTAAAAGGGAATCAAATGAAACTCACCTAATGTATTTTGTAGTAAAAATACATATAACTATTTTGAACAACTGAACAATGCAGGGTTGGCCTCGGATTCACGAACCTATATCATTTGTATATTCATTAATACGTATAATCGTAATCGAGTAAATACAAATATAATTGTTGATAGAGTTAAGATAAATATATTTTTATTTGAGAATTACTTGTTTGTAATTAATAATTTTGATAATAATAATATTAGTAATAATATTGATACTTTACAATAATGATAAGTTTTCTAATAATTATAATAATAGTAAAAAGAATACCTTTAATACTAATAATAATAATAATAATAATAATAATAATAATAATAATAATAATAATAATAATAATAATAATAATAATAATAAAAATAAAAGGAGACTACCTTCAAAATAAGCTTAACCAAAAATAAATGCAATTGCTTAGGCTTGAACCCACAACCTCTTGCTTAACCCCAACACACTTACCCATTAGACCATCTTTGTGTTTCTAAAACAATAATCGATCCGTCTTTATTTATCCCATAAACTCCGGCCCAACAGAAAATGCAAGGACTTGGCTCAAGTCCACAATAAGATTCATTGTCCAACTATTAAACCGATTTGTGTAGCCCAAATACTAAAAGAGTTTATTCAAAGCCTGGTTATAGATGAAGCCCAACATAAAAACATGGGGTGTCGGTTTAAAAAAAATAAAGGGTTCGGTTGAAGAAAAAAACAAAATATAAAACAAGATAGGGTTTGAGAAATTGGGGCAGCCATCGAAGAACATATCATCATACAGTATCATTGATTCATCATCATCATCGTTCATAGCCATCATCGGTCTTATCTGATTTCGTTAATCGGCATTCCCCTATTTATCAGACATGTAATCGATTAAACAATTGTTTCAAGTAAGTTTTCGATTCAATAATTATCCTCTTAATTTCATTAATCCTTTTATGATTTTCTGTATAATTATTTGGTTTGAACACTAGCAGAAATTTATAATGTTCTTGGTGACTTGATAATGATAATCGAAAAAGAATTTGAGATTGTAAACGGCGTAACAGATGTTAAGATCTATTCAATTCTTAAAGGTCATAATATGGATGCTAATGAAGCTGTTAAACATCTGTTATCTCAAGTTTTATAAAAAAAATTAATTTGATTGTCCGTTTTATTTTATTGATTATAATAGTGATAGATTGCTATATAAAAGTGATTGTTTTGTACTCACCAGTGTATATATATACATATATATAGAATTGATGAAGATGATGGTTACGGGTCAGGTGATTTATGGTGATTGTACAGAAAACACAACAGCCAGCAGACGCAGGTAAACAAGTAGCCAAATGTGTTAGGTTTGAGATTTTGTTGTAGTGATGTTGATGGTGGATTAGGGTCGTTTTCATTCATATAGAAACAGGAACAAAAGCTGTAAATTGCGTGTGTAGTTTGTTGAAGAAACAAATTAGAATGAAGTGGTGATGGATTTGGGGGTTCTTGTTTATCTTTGGTTCAAACATATGAAACAGCAGCAGCAGCAGCAGTCTGGTTAGTTTTTCGATCGGATTGAAAAGAATAAGTGGAATGTGAAGCGGTGATGGTGGTCTTTGGGTTTGTTTATTCTCGATGAGAAAAGTAGCAGTTCTAACAACATCAAAGCATTCAAGGTTAATTGATAGAGATTGTCTTAGGTGCTAGAGTTGTTGCTTAAAAACTATAAAGACAGAGTTATCTAACTGGGTTTTGTTTGTTTCCAATTTTTAATTCAACAAAAATATATGTGGTATTATAGTACATAATGTAACAATTTAATTAAATCACAAATTTGTTTTGTAGTTCATGTTGATCGACAGAATCAAGTGGGAGCAGGAGGAAAAAATACTTTTATCAAAGTCGATAGAGATTGATAACAGAATACATATTATTTGGATTTTTATATGTATTTAACCGTATTTATGTGTATATATATATACACTGTATATGTATTTATATTTGTGTATTTGTATTTCGTATAAATATATGTTGTACTTATTCATATAACTGTATCTATATCTTTATATATCGATTATATACATATATTTGTATTTGTATTGTATCTATATAAAGAAACATAATAATATTAATTATATAAACATTAATATTTAATATTAATTTTATTAATAATGAAGTAACTATTAATAATAAAAATAATAAAATTAATAATGATTATAGTATCATTAATATTAATAACAATACTTTATAAATCAAATCTCATACGTTTATATATACATATATATATATATATATATTAAAAGTAATAATAATATTAATAATATCATGAAATAATGCTAATAATATATCTTTTATATTTTAACTTATACTTAGTTTAATTATTAATATTATTTGTTAACATCTATTGAATATTTAATACTTATATATTTTATATATATATTACAATATACATACAACATTATTTATGTATAGATTCATATATATATATATATATATATATATATATATATATATATATATAGATATTTTTTTTTAATAATTACATCCTTATTTTATATACTACTTTATATATTCAACTCAACTGATTAGATTGTATTTTATTTTACATATTTAATTTAAATTATGTTTCATTACTTCTAATTATTATACATTCTTACATTTACATATATATATATATATATATATATATATATATATATATATATATATATATATATATATATATATATATATATATATATATATACATATTAATTTACAATCAATTGTTCGTGAATCGTTGGAAGTAGTCAAAGGTCAAATGGTATCATGAAATAGTTCCAAAATTTTCGAGACTCAATAATACAGACTTTGCTTATCGTATCGTTTTCATATAAAATTAAGTTTAAATTTGGTCGAAAATTCCCGGGTCGTCACAGTACCTACCCGTTAAAGAAATTTCGTCCCGAAATTTGAGTGAGGTCGTCATAGCTAACAATAAATATGTTTTCATGATGAATATGAGTTGATAACTTGAGTTTTATCATCATTGAGTAATATGGATAAAAATAATTCGATTATTTGAAGAGTGCGAATGAAGCTATTCACAAAAGGATGAAATGAGAAACAAAGATTTGTTTTTAACTTTTGACGTAGTCAGGTTTGAATTTAGAAAAATAAGGCGCGTCTTAACTTTTGACATTGCCTTGGTTGAATTCCGGAATTTAAGGGATTTAAAGAAAATCTTGAAGATCTATAAAATCTGATTCTTCGGGATTTATGGAAATTAAGATCTCTTTAATTAAATACGGCGATCTGCCCCGATTACTACGTCTGATATTTCCAGTATAAATTAAGCTCTTCCTTTCCATTATTCTCACCATTCTTATACTTTCTTTCTTAGTTCATACATCCAAAAGATTCTGAAATGATTAATCCAGTTCTGATCCTTGTCCTCATCCTTACTATCACAACAATCATTCTCCTTTTCTAACTTCCACCAGAGGAATCTGCTTTCTTCTACTTCGTCCTCGGGATTATAATGTTTTTAATTCTCCCGTGTCTTTATGTTGCGATAAACATTGATATACACGGTTTGTAATTTATGTGTTGTTATCGAACTTTATATTCTCCCTTATATTTCAAAGCTCTATGCTTTTGTTTTCTCTTCCCGACTTCAAGTCAAGCGAATAATGGTCCAGAATTTATAGATATAGAGTTTCGAATGATTATAATGTTCTAAGCATGAAGGAACGTGATAGCACGATTTGATTTTCAAATTTATCAACATCACGGAAGATAGAACCATCAAGAATACATTTTCTTGATTTGTTCAGGAGTTAAGTAGAATGAAAGAGTTATGTAACATGACACATGATGACGTTATGATCTGTGAATCATCATGTCTATTAGAAACTCAGCATGACTTATTGTAATATAATCACGTTGATCAAGTGTCATTATATTATACTAACTCATGCATCAGTTCCCAACATTACTTCAATAGCTTTCATATGTTAAGCTCGAAAGTTTACAGAATATAGCAACTAACAGTTTCTATATGATGTAACACTGATAGTACGAAGAGATTAATGATTTCAGATAAGAATAGTTATAAAAATATCTTCAGAAATATGGAGGATATTTATAACGAAAAATACGAAGATATCTTGGAATTTCTAATATCGATGGATGATGAAGAAGATTTATCCGTAAGGGTTTAGATTCGGAAGAAAGGTATTTGCTAAAGACTTCATCAGAAATAGAATCATTTGGATTCTTTGAAGTCAAACTTATTCTTTGTGATTTGTCCACGGCTTCCTTCATAGTTTCGCATAATCCGCTTTTCAGTACTAAATTTCTATTGAATGTTTTCGATATAATGATACACAGGAAGCACGAAGAGGTATATAATTTCGGACGAGAATATTTATAAAAATATCCTCAGAAATATCGAAGATATTGATGATGATATTTTTGGAATTTCTAAGTTCGATGGTTGATGGAGAAAGATCTTCCGCAAGATTTTAACATGACTTCGGAGCAAGATATTCTCTAAAGATTTCAACGGATCCAGAATTACCTGAATCCTTTGAATATAGGATTTGGTCCTTGTATTTGTCCTTGGTCTCCTTCATGGGTAACTCAATCTGTTTTTCAATACCCAATTTTCTATCGAGCGTTCCTAACACTCCTTTCTTTATCATCAAACTTTTGTCCGTTTAGACCATCTACCATTTTTCTGTTTCCTCTGCATTTAATGCTATGATATCTGAATCATCGGTTATTAATCCGAGGTGGTTTCAGGAGAATTGTGTTTTTAGATGATTAAACGCTGATGGTAATATGATGGAATATGAAAGGTTACCTGGTAACAATAAAAGAGCACGCGTATATATAAACGTTATAATAAGGTTGTTTCGTACGAAAAGTCGAAGTTGACTTGCTGGAGCTGTGACAAAATTGGCTAATTTTGAAAAGGGATCGCAAAGTTGTTTTTGTTAATAAATGCCAAAGGATCTGACGCGGCTACGTGTTGAACTTTTACTTAGTTGCCGAGAGTTTCTCAGGTGCATAACTATATGCATAAACCTTTCCTTCCGTAGATGAAGTGCGGTTGATTCATCCTATCGTTTGAGGTGTTTTCAAGAATCATGAAAGGTTTGAACACAGATTGTAATCGTTTAAGATACAATTGAGGTTTTAGATGAAATCAAGTGACAAACTTGAAGAATTATTTAGTTTCATATGTTATAGTCAATATTTTAATTCATTTTAATTGTCCAATATTGGTAGTCCACAGTAGGTAGTCCACAATTAGAAATTCAATAATTTATGTATAGTTTAGTATATAATATTCGAATTAATTAATACGCGTCGCGACCCGTATACGTCTCAGACTCGATCACAACTCAAACTATATATATTATTGTAGAAGCAATCTCAACACTGTATAGAGAACTCGATCATTACTACATATAGAGTGCCTATGGTGATTCCATATAATATATATAGATGCGTCGATATGATATGTCAAAACCTTGTATACGTGTCCCGATATTTAAGGTGCGTAAAATAAATGACAATAAATAAAATGCGTAAAGTAAATAACAGAAATTAAATGACGATAAATAAAATTGCGAGAATGTAAATTGCAATAATTAAATTGTGATAAATAAAGTGTAATTAGTTAGCTGGGAACAATTAGCTAGGATTTTGTTAGCGTGAATTCTTAATAAAATTTCTCATAATTAATTTGTTGGTTTCTAACAAATTTTATTTTGTCCAATATTTTCTTCATTATGTCACTTGTCGGATTCTGATAGGTCAAAATCCAAATATGAAATTGAATGAAAATGGTTATTCTGTGATGAACGGATTCGTATAGCTGTAGTTGCAAGTAGGATAGTAAATGATTGTTGACTCAGATTCGAAGAATGTACAGTGTAACTTATTAATGCGAAATCTAAATCTTCCTCGGGTATTACCTACCCATTAAAATATTTTCACCATTAATAGTTTGTATAATTAAAATTTTAATTACAATCTTTATGAAAACATATATACATATATATTTTCTTCAGACGTAATCATGGATTTAATGAGTTAATATGATATTAAACTCATTTGCTTTTCGGTTGGAACTAGAATAAATAATCTCTAAAACTTTATAGATTACATATTTGCCATGTCGAACGAAGATAAATGAGATTGAACGATACGTAGAACGAAGATCATACTCAAAGTACGGATGATGATATTGAAGCATGGATTGTTGATGGTACTGGTGCTGTTATTGATTGTACTGTTGGTGCTGGTGATGTTGCTAAAGCTGGTACACTTTGCACCATATTTTCCGAATTGATTATTCAAGCGCGAAGTTCGTTGACTTATTATTCCAGGATGATTGTCGGTCGGAACGAGCGGATGAATAAGGTTCAGAATTGTGGATAGAATATAATCTTGTCGAGTTACCCTGGAAATGAGACTGAAAATGGTGTCTCGAACAGGTTCGCCGGTAAACGCTTCAGGTTCATTGTCAAGAGGTGAATTCGGTTGGTGGAAGGGATTGCCTTCTGCGCGTTTCCATTAATTAAGTCGACTATGAACCCATCAGATGAATTGATAATGACTGATTGGTTGATTCATGCCGATGACGCTGTTTTCGAAGTTTATGGGAACATCTATGTCGGAATAGCTGTCGTAATAACTATCGGAAAAGCTATCGGAATCTGAGGGACTCGAACTGGTTGCAGGATTCATCTCGTACGATCAGATGAAGGATTTTCGATAAGAATTAAATTATAGGATGTAGATTAGTACCCTACAATACATAGTTTACATATGCATGTATAATACTAAAATCCCATAAATTACGGAGGAATCTACGGAAGTTGTCAGGCAAAGTCTACAGTAACAGATATGCTAAAATATGAATTAGCAGATACGCTAAGGTATGAGTTTTGTCTATACACTATTTATGCAATCAATGCAGTAAGATGTGTCTAGACTAAGAATGATAAGCAGGTAATTTCCTAAGGAGGATAAGCAGATGATTTCTGACTAGAAATGATAAACAAAACTTTTGACATGCAGACACGGTCGAAGTCCAGACTCACTAATGCATCCTAACGGCTATCAGTTAGACTCACTAATGCAAGACCTGGTTCGCTACGACCACCGCTCTGATACCAACTGTAAAGACCCGTCCTAATCCATCCGGACAAAGTCCACATCGATTACAAACGATTCACAATAGTTGGTTACATCGCGAGGTACTTGACCTCTATATGATACATTTTACAAACATTGCATTCGTTTTGAAAAGACAAACTTCCTTACATCGAAAATTGACGATATTCATACCATTTCATAATATATCTAATTATAATTATCTTAATAATAATCTTGATGAACTTGACGACTCGAATGCAACGTCTTTTGAAATATGTCATGAATGACTCCAAGTAATATCTTTAAAGTGAGCAAATACACAGCGGAAGATTTCTTTCATACCTGAGAATAAACATGCTTTCAAGTGTCAACCAAAAGGTTGGTGAGTTCATTAGTTTAACATAAATAATCATTTCATAATTTTAATAGACCACAAGATTTCATATTTCCATTTCTCATAAACATACGTCCCATGCATAGAGAAAAAATATCATTCATATGGATTGAACACCTGGTAACCGACATTAACAATATGCATATAAGAATATCCCCATCATTCCGGGATCCTCCTTCGGACATGATATAAATTTCGAAGCACTAAAGCATCCGGTACTTTGGATGGGGCTTGTTGGGCCCGATAGATCTATCTGTAGAGTTCGCGTCAATTAGGGTGTCTGTTCCCTAATTCTTAGATTACCAGACTATATAGGGTGATATTCGATTTGATAATCCAACCATAGAATGTAGTTTTGATCACTTGTGTCTATTTCGTAAAGCATTTATAAAAGCAGCGCATGTATTCTCAGTCCCAAAATATATGTTGCAAAAGTATTTAAAAAGGGAATAATGAAACTCACGCATGTAAATATTGTAAAATAGTTAATAAAGCATTTGCATGTATTCTCAGCCCAAAAACGTAAAGAGTAAAAGGGAATCAAATGAAACTCACCTAATGTATTTTGTAGTAAAAATACATATAACTATTTTGAACAACTGAACAATGCAGGGTTGGCCTCGGATTCACGAACCTATATCATTTGTATATTCATTAATACGTATAATCGTAATCGAGTAAATACAAATATAATTGTTGATAGAGTTAAGATAAATATATTTTTATTTGAGAATTACTTGTTTGTAATTAATAATTTTGATAATAATAATATTAGTAATAATATTGATACTTTACAATAATGATAAGTTTTCTAATAATTATAATAATAGTAAAAAGAATACCTTTAATACTAATAATAATAATAATAATAATAATAATAATAATAATAATAATAATAATAATAATAATAATAATAATAATAATAATAATAATAATAATAATAATAATAATAATAAAAATAAAAATAAAAGGAGACTACCTTCAAAATAAGCTTAACCAAAAATAAATGCAATTGCTTAGGCTTGAACCCACAACCTCTTGCTTAACCCCAACACACTTACCCATTAGACCATCTTTGTGTTTCTAAAACAATAATCGATCCGTCTTTATTTATCCCATAAACTCCGGCACAACAGAAAATGCAAGGACTTGGCTCAAGTCCACAATAAGATTCATTGTCCAACTATTAAACCGATTTGTGTAGCCCAAATACTAAAAGAGTTTATTCAAAGCCTGGTTATAGATGAAGCCCAACATAAAAACATGGGGTGTCGGTTTAAAAAAAATAAAGGGTTCGGTTGAAGAAAAAAAAAATATAAAACGAGATAGGGTTTGAGAAATTGGGGCAGCCATCGAAGAACATATCATCATACAGTATCATTGATTCATCATCATCATCGTTCATAGCCATCATCGGTCTTATCTGATTTCGTTAATCGGCATTCCCCTATTTATCAGACATGTAATCGATTAAATAATTGTTTCAAGTAAGTTTTCGATTCAATAATTATTCTCTTAATTTCATTAATCCTTTTATGATTTTCTGTATAATTATTTGGTTTGAACACTAGCAGAAATTTATAATGTTCTTGGTGACTTGATAATGATAATCGAAAAAGAATTTGAGATTGTAAACGGCGTAACAGATGTTAAGATCTATTCAATTCTTAAAGGTCATAATATGGATGCTAATGAAGCTGTTAAACATCTGTTATCTCAAGTTTTATAAAAAAAATTAATTTGATTGTTCGTTTTATTTTATTGATTATAATAGTGATAGATTGCTATATAAAAGTGATTGTTTTGTACTCACCAGTGTATATATATACATATATATAGAATTGATGAAGATGATGGTTGCGGGTCAGGTGATTTATGGTGATTGTACAGAAAACACAACAGCCAGCAGACGCAGGTAAACAAGTAGCCAAATGTGTTAGGTTTGAGATTTTGTTGTAGTGATGTTGATGGTGGATTAGAGTCGTTTTCATTCATATAGAAACAGGAACAAAAGCTGTAAATTGCGTGTGTAGTTTGTTGAAGAAACAACTTAGAATGAAGTGGTGATGGATTTGGGGGTTCTTGTTTATCTTTGGTTCAAACATATGAAACAGCAGCAGCAGCAGCAGTCTGGTTAGTTTTTCGATCGGATTGAAAAGAATCAGTGGAATGTGAAGCGGTGATGGTGGTCTTTGGGTTTGTTTATTCTCGATGAGAAAAGTAGCAGTTCTAACAACATCAAAGCATTCAAGGTTAATTGATAGAGATTGTCTTAGGTGCTAGAGTTGTTGCTTAAAAACTATAAAGACAGAGTTATCTAACTGGGTTTTGTTTGTTTCCAATTTTTAATTCAACAAAAATATATGTGGTATTATAGTACATAATGTAACAGTTTAATTAAATCACAAATTTGTTTTGTAGTTCATGTTGATCGACAGAATCAAGTAGGAGCAGGAGGAAAAAATACTTTTATCAAAGTCGATAGAGATTGATAACAGAATACATATTATTTGGATTTTTATATGTATTTAACCGTATTTATGTGTATATATATACACTGTATATGTATTTATATTTTTGTATTTGTATTTCGTATAAATATATGTTGTACTTATTCATATAACTGTATCTATATCTTTATATATCGATTATATACATATATTTGTATTTGTATTGTATCTATATAAAGAAACATAATAATATTAATTATATAAACATTAATATTTAATATTAATTTTATTAATAATGAAGTAACTATTAATAATAAAAATAATAAAATTAATAATGATTATAGTATCATTAATATTAATAACAATACTTTATAAATCAAATCTCATACGTTTATATATATATACATACATATATATATATATATATATATATATATATATATATATATATATATATATATATATATATATATATATATTAAAAGTAATAATAATATTAATAATATCATGAAATAATGCTAATAATATATCTTTTATATTTTAACTTATACTTAGTTTAATTATTAATATTATTTGTTAACATCTATTGAATATTTAATACTTATATATTTTATATATATATATTACAATATACATACAACATTATTTATGTATAGATTCATATATATATATATATATATATATATATATATATATATATATATATATATATATATATATATATATATATAGATATATTTTTTTAATAATTACATCCTTATTTTATATACTACTTTATATATTCAACTCAACTGATTAGATTGTATTTTATTTTACATATTTAATTTAAATTATGTTTCATTACTTCTAATTATTATACATTCTTACATTTACATATATATACATATTAATTTACAACCAATTGTTCGTGAATCGTTGGAAGTAGTCAAAGGTCAAATGGTATCATGAAATAGTTCCAAAATTTTCGAGACTCAATAATACAGACTTTGCTTATCGTATCGTTTTCATATAAAATTAAGTTTAAATTTGGTCGGAAATTCCCGGGTCGTCACGCATCAAGCCTAATATCTTTTCCATAATTACAACCGAGATTCAGGGAGTTTGTTATGGACAGGATTATCACAATCTTAGACGGTTCTAGAATTAGGGTTTGCCTATATATACTAACCCTAATTATCATTCCAGGGACATCACATTTACGTGGCTCACAATACGTAATCATTATCATCATTCATCAAAGGTTAACAGGTTAGTCACTCTCGACGGTTCCCTACAACCTTATTCGGGACTTCGATCGACTACCGTCATCGAAGGTGGACTTAATCACCTAGCCACCCTGCCGACATCATCATGTCAGTCAGGGTTATTCACGGTAGCCGGACCGAAGAGCTAAGTTCTAAGATCCTTAAACCTCTTTTAAACGTATTGAACATACATATTAACATCTGGAAAATATATGCACGATCAAGTGGTGCTTTCATTGAGAGCTGAACTAATTCAAGACGTGTTTAATTGTTTTTTCTTTTAAAGTTTTGAATTATAAAGCTCATTACTCACAAAATTCTCGAATTTCTTGTTTCTTTAACGGAATCATGACTTCCCGGGAATCATCGGAACGTACTCAAACGAACAAACAGAACACGTCGTCTGGTAATCAGCAGACGCAAGCTATGACTACGGGGACGGGATACACGCCTTACCCCCACCCGTGTCTGGCGAACCTTTCCAAAGGTATAAGCCGATATTCCCGGATGGAATTACACCGCCAAGGTCAAACTCGCCGGTTACAACCACACAGCTAGATTTTTCTGCAGTGGATCCAAGAGTTATCTTTGCAGGCACAAGCGGCGAAAATGTAGGCCCGCATGTAGTATGCTGCGGCCAGGTGCCTATTTACAGCACCACGGTTTCAATACCTCTGCAGACGCAGGGTTGTCTGCAGAATTCGCCATTTACACCACTGCAGCCTTGGCAGCCGCCGCGCCCAATTTTACAGTTTCTAACCCCTGCAGATGCGCAGGCATTACTTAATAGTTGGGGATTCGGTGTCATTCCAGACGCCAATTCTCATTGGATGCCGATAACCGCAGAACAGCAAAGCACTGCACATACGGTTGGACTCATAACAGCATATCCTCAGGTCTCACAGGCATCTGCGCCACAGATTTCGGCACCTTTTCAGCCACATGTATACTCTGCGCTGTCAAGCCTGCCTTCTTTTCCAACGCAGCAGCCTTGGTTATATCCGCAGACGCCGGGGCAACCTTGGCAAAATATTCAGGGGCAGGCGAATCTCGCAAGCCAATTTATGCAGGCGGCACCTCCTGACATGGTCCACTTATTTTAGCAACCTGATTTTGTTCAGGATATGATGAAGCGTTTCTTCGCAGGACTCAAAGGGGATCCTGTTAAACCACCCTTTGAGCTACTAACCACTTTTGATAAGTTTCCTCCGCATATAACCGCATATCCATTTCCATCAGTACCAAAGATACCTCACATGTTAGGTACCTACAATGGCTTGACTGATCCAGATGATTTCCTGTAGCGTTTTGAAGGCGCGATGCGCACCCAAGGGTGGGTTGATCTGGTTGCATGTCAGATATTTCCCATGATGTTGCAGGGCGTTGCGCGCGAATGGTTCAATAAACTTCCAACAGGTAGCATATCCGGGCTCATGGATTTGCTGACAAAGTTCTTGCTGCAGTATCAAAATCAAAGGCCGCGCAAACGCACTCGTATCGAATGTCATGACATTGTACAGAAGCCCAAGGAATCTTTGGGTGAATTTCTCACGAGATATACTAATGAGTGCTTGCGCATACCGGACTTAAAACCGGAGCAGCAAATTTCTGCACTCATACATGGTATAAGTACGGAGGGTCATCCAACGCTGGTCAGACGTCTGCGCCACACGGTGCCAACAACTTATGCTGAAGCGCTTAATGAATGCCACGATTATATGCGGAGTGGCGAAGATAATGATATTCCCACAGCTAGCTCACGGTAACAGCTCTCGCGGAAGATACCCTAGTGGTGGTCCTATAAGAAATGATTAAGGGCGAACAAGTAGTGGTTTTCGAAACAATAATCAGCACGGCATTAATAATCAGAACTATGCGCTGCTCAAAAGTCTATCCAAAACACCAAAAGAGATTCTGACCACCGAACCAGTGTGTGCAACCTTCGCGGTTCCAACCCCGCTGACAGAATTTGGCAAGCGGGATAAAACAAAATACTGCGAGTTCCGTGACGATCACGGCCATGACACCAATCGGTGTAAAAATTTAATGGAGCGAGTGCTGGAAGCGCTACGCGTAGGAAAATTAGATCATCTCAAGCCTCCAAAGAAAGATAAGGGAAAGGCCGCGGAAGAGAGTTCAAAAGCCAAAACGTTCGCATGGCAAAAAGCAGATAAAGCTAAAAGCGCCAATGTAACCATCAATATGGTTGACGCGGAAAGAGTCGGTCAACGAAGAAAGTGCAATGATTACCTCGATTGGGAACTCATTCCAATTTTATTCCCTCCTGTAATGTCAATTGACACAGCTAACGAACCTGTCATCATCAAGTGTCGTATTCCTGATCACGGTATACAGATCAAACGCATGCATGTTGATACCGGCAGTGGTGTCGACATTATGTACGAACATTGCTATCGTTTTCTTCCCGCAGAAGTCAAAGCGCAGCTACGTCAGCCCGACATTATGCTATCAGGATTTTCTGAGGAAAGCTCGTGACCTCTTGGCCGCATAGAGCTTGTAGTAGAGCTTGCGGATGACATGAATCCACAGTTGGTTAGAAGTGAGTTAATTGACTTTTATGTGGTCCATTCGACTTCGCGCTACAATGCGCTTCTGGGGAGAAATTTCATGCGGCATTTTAACATTATACCCTCAGTAGTGCATGGCTTGATCCAGTTTCCTACCATGGGTGGAATTGCCACAATTGCGTCACATCAAGCAACCGAGTTATGTGGTTCAGTTGTGCATGTAAGCATTCCCAGCATAGGAGAGCAACTTAAAGGCAGTACAGTCATAGCTAATCGATTGCATCCGGACAAGCGTATCAAAATAGGCACAGGCTTGTCAGCTGAAACCAAAGCTAAATTGCACGGTATATTGTCCGCTAACGCAGATGTTTTCGCATTGCAAGAATCAGACATGACTTGGGTCCCGCATGATATTTCGGAACATAGGTTGAATGTTAACCCATCACTCACGCCCGTTAGGCAGAAGAAGCGGCACATGGCCCTTGAGGGCAGTGATTGGTTATGCACAGAAGTTGATAATCTTGTCAGAGCAAACATTTTGCGGGAAATGCGGTACCAGACATGGGTTGCTAACCCTGTGTTAGTGAAAATAGCTGATGGTAACTGGCGGATGTGCGTTGATTTTAAGGACATTAATAAAGCGTGTCCTAAAGACAATTACCCTCTCCCGGAGATTGACTGGAAGGTAGAGTCGTTGTTGGGTTTTCGATACAAATGTTTTTTGGATGCGTATAAGGGTTATCACCAAATCCTCATGGCTGCGGAAGATGAGGATAAAACTGCTTTTCATACGCCGCAGGGTATTTATTGTTATACTAAGATGTATTTCGGATTAAAGAACGCAGGAGCTACCTATCAGCGTGTAATTGACGCAACTTTCAAGCACCAAATTGGGAGAAATCTTGAAGCATATGTCGACAATTTGGTAATTAAAAGTAACACCAAAGAAGAGATGCTAGCAGACATCCTGGAAACATTTGCGTCTTTACACAAGATCAACATGAAACTTAACCCGCTCAAGTGTGGTTTTGGAGAAGAGGAAGGCAAGTTTCTAGGTCATGTGGTGACGGCGCGGGGAATCAAGGCGAATCCCAAAAAGATTGAGGCCATTGATAGTCTATCATCTCCAAGGACAAAGAAAGACGTGCAGAGTCTAACCGGGAAGCTCGCGGCGATTACGCGGTTTCTGTCAAAAGTCGCAGAAAGGCAGTTGCCATTTTTCAATACTTTGAAAAATTGTTTAAAGAAAAAAGACTTTGTATGGACTTAGGAAGCAGAATCAGCTTTTCAAGAGATGAAAAAGTTACTTGCCGAATTACCAACGCTCACCGCATTAGTGTCAGGAGAAACGCTTACGCTATACCTTGCGGCATCAAAAGAGGCTGTTAGCTCGGTTCTTATCGCGGACCGCGGAAAGATAATCCATTATTTTTATTTTATTTATTTTATTTACGAATTATTTATTTCGTAACGCTGAGGTTTTCTCAGACGCAAATGCCGGTCTACTTCGTAAGCAAGACGCTGACAGTAAGTGAAGTAAACTATTCACCAATGGAGAAACTAGTGTATGCGCTAGTCCACACAGCGCGGTGTTTGAGTCGGTATTTTCAAGCACATCCAATTGTGGTACTAACTGATCAGCCAATCAAACAGGTTGGTAAACACCTAATTTGCGGCAATGTCCGGGAATACCGTATTGACTAACGGAATCATTTTTCTTTCAGGTGCTATATAAGCCTGAGATTTCTGGCCGAATGGCTAAATGGGCAGTTGAGTTAGGCGAACACGAAATAAATTTTTCCTCACGAAGCGCGGTTAAGGGTCAAATACTTTCAGATTACCTAGCGGAGTTACCTGCTGATGTTAAAGCATCGACCGAACATCAGGATACGCCTGCACCAAATTTGACACCATGGGAGTTATACACCGATGGTGCCTGTAGCGCCGCTGGCGCGGGTGCAGGCATAATTTTAACTGGCCCGGATGGCGAAGAGCATACATATGCGCTGCGGTTTAATTTTGTTGTTACAAACAACGAAGCATAATACGAAGCTTTGTTAGTATGTATGCGGATTGCGCATAAATTAGATGTTAAAGTGTTGCTGATGTGTGCAAGGTGGTGTATACGAAATACTATTATTGTTTACTACGAAATACGACGAAATATTACACAAGTTTTATTAATTTACGGATGGAATATACCTAAACCTTGCTACAACACTTATAGGCAGTGTACTTAATCGTAGAGTAGTGTAGTTTTTAGTAAGTCCGGTTCGTTCCACAGGGAGCTAGTGATTACGTACTATATTTGTATAGAACTATATTTATATAAATATATAATTATATATAGTAATATTATTATTATAAAAGGGAGTTTTACCGTTTAATGACCGCTTTGTCGATTTTAAATAAAGTGTAAAGATAAATGACGAGAATTAAATAACGATAAAATAAATAACAATATTTAAAGTTGCGATAATTAAAATTGCGATAAGAAATAAAATGACAATAAATAAAATGACAGAAAATAAAAGTACGATGAGATATAAAATAACACAATTATGCTTATTTAAACTTCCATAATCATGATGTTTGACGTTTTGATTTTAATTTATTACTCTGGGCTAATTGTCCTTTGTCCTGGATTATTTGATACCTATCTGGTTTTTGTCCATAATAGTCCATCGATCATAATTATAAAATGCTCGTCAAATTAACCTTATTCCCGAAGTCAAATATTCCAACTAATTAGGGATTCAGACTGTAACAAGGTTTTAATACTTTGTTAATAATTACACCAGGTTATCGACTGCGTATAATCTAAGGTTTTAATATTTGTTAACAATTACACCAATTACCCTTGTATGTAATCCACCCATGTTTTAATGAGATATGAACATTAATTTATCCACTTGATCATTTTGAATAATCAATTACCCAACCCGAATAATTAATTAAATGATCGTAAAAGATGTCGTATAAACGTCACTAAATAGGACATGCATAATCATTTAATAATTATTAGATTAACTAATTTGAAGATAGGTTCGACAGATTCTAATGAATTTTCATTTGATTAGACAATACCCCCATCTATTAATAGTCCGTAGTCCAATGTCCACAAGTGTCGGTCTTTTGTCCAAACCTGAATTATGGTACAAAATCCAATAACCCTGATAACGCCAAAATTATACATGTTTATTGCCGTTATTTCAATCCAAAGTTGTTCCATTTGTATGTAATTGTTGTACGTATGTATTGTAATTCGTGTATATTTGTAAAAGTCCATTGTGAATGAATAAATGAAGACCAACAGCGAAAACAGAGTTAAACGAAGATTGAACGCGTAAAACAGCCCTAAACCACTGAAACAGGTCCAAATGCGGCGCATCTCTCTTAGATGCGGCGCATCTATGCACTAAATAACTCCCGACAGTTTCAGATGTGGAGCATAAAGACTTTTGGACCAAAACAGCCTCAGATGCGGTGCATCTGAGATGGATGCGGTGCATCCAAGCCAGATGTGGCGCATCTGTCCCAGATGCGGCGCATCTGGTCCCCTGCCGACAGTTCTGAGTGCAGAATCAAGATGGAATCTACTGAGCGTAAAGAGATGCGGCGCATCTGGTCAATTTCTGGCCATTTTACCTAACTTTTTAGCCTATTTAAGAGAGCCTTTGGTTACATACTTCAGATACCTTTCACTACTACGTTCTCCCTCAGTTCTAATATGATTTTCAAGGTTCAAGGAAGGCTGCAAGTCAATCTCCACTCTTTTAACATCAAGATTAAGCTAGGATCGTTTATCGCAATTGGTACTATTGTTCTATATCTTTTTAAACATGAATTCAACTTGTATTTACTGTTTCATTAGTTCTACTATGATTATGTTAGGCTAAAAGCCTTGTGTGTTTGCTTCAATGTAAGATTTATGGCTTGGGATTGTTCTATACTTTGATGTTATGCTAGTTATACATATGTTTGATTAATTAAATTATCTAGTTCAACCGTAAGAACCATTGTTATGCTTGTTTAGTTCATTACTTCAATTATATAGATTGCAAACCTATTAATGTGAGTTAACTAGGAAAACAATCTATACTTCAATACACCAAGTAATCTAGACGATTAGATGCATAAACTTAAGTGATTTTGTTATGTGTTTAATTCGGTAATTGAATAAGTTGCAAAGCAACATAGTTATGAAATTACCTCAAGTGATTGTTGTAATTTAGGTTTCACGTGAGTTTAACCGGGTTGAATATAGTTAGTTAATCAATCTAAATCACCATGTTCTTTCAAAAGATCCATAGTTGTAATCATCCTTGTATCCTAGTTCAATTATGTAAGTTATGACTTGATTTATGTGAATTTATCAAAGACCATAGCTTATACTTCAACACCTAGTGATCTAGCCACCTATATGTGAGTATAGGATGTTAATTGAATGATATTTAGGATATACAATCATGTAGTTTACTTAGAGTGATCTTAGTAAACTAGGTTTTATGTGAATTCAACCACGAAAGAATCTTGTTGATTAAACATAACTCTTAAGTTTATAGAAATTGTGAAATTGATATAAACTACTCTATTGTAATTATTACATAACGGTTTTAATTATAGAAGAACAATCCCTGTCATTTATCAAGCATAGAAGTAAACATCGCATTCTCATTCTTGTTAATTACTATATTTATTTACTGTTTCGTTAAACGAAAATACAACTTCAAACACAAAACCCCCCTTTTAGAATAATTAATCGTGGTAAAATCTTAAAAACAAACTTCTCCCTGTGGATCGAACTGGTCAATTTACTTGCTAGTTACTGCATGATCGGGTTTTAGTTGCCTGTATTATGTGTTAATTATTAAGCATATTGTCTTCATTTTAAAGGTTACGTTTTGACACATCAACTTTTTGGCGCCGCTGCCGGGAAAGCGGTTTTGTTAAAAGATTTTAATAAACTTTGAATTATTCGATCCTTTTGTAGGAATTCAATTCCTAGAAAAGTTACTTTTTATTGTAAGTTTGTGTTTTTGCAATTGGTTTGTTTGTGGTGTTGTGATTGCAGGATAAGTATTAGTGCATGAATCTACGTTCTTCCAACTCTAATTTAATTCCTTCATATCCTGAACCTGAAAGAGAACTTCACGAACGCTTAAGAGCTCAAGAAGTAGAATCTCTTGCTCAGGGTTTAGAATCACTTTCATTAGATTCTAACTCTGAACCAATTGTTCAACCAATCATCGAGCCAGTCATTAAAGAAGAGGAAGAGATGACTGCTACAAATCAAACGATGGATGCTTTAATGAAGGCAACAAGGACAGGATAAGGCCACGCGATTATTCAACCTACGATGACTGATGGTTTTGAAATAAAGGGGCAATTTATCCACATGGTGACTAATACATGCCAATTCAGTGGAGCCCCAAATGAGGATGCTAACGAGCATCTTCGTAAGTTTGTAAGCATTTGCAAGCTTTTCAAAATCAAAGATGTCTCTGAGGAAGTTGCATGTTTAAAAATCTTTCCATGGTCCCTAAAGGATGATGCAAGAGATTGGCTAGACTCATTACCAGAAGGTTATATTAAAGATTGGAATGACATGATGGACAAGTTTTTGTCAGAATTCTTCCCTGCTTCAAAAGCAGCAAAATTGCAAAGTGATATAAATCACTTCAAGCAAAAGTCTAACGAGACTCTTTATGAAGCTTGGATCCGATTCAATAAAATGCTTAGGGTATGTCCTCAACACAGGTTGAATACATTCCAAAAGGTCCAAATATTCTACAAAGGAGTCAATGTGGCTACCTGAAAGGAAATAGATGTTGCAGCAGGAGGATCAATCATGAAAAAAATGCCCGAAGACGCTCACACAATAATTGCCGATATAGCAGCCCATTCTCACAATTGGCATCAAGAGATGGAGTTCTCTAGATCATCAACAGTTGCTAATGTCGAAAGCAACGATGAAATCGCTGCATTAAAAGTTCAATTGGCAAATCAAGCAAGGCAAATTGAGAAGGTAACCACAGAAATGCACGCTATCAGGGTAGGGTGTGAATTGTGCCAAGGTCCCCATCTCACTCGAGATTGTGACCAAACGACAATGGAAGAGCAAGCAAATTTCTTAGGTTACTTGCGTAAAGGTGAAATGAATTTTGACGACTTTTCGGTGGTTGATGCAATGAACCGGAAATACCCTCCTGTCAACAATTATCAAATAGGGGGACCTTCAAGTTCAAACAACAATTACCACGGATGAAATTCAGGTTACCAATATAACCGGAATTTTCCAAATCAAAATTAAAGAAATGCACCACCGGGTTACAATCACATAAACAATCGTAATCAACCTCCACGAAATTACCAAAATAATTTCCAACACAATTAACCACAACCACAACCACAAGCACATGTACAACCACAACCCAAGAAGAAATCCGATTTAGAAGATCTTTTGAGAGATTTTATGGTTAAACACGAGCAAAATGCGGAACTTCAAACTCAGCAAATTCGAAATCAACAAGCTACGATTCAGAATTTAGAAAGGGATGATGGAAGGATCTCACAGTTACTAGCAGAGAGACCACCTGGTGCTCTCCCCTCAAATACTCAAGTGAATCCCAGTAACAATCAAACAAGGAATGAGCATGTAAATGCTATAACTACTAGAAGTAGTTTAACCACTAACCCAGAGATTCCAAAGTCCCCGGAAGTTCCTTTGTCTCCTTCTGTTTTGCAGGTTCCTGTTGATGTAGATGAGAATGTTAAAAAAGAACAAGAGAAAAATGATCCACCAGAGGTCATATCGAAGAAAAGTGAAGAACCACCAGTGAAGGTGTACAAGGCACCTATTCCATACCCAAAAGCATTGAAGAAAGATAGACTCGCGAGCTAATATCAGAAATTTGCAGATATGATCAAGCAAATCAGCATTAACATGCCACTCGCGGAGGTTCTTAAGGGTATGCCCCATTACGAGAAGTTTTTGAAAGATCTCATATCCTCGAAGGGTAAATACCACGATGTTTCTACCACATTCCTCTATGAGGAGTGTTCGCCATCTTGAAAAAGCAAAATGTACCTCCAAAATTGGGAGATCCGAGTAGTTTTATCATCCCATGTATGATGGGTGATTCGGTAGTGTACGATGCACTAGCCGACCTAGGTGCAAGTGTTAACCTAATGCCCTACTCGTTATATTTAAAACTTGACTTAGGAGACTTGAAACCAACCCGGACGGGTATTCGATTAGCAAATCAATCATTTGATACTCCCATAGGTATAGCTGAGGATATTCTTGTAAAAGTTGGCTCACTTATCTTTCCCGTCGACTTTGTTATTCTAGAAATGCAAGAGGACACAAAAGTTCCTATCATTTTAGGACATCATTTCCTTAACACCGCAGATGCTATCATTAATGTCCAAAAAGAACAATTAAGTCTAGGTGTGGGAAACGAGAGAATAATTTGTCATATTGACAAAGCCATGAAAAGACCCACTTCCACCGATGACTCTTGTTTTCAAATTGATGTTATAAATCTTTGTGCTGAGGATGAATTGCAGGAGCTACTTGAAATTGATACATCGGGGTTTGCCCCGATAAGTGAAAGTGAGTATTTCAATATTGATGAAGCTTTTGATGAGTTGATGAAAGTGGTCACGGATGATGAGACCATGGAAGAAGAAATTCCCAAGGAAGAGGAATCATTTGAAGATATCGGAAATAAAGATAGATTCCAAATAAAGAATTCCTTGGAAGAACTACCCGTACTAGAGCTTAAGGAGCTACCCAAACACTTGGAGTATGCTTATCTCGAAGGTACATCTCAATTACCGGTAATTATTGCTTCACATCTTTCCGGTAACGAGAAGGATAGGTTAATCTCTGTTTTGAAAACCCATAAAGAGGCTATAGCCTAGAAAACGACCGACATTCCAGGGATAAACCCGTCTTATTGTACATATAAAATTCTCCTTGAGAATGGCTTCAAACCTGTAGTACAAAGACAACGTAGGCTAAATCCCAACATGAAAGAGGTTGTTAAAAAGGAGGTAGTCAAGCTTCTTAATGCCGGATTAATCTACCCCATCTTCGATAGTCCTTGGGTTAGTCCAGTACAAGTAGTGCCCAAAAAGGGGGTACAACCATTATTGTAAATGAAAAGGACGAACTCGTTCCAACTAGAACGGTTACCGGCTGGAGAGTCTGTGTTGATTACAGACGTCTCAATGATGCCACTAGAAAGGATCATTTCCCATTGCCTTTTATTGATCAAATGATTGAACGATTAGCGGGGAAAGAATACTATTGCTTTCTAGATGGTTTCTCCGGTTACTTCCAAATTCCAATTGATCCCAACGACCAAGAAAAGACCACATTCACTTGTCCTTTCGGTACCTTTGCCTATCGCCGCATGCCATTTGGTTTATGCAATGCACCTGGAACCTTTCAAAGGTGCATGATGGCAATTTTTGATGATATGGTAGAGGATTGAATGGAAGTCTTCATGGATGACTTTTCTGTGTTTAGAGATTCCTTTGAATCGTGTCTTTTTAACCTTGAACGTATGCTTATCCGATGTGACAAAGCAGACTTGGTCCTAAATTGGGAAAAATGCCACTTCATGGTGAAGGAGGGCATTGTACTTGGTCACAAGATATCTTGTGCGGGAATAGAGGTAGATAAAGCTAAAATTGAAGTTATCTCTAAGCTACCTATACCGATAAATGTCAAGGCCATTAGAAGCTTTCTTGGTCAAGCGGGATTCTACAGACGATTTATCAAAGATTTTTCTAAAATCGCCAGCCCAATGACCAAACCTCTTGAAAAGGATGCTCCATTTGACTTCGATTCAAATTGTGAGAATGCATTCTCCATTCTAAAGTCAAAACTCAAACAAGCTCCCATTATCGTATCTCCGGATTGGAGTATGCCTTTTGAGTTAATGTATGACGTGAGCGACTATGCCTTAGGTGCTGTCTTGGGACAACGACCCGATAATCATTTTCGTCCAATTTATTATGCGAGCAAAACGCTAACGGGAGCTCAAATTAATTATACCACCACGGAAAAGGAGCTCTTGGCGGTTGTTTATGCGTTTGATAAATTTCGGTCATATTTGGTGTTGTCCAAAACCATTGTTTACACGGACCATTCGGCCCTTAGGTACTTATTCTCGAAACTAGATTCAAAACATCGTCTCATACGCTGGGTTCTTTTACTTCAAGAGTTTGACATTGAGATACATGATAAGAAAGGAGCCGAGAATCTAGCCGCTGACCATTTATCCCGACTTGAAAACCACGAATTAGAAAAACTCGATGATACAATCATCAAGGACACATTTCCTGATGAATCTCTAATGAGGGTTGACAAGGAATCTAAAATCCCATGGTTTGCCCATTTTGCAAACTATCTTGCGTCAGGCATTCTTTAAAAAGGATTTTCTTATCAACAAAAGAAGAAATTCTTTGCGGATTTGAAGTCCTATTTCTGGGAACATCCCGACCTATTTCGTGTTAGTGCAGATCAAATGATTCGCCATTGTGTGTACGGAAAAGAGGCTCAACAAATTCTTGAGCATTGTCATCAAGGGCCCACCGGCGGTCATTTCGGACCAAACCACACCGCAAGAAAATTCCTTGACTCAGGCTTTTATTGGCCCACGATCTTTAAAGATGCACATAATTTTGTTCGGACTTGTAATGCATGCCAACGAACGGGTAACATCACGAAAAAGGATGAGATGCCTCAAACCGGCATTTAAGTTTGTGAAATCTTTGATATTTGGGGAATCGATTTCATGGGACCATTTCCAAGTTCCCATAAGTGCAAGTACATCCTAGTAGCCGTTGACTATGTATCTAAGTGGGCTGAAGCGAAAGCTTTACCTACGAATGATGCTAGGGTGGTGGTGAACTTCTTGAAAAATCTCTTCTCGCGCTTTAGAATCCCGAAGGCACTCATATCCGATCGAGGAACACATTTTGCCAACAACCTTCTTGAAAAGGTGTTGAAGAAGTATGGTGTAACTCATCGTTTCTCTACTCCGTACCACCCGCAAATGAGTGGTCAAGTGGAGAACACGAATCATGCCTTAAAACGCATACTTGAGAAGACAGTTGATAACAACCCTAAGATTTGGCAACGCAAGTTAGATGATGCGTTGTGGGCCTTTAGGACTGCTTTTAAAACACAAATCGGTACCACACCATTTAGACTTGTATATGGTAAAGCGTGCCATCTTCCGGTTGAAGTGGAACATAGAGCATACTGGGCATTGAAACTTTGTAATTTAGACATGGAAAAGGCTGGTGAAAACCGATTCATGCAAATGCATGAATAGGAAGAGTTAAGGTTAGAGGCGTACGAGAATTCGAGCTCGTATAAGGAGAAAACGAAAAGGTGGCATGATGCCCGATTGAAAGAAGTGAAAGAGTTTAAAACCGATGATAAGGTTTTGGTTTTTAACTCACGATTTAAATTTTCTCCCGGAAAGTTGAAGTCCCGATGGACGGGACCTTATTTGGTGAAACAAGCATTTCCATCGGGATATGTTGAGTTGTTTGGAAACGGAAATACTTTTAAAGTGAATGGTCATCGATTAAAACTCTATTTTGATGGAGTTAATACCACGGTTCAAGATGATATCACTTTCTCCCCCAACGCTAATTAGCTTGGGAAGGAGTCGCGTGAACGACTCGCTAATAAACCTCACAAATTGTATATAGTTCCTTCGGTGTGTTCGTTTCTTAGGATTGATTGTTTTGAGTGATTTTTCGAGTTTTAGTATGAACCAAGTTGTTTAGGGACCTTCCGAAATGTTTAATACGCGAAAAAAGGTCAAAACTGGTGCAACAGGGCTAGATGCGCCGCATCCAGGCTGGATGCGCCGCATCTGAGGACAAGAAAAATGTCGACAGTTTTTGATGCGCCGAGAAAAGGTCATGCACCGCATTTGGGCCACAAGATGCTCCGCATCTGAGACAGATGCACCGCATCTGCTGCAGATGCACCGCATCTGTGTCTGAATGTGGGTTTCTGCCTATTTTTTTGCACAAATACGGGAGTTTATCATTTTTATTCATTTTTTCACCTACAACTCCGACTTTCATCCCATTTTCTCTCAAGGATTTCATCTCTAAACACTAAATCAACCGATTAAACCCATCTTTGAGCATCTAATCCATCTATCAACATGAGAAAGGTAAGATTAATCTTCATTTTTTCATGGTTCTTGTGTTCTTCATTCTCAAATTTGGATTTAGCTTGTTCTAGGTGTGGGGATGTTTAAATCTTCATGTTTTGGTCATTATATGCTTGTATTGTTGTTACTAATCCTTATTCATGCTCGAATTTCATGCTTAATTACTCAAAAATTTACTTTAGAAATTAGAGTTCTTCATGAATTTGGGGATTTCGAAAAAATGACCATTACTTGTTTAAATTGGGATGCTTTAGAGTTCAATTACTAGTATACATTGGCAAATCCGCATGAACCTTAGTTGAATTACACGATTACACAAATTATTGAATTGTAGGGTTCTTAAATTGGGGATTTTAACTTTTGTTGACTAAGTGAGTGTTCTAAGTGGAATTAAAGCAATTCATTGATTATGCTAAACTCATATATGCCTTAACTTAGTGTTTGTTCGAATTCAAAAGTTTTATTTGTGAAAGTTAAGGATTGTATGCTTAGGCTTTTTGATAAAATTGTATACTTGAGTCGACTTTAGTGTCTAAATGTATGATAACCATTGATTGCATATTGTTTGACATGCTTATTGATGAATGCTAATGGTTTCATATACTTGTTTTGGTGAAACTAATTATGCTAGATATGATTGAACTTATGAAGTCATAAAGATTATGAGTCATATTAGTACATGTTTGTTAAAAATGAGATAAGTACATCCATGATAGAATTATGTTTGACATGAGAGTTTGTGTAATGCGTACGATATAACGTGTTCTACATGGTTTTGGCTTGTGCAATATGAAAGATGTTTTGAATTTCTTTAACGCTAATCAACTTGGTTTGTTGTTTTGTTTGTTTGGTTTTGTTGTGTTTTTGTAGACTAGAGCTTCATCATCAAACCCAAAATCAAAGAAGCAAAAAGCCCCGGCAATTATAGATGAGGAAACAAGTGAAGAAGAACATGCCGTTGAAGAGGAAGAAATGGATATTGACAACCGGCAGTTAAATGTTCGTGGATTAACCACTCCAGATCCATGGATCAATGCAGTTTTGAGGCATCCGGAATATCATGAACAGATGAAGGCACTTCTACACAAAGACGTATATCCGGGGAAATATGTCGATTGGACACCATTTGAAGAAGTCGGCGAATATCAAAATTTTCGCAACCTTTTCCGAGTAACGTATCAAGGCCATCGAATATATGCATGGGAAAACCTGTTCAGAATGCAAGAAAGAGTGTACCCACTTTTAGTCAAAGAATTCGTTGGTTCACTTAGGGTTGATTACACGTCACCAACATCCGGTACCTTTATGAGATTTCGTCTTGGAGGACAAGACCGAACATTAACACTGCTACAATTTGTAAAGGTGTTGGATATCTATGAAGGGTTGCCACATCAATTGATGCAAAATTACTTTAATCAATGTATATACTATGTTTCTTCTTTTAATCATTCAGAAGCATGGGTGGACATGAGCAATAGCGCATATAATGCAAGCAAGCAGACTTGTAGCAAGCTACGTACCTACGAGCATCGATGCGTCCAAAGATTCATTTCAAGTACCATAAACTGTCGAAAAGACAGTAGCGAAAAAGTTACCAACTTGGATATCTGGTACATTCACGCGATAATGGATCACTCCCATGTTCATATTCCACGAATGATTCTCACTTTCCTTTTCGAAGAAAGGAAAAAGATTACACCAATCATGGGAGGCCATTTTGTAACCAGGATTGCCCAACATTTTCGTATCAATACAAGTGGGTTAGAGGAGAAACATATGATTGCCTTTGATAGAGTAAGCTATACAAGGGCAAACATTTTAACTAGGGGGTCGAACGGCCTTCTAACTAGGTATGTGGATCCCGTGAACAGGCAACCAGAACAACCACAATCGCGGCCAGATCCACAGCCAAATGTTGGAAGTAGTTCGGGTCCGGGAAATGATTGGGAGGCTTACATGGCACGACAGTTTTCAGATTTGCGACTCCATAATGATCGAAACACCCAAAAGGTAATTAATCACTACGATACAGGTAACAGGGAGATGCAACATTACATTGATGTAGGGAATGATCGAACGTGGTACACTCAAGCGGGGCAGCAAAATCAACTTAACTGGATACATGAACAGACTGTGTCATATGCTGCAGATCCCGCTAACTATACCCCCCTCTCTTTGGCCTACATACGAACCATGAGTTCGAATGGGTGATCCATATCCTGCGCCTTATCCTCCTCCTCCTAACCCGCCTACTGAAGACACTGCTGTCGTCCCTGCTCAAGCAACTTATTAGGGGTACAACCCCTCAATATTTCAGGACGACGACGCGGGAAACCAAAATGAAGGCGGAGCTGGCCCAAGTAACTCTTTTTGGGGATTCTTCTGAAGTTGACATGATTATTGGTGAAGTGTGTGAACAGTTTGATTGATGTTGGTTTGTTTCAAAAACAATTTATCTTTATGTTTGGTTTGTAATAACTTGATAGTATTTTAATGATTGTAATTTGAATAATTTAGATAATTATAAGTGGGGTTTTTAGTACATGGAGTACACCCCCATTTATTTGTGTGAATCGTATGTTTGCTTTGTTTGAATTGATACATGTGAGCATTGTGTTATATGCTGCATTTTTTTACAAAGACTGGCAGTAAGTTTAGCACATACTTGATTGGTGATTGTTTTGTGGTTGCAAGAAGCGGATGATGTTCTTATGCTGGCATTCAGGTCAGTGCCATCATCCCGTGAACTTCGGTTTTAGACCTTGAAAGTAATAAACTCTCTTACACTCTTTAACCCTCTTGAATTTAAATTTTTTCTGATTTCATGTAACGAGGGCGATACATGAATTCAAGTGTGGGTAGGAAGTTATAATTCTTTCGGGTTTTTGATTTTAGTTAAAAAGGCTTAAAATGGTGAAAATTTTTAAACTTTTATCTTCATAAATTCAAATTTTGTTTAAAATTTGTAGATTTTAAAACTAGGTGTATACACCGAAATTATTATCACAAAACAAATTAAGAAACAACTAAATGATTGAGTTTATTTTGTTAAAAAATCATAAAAACTAGTAGTCATATAAAAGATATAATCATCAGGCTATACCACATTCTGAATGGAAAAGAATCATCAAGTAATTTGTTGTTCTAACAATCTAATCCAATGCTCATCTATGTAATGATTGTGAAGGAAGTCAAGTCTTCCAATATGACACACTTGCTAACTTATGTTAGAAGATGTAGTCCAGAACAGCTGTAGATTGACGAAAAATCTTGAAAAGTCATCTCTATCATCGGCCGGAAATCCACCTCACCTCAGCATCAAACAGGGTTTTTGGTGGTCAGACTTATCCTAACCATGAGATGGATCTGTCTCGTACAATGGGGGGGCACATTGCAAATTAGCTTTTAAGACTAATGAATCTAATCCCCAGATGGATGATCTCCATAAAGATCAACCGTATCTATGTTGACTACGGCCAACATACATATGCCATAACAAATTGAGGTGTGCAAACTCATGGTTCACCGATGATATTTGGACATGATATAGTTTCTTCTAAAAACTTATGCTATTTTATGAACTATATTGTGTAAAACTATTTTTAGGACATCCGGTTTCAAGTTCCATGATACTTCAATCATGGGGGCGAGTAGCTTGCTAAGCGCCGACTGAGGCTTCGGTTTTCAGTTACCCTCAACCGGACTTTGAGGTTAAAACCGAAAAACTTGTTAGTGTAAAAACTAACATGTCTAATTTTCAAAATATAAAATAAAAGAGTGTGTACTCCAAAGGTGTGTGTATACTCAAAACGCGTGAGTTTGATTCGTGTGTGAAATAAAAAGTGTGAGTGTATATATTGTGACCCGAGTGTGTGTTCCATATAGCGTGAGTTATTGTGTTACTAAATAACTTATGTATCTTGTGTACTATATCAAGTGAGTGTGATTCCTATTTTTGTGTTCTCAATTAAATAAGTGTGTTCACTATAGTAAATTTCAATTTCTTGTGAGTCTTGCTTGAGGACAAGCAAGGTTTAAGTGTGGGGATTTTGATAACGCCAAAATTATACATGTTTATTGCCGTTATTTCGATCCAAAGTTGTTCCATTTGTATGTAATTGTTGTACATATGTATTGTAATTCGTGTATATTTGTAAAAGTCCATTGTGAATGAATAAATGAAGACCAACAGCGAAAACAGAGTTAAAACGAAGATTGAACGCGTAAAACAGCCCGAAACCACTGAAACAGGTCCAAATGCGGCGCATCTCTCTTAGATGCGGCGCATCTATGCACCAAATAACTCCCGACAGTTTCAGATGCGGAGCATAAAGACTTCTGGACCAAAACAGCCTCAGATGCGGCGCATCTGAGATGGATGCGGCGCATCCAAGCCAGATGCGACGCATTTATCCCAGATGCGGCGCATCTGGTCCACTGCCGATAGTTCTGAGTGCAGAATCGAGCTGGAATATACTGAGCATAAAGAGATGCGGCGCATCCCAAACAGATGCGGCGCATCTGGTCAATTTCTGGCCATTTTACCTAACTTTTTAGCCTATTTAAGAGAGCCTTTGGTTACATACTTTAGATACCTTCACTACTACGTTCTCCCTTAGTTCTAATACGATTTTCAAGGTTCAAGGAAGGCTGCAAGTCAATCTTCACTCTTTCAACATCAAGATTAAGCTAGGATCGTTTATCGCAATTGGTACTATTGTTCTATATCTTTTTAAACATGAATTCAACTTGTATTTACTGTTTCATTAGTTCTACTATGATTATGTTAGGCTAAAAGCCTTGTGTGTTTGCTTCAATGTAAGATTTATGGCTTGGGATTGTTCTATACTTTGATGTTATGCTAGTTATACATATGTTTGATTAATTAAATTATCTAGTTCAACCGTAAGAACCATTGTTATGCTTGTTTAGTTCATTACTTCAATTATATAGATTGCAAACCTATTAATGTGAGTTAACTAGGAAAACAATCTATACTTCAATACACCTAGTAATCTAGACGATTAGATGCATAAACTTAAGTGATTTTGTTATGTGTTTAATTCGATAATTGAATAAGTTCCAAAGCAACATAGTTATGAAATTACCTCAAGTGATTGTTGTAATTTAGGTTTCATGTGAGTTTAACTGGGTTGAATCTAGTTAGTTAATCAATCTAAATCACCATGTTCTTTCAAAAGATCCATAGTTGTAATCATCCTTGTATCCTAGTTCAATTATGTAAGTTATGACTTAATTTATGTGAATTTATCAAAGACCATAGCTTATACTTCAACACCTAGTGATCTAGCCACCTATATGTGAGTATAGGATGTTAATTGAACGATATTTAGGATATACAATCATGTAGTTTACTTAGAGTGATCTTAGTAAACTAGGTTTTATGTGAATTCAACCACGAAAGAATCTTGTTGATTAAACATAACTCTTAAGTTTATAGAAATTGTGAAATTGATATAAACTACTCTATTGTAACTATTACATAATGGTTTTAATTATAGAAGAACAATCCCTGTCATTTATCAAGCATAAAAGTAAACATCGCATTCTCATTCTTGTTAATTACTATATTTATTTACTGTTTCGTTAAATGAAAATACAACTTCAAACACAAAACCCCCCTTTTAGAATAATTAATCGTGGTAAAATCTTAAAAACAAACTTCTCTCTGTGGATCGAACTGGTCAATTTACTTGCTAGTTACTGCATGATCGGGTTTTAGTTGCCTGTATTATGTGTTAATTATTAAGCATATTGTCTTCATTTTAAAGGTTACGTTTTGACACATCAAACCCCGTCTTAATATTTAGTCCAACATCACGATTACTTCGGCTCAAATAAGCATAATAATAACTTAGTTACGAGACATTAATTTAAAAAGGAAGAACATAGCTTACAGTGATTATTAATCGCGTAGCGTTACACGGACAGAGTTCCGACTTTAAAACCCGTAAAATATTTCTTACAATAACCCAACTAAACCATAACTTTATTATTAAAATTAACTTAAATTATAATTATAATTATAAAATATAAATATAAATTGAGAGATTGAAGTAGAAAAAGGGATGCATTTCATCGTCTGAATTCGTTGGCTTTTCTAGGCAATTCTTGAGACTGACTGCTCCATAATCGTGGAGGTTTTACCCTTTGCAGCTCCACGATCGCGGAGTTCCGAGTTCCAGCTCACCATTTGAATTCAAAACGTCAGCTGCTGATTTTTATAATATATATATATATATAATATTATGTAATTATATATATATTATATTATATTCTTGTGCATAGTTGACTTGTAATTTTAGCTCCATTAACTCGTACGTTGATACTCGGTTTATGTCTCAGTTCTGGATTTTCGAACGTCTTTTCGTATGCTTAGATATCTTGTACTTTGCGTTCCGCGACTTGTACTTTTGTCATTTTTAGACGTTATTCATCAATAAATTGAACCACTTGGATTGTATCTTGTACATTTGAGCTTTTTGGTCATTTACATCTTCAAATCGTCGATTCTGTCTTTTGTCTTCGCACTTATTTATTTAAACGATTATTACATAAAAATAGAACAATTGTAAATAAAATCTTTACATATTGGAAGGATATTACGCCTAAATATATGTTCATTTGGAGCACTATCAAATATCCCCACACTTGAACGTTGCTTGTCCTCAAGCAATACATAACTTGAAATTAAATCACACTTCACTCGAATCACTTTTTTTTATTCTCACACTTTATACATCAGTGATTTTGATACGGTGGTATAAACAATGATAGTAACGATGTGGTTTACAGTCCCACATGTCTATAAAAATTTAGATCCTTTAGGAAATTGGATCTTTCTGAAAACATTTGATCTTTTGAAAATTCAATTTAGCTTTTACCCTAGATAAGTTTTCTGATTTGACCCACCATCGGTGTTGCAAAATATTTTTGTGGATCAATATTTTGGCTAAAACTTTTAGGTTCGTGTAATCCACTGTTATCCCTGTATCGGAAAGCACACATCCAGTTTACTTGTTCCGTATATTACCTTTCGGTAAACTACCGTCCGATTGTAAAGGAAAGCGATGAACAAGAAATTGTTAAGGAAATGTCTAATGACATGCAGTTAATCATGGTCCACAATGTGTCGGATGCAATTACTATCCTTTGTAGGAGAAATAGCAAAGATCACCCTATAATTTTTCGGTCTGGCACAAGGTCTTGTCTTCGACCGTGCTATGCAACCACCGTTCTTACGGTTGACACCTGATTTGGTTCAGGTGACCTAATGAATTTCGGTGAATTCTTAGGATTTTACGTTCAATGGTAATGAACGCATTGAAAATAGGTTTTCAGAATACAAATCGGTTTTAATTTTGATCAAAATATGTTCTCGTTCAAGCTCAAGTTTAGATATCATTGAATTCCATGAGTTTGTAATTCTCAATCTTTAATGTCAATCTCAAGGATTGAGTAATATCAGGCTTAAAAGCTGTTTTTTAATCTTTAAGGAGATTATCCTTTCTGGGGGTCTGATTCATTAGTCTTATCAAGCTAATTTGCACGGCGCCCTCCCCATTTTACGAAATAGATCCTCTCATGGTTAGGATAAGTCTGACCACTTGGCGACCCTGTTTGATGCTGAGGTCCGTAGATTTCCTGCTGATTTTAGAGATGACTTTTCTAGATTTTTCGTCAACCTACAGCTGGTCTGGACGACAACTTCCTGACCTAAATCAAGAAGCGCGTGTCTTTTTCGGAAGACTTTACTTCCTTTTAATGATGGAATTGATTCATCTTGTAGATCCATCTTTTCTTTCATCTTTATTACAATATACCGGGTAAAACTGATTAGTATTGTCCAAAATAAAAGTACCTGCAATAATCTTGTACCAAATATGTGATATGTGTTTTAAAGAACTTGGTAAATTCTTCCCACACTTAGCTTTTATTTATTCTTTTCTTTGCCTTTTTATTCTCCTTTATTCCATTTTAAATGAATTCTAGCGTTTTAGGTTGTTTCTCAATTTATGTCCTTTTCGAGGTAATAATAATTTCGGTATTATCACCTAGTTTTATCGTTCATAAATATGTATAAACATGGTTTTGAATTCATTTAGTTTAAAGTTTTTCAAATTTACACAAAATTAGGCAAATTAAACCAAGTGTAAACCCGAAAGAATTTATAACCCTTCCCCATACTTGAGATCTTGCAATGCCCTCATTTGCAAGAAATCAGTAAAAATTTAAATTCATGAGGGTGATTAGCGTAGAAAAATGATTAAAAAATACCGAGTTTGCAAACATATTATTTTATATCACATTTGATATTTTACGTCTTGTCGTTAAAATTAGTAGTTTTTGCTGAACTTAATGTCAGTCTTTGAAAGTGCGTTGTTTTACCCTGTTTTGTACATAAGATAAACTACAAACATATATATACATAATATTTTTTTATATAAAACCTTTATTTGAATAATTTTAAAAATTTTGTTTCCTTTTACTTTAGGTAGAGGTAGTTTTGGTACGTTTACCTAGTCCGTCCCTTGACAAAATTTAAAATTTGTCGTTTTTAAAGCGATTGTTTTAAAAGCAAAGATTTTTGGGGTTTTTTTTTTTATTTTTTGGGTATACTTTAGATCAATAATATTAAAAATAATGATAACAAAATTTTTCGCCCCGCCTTCGGGTAAAGCAATTTCGGTTCCATGACCTAGTCTTTAATTTACGACGAATTTTAGAAATCATTTTTTTTAAACTTAATGAAATAAAGTAAATTTTGTTTTTAAATTCACACAAAACATAAATTTAAAAAGCATATTAATTTTCATACAAAACCTACAAAACCAAAAAATTCAGAATGGGGGAAGAAAACTAGTTCTTTAGTGTCTGCTAGCGGAAAAGACCAATCGGATTTCATTCTCGGAACTACACGAGAACAGAACAACTAACTCTAGACATCATTTTCTTTTTAGAACATTTGAATCTCCCCACACTTAGGTAGCTGTGGTGTCAAAATTGTGATTAACTTCATCGTCAATTTCTCTTGGACCATAATCAACTTGCATATCTGTGACTTTTGCTTTAAGCCAGTGGCCGGCTTCTTCTGTATTATCCACAAATTCATCTAGTTTTGCCTTTTCTTTAGGAGACATATTGGATACTAACCGGTTACATAACTTAAAGTTCCCCTTAATTCTAGCATCGTAAACCCGTTTATAAAGTTTCTTCATTGAACTGTTAATAACGAGGTCATTTAAATTTGTATCAATAACGGGGTTCTTTGTTATCAAATCTTCATTAGGTGTTACTTCATTTTCCCCACACTTAGGTGTTTTATTATTGCTAAGCACTACCGTTGGAGTTGGTAAATCAACATGGTTCTTACCAATCGTCTTTATTGGTTCAACGGTTTTGGTTGGTGGAGATTTAGACTTTCGAATCACAACGGTGACCGATTTGTCACCATCACTAAGTGTCATTCTACCCTCTCTTACATCAAATAACGCCCTAGTGGACGCTAAGAATGGTCGACCTAAAATTAGAGGAATATTTGAGTCCTCTTCTATGTCAATGACAATAAATTCGACTAGAAAGGTTAAATTACCTACTTGAACGGGTAGATTGTCAACAATTCCAACTGGGTGCTTAATGGTTTGATCAAAGAGTCGAACACTCATCTCAGTTGGACTTAACTCACCTACACCTAATCTCTTATATAATGAAAGAGGCATAACACTCACACTCGCACGTAAATCTGCTAGTGCATCATACATAACACAATCACTAAGTAGACAAGGAACAATAAATTCACCCGGATCACCCAAATCGGGTGTAAGTTTTGGTGGAACTGTCTTTACCGGGTTTACTTCTACGGTTTTTGTTTCTTGCACTTTCTTATTCTTCTTCTTCTTTCCAAATGTATCACAAACTTTATTACCTATCACTTGCTCATACTCAACTCCTTTTCTTGGAAATGGGATGGGTGGTCTGTATGGTGCCACCACTGGCTTTACATACTCGGGTGGTGGTGGTGTTGTAACTTCTTCATTGTTACTCACATCTAAAACCTTCCCATCTTCTGGAGCTGGTTTTTCAGAATTTGTTGACACCATATTAACATTCTCATTCCGAGGATTTACTTCAGTATTACTCGGTAGCTTTCCTTGTTCCCTCTCACTCATCATGCTAGCAAGAGTACCTACGTGTTTTTCTAGATTCAAAATAGAAGCTTGTTGAGTTCTAAATGACTAATCAAACCTCTCATTTGTTTGGGTTTGTGATGTAATAAAGTGTGTTTGAGATTCCATTAGCTTTGCCATCATTTCTTCTAGATTTGACTTTTTCTCTTCAGTTTGTTGTGGTGGTTTATAGAAGCCATGTGATGTCAAAGCAGAGGGGTATAAAATACTATTAAATTTTTGCAGGAAATACTATTAAATACGATACAATTTTACACAAGATATTTATTTATTTATAGAATGGATATACTTAAACCTTGCTACAACACTTATAGGCAGTGTACCTAATCGTACAGTAGTGTAGTTTTTAGTAAGTCCGGTTCGTTCCACAGGGAAATCTTTAAACAAAGCTCAACGCTATATTAGTTTACTTTTATAAAAATACAAATATATATATAAGTAATATTATTATTATAAAGGGGGGTTTATACCGTTTAATGACCGGTTTGTCGATTTTAAAACTTTAGTCGCAGTTAAAACCTAATGTAAAATATTAAATAAATACAAGACCTAAATTAAAGCGTAAAGTAAATAACGATAATGAAATTGCGAATAATTAAAAGTGCGATAAAATAAAATAAATAAAAGTGCGATAATTAGAAGTGCAATTAAATAAAGGAAATTAAATATGAAATAAAAGAATTATGCTTATTTAAACTTCCGTAATCATGATGTTTGACGTGTTGATTTTAGTTTTATGCCCATGGGTTAATTGTCCTTTGTCCTGGATTATTTAATATGTCCGTCTGGTTTTTGTCCATAACAGTCCATCAGTCATAAATATAAATTGCAAGTGTCCTTGTCAAATTATTATTATACCCGAAGATAAATATTCCAACTAATTGGGGATTCGAATTGTAACAAGGTTTTAATACTTTGTTTAATGAATACACCAGGTTATCGACTGCGTGTAAACCAAGGTTTTACTACTTTGTTAACAATTACACCAATTACCCTTGAATGTAATTTCACCCCTGTTTTAATTATTCTAGTGGCTATTAATCCATTCCCGTGTCCGGTTAAATGAACGATTATTCGTACATATAAATACCCCGCCCATCGTGTCCGATCGAGTGTATATGGTAATTTATAGGGACGCCCAATTGTAAATCTTTATATTAACATTAACAAACTTTCATTTAGTTAAACAAATATAAAGCCCATTAATAGCCCATAGTCTAATTTCCACAAGTGTCGTTCTTTTGTCCAAACCCCAATTATGGTACAAAGCCCAATTACCCAATTTTAGTAATTAGCCCAACATCATGATTACTTCGTTTTAAATAAGCATAATAATAACTTAGCTACGAGACATTAATATAAAAAGGTTGAACATAACTTACAATGATTAAAAATAGCGTAGCGTTACACGGACAGAATTTCGACTTACACCCTTACAACATTCGCTAACATACCCTTATTATTAGAATTATAATTAAAATTAAAATATAAATTATAAATATAAATATATTTACGTATGAAGAGGAAGAAAAAGATATTTAAAACTCGGCAGAAAACTGGCTTTATATAGGACCTGACCAGCAATTTCACTCCATGCGACTCGCATGGATTTGTGTTTCTGGCCATGCGAGTCGCATGGCCACCCTGGATCCAGCCAAATTGCTTTGTTTTCTTCTTGCCGACGTAATATAATAATAATATATAATATAATATATAATTATATATAATTATATATATATTATATTATATTCTTGTGCATAGTAGACTAGATATTTTTGGTCCGTTGCGTCGGGCGTTTCTTCTTGGCTCAGGTCCCGGTTCCGGATTTTCGAACGTCCTCGCGTACAATTTAATATCTTGTACTTTGCGTTTTGAATCTTGTACTCTTGTGATTTCGAGACGTTTCTTATCAATAATTGGAACCTCTTTGATTGTCTTTTGTTCTTTTGAGCTTTTTGGTCGTTTGCGTCTTCAATTCGTCGAATCTGTCTTTTGTCTTCACCTTTTATTATTTAAACGAATATCACTTGTAAATAGAACAATTGCAACTAAAAGCTTGTCTTTCTTGAGGAATAATGCTATGAAATATATGTTCGTTTTTAGCATTATCAAATATTCCCACACTTGAGCGTTGCTTGTCCTCAAGCAATATTGTCTTGAAATACTAGAATCACTTCTTTATTCTTCACACTTTGTACATCAGTGATTTCTATACGGCGGTATAAACAATGGTAGTAACGATATGGTTTACAGTCCCACATGACTGTAAAAATTTAGATCCATTAAGGAAATTGGATCTTTATGAAAACATTTGATCTTTTGAAATCTAGTTTTTACCCTAGATAAGTTTTCCGGGATAACCCTTTACCGGTGTTTGCAAAATATTTTTGTGGGTTTTGTGGGTTTCAGATTTGAAAATTTTAGCTCAAAACTTGCGGTTTTGTGTCACCCACTTGCTAACCTTGTATTTGGAAAGCAACACGTTCAGTTTACTTATTCCGTATATTACCTTTCGGCAAACTACCGTCCGGTTGTAAAGGAAAGCGTTGAACAAGCAACTGTTAAGGCAATGTCCCGTGACATGCTTTTGATTATGGTCTATAACGTGTCGGACGCAATTACTATCCTTGGTAGGAGCAATAGTAAAGCTCACCCTTATAATTTTTCGGTTTGGCACAAGGTCCTGTCTTTGACCACTATGCAACCACCGTTCTTACGGTTGACACCCGATTTAGTTCAGGTGACCTAATGAATTCCAGGTGAATTCCTAGGATTTTACGTTCAATGGTAATGAACGTATTGAAAATGGGTTTTCAGAAAACAAATCGGTTTGTATTTTTGATCAAAATATTTTCTCGTTCAAGCTCGAGTTTAGATATCATTGAATTCCATGAGTTTGAATTCTCAATCTTTAAGGTCAATCTCTAGGATTGAGTAATATCAGTCTTAAAAGCTGATTTTTTTATCTTTAAGGAGATTATCCTTTCTGGGGATTTGATTCATTAGTCTTATCAAGCTAATTTGCACGGTACCCCCCCATTGTACGAGATAAATCCTTCTCATGGTTAGAATAAATCTGACCACTTGGCGACCCTGTTTGATGCTGAGGTCCGTGGATTTCCTGCTGATTTTAGAGATGACTTTTCTAGATTTTTCGTCAACCTACAGCTGGTCTAGACGACAACTTCATGACCTAAATCAAGAAGCGCGTGTCTTTTTCGGAAGACTTTACTTCCTTTTAAATGATGGAATTGATTCATCGTGTAGATCCATCTCTTCTTTTCTTTTATCGGGTAAAACAGTTTAGTTTAGTCCAAAGCAAAAGTATTTTCAGTTATTTGTTACACATATATGTGACATATGTTTAAAATAACTTGGTAAATTTTCCCACACTTGGCTTTTATTTTCCTTTTTATCGTCCTCTATTCCATTTTAAATGAATTTTAACATTTTAGTTTGTTTCTCAATTTATGTCCTTTCCGAGGTAACAATAATTTCGGTGTTAAAACCTAGTTTTATCGTTCATAAATATGTATAAACATGATTTTGAGTTCATTTAATTGAAAATTTTGAAAAATTTTACTAGAATTGGGTAGTTAGTATATAAGACTAGGGCTGTTCTTTTTTATCAGAGAGCACTAGATTCTAATACAACTACTGATTTACTAGTATTTTTAATGGTAACCAAGTGTTAATATAAAAATTTTAAAATCCGAAAGAATTTAACCCCTTCCCACACTTAAGATCTTGCAATGCCCTCATTTGCAAGAAATCAGTAACAATTTAAATTATTGAGGGTGATTTGTGTGAAAATGATTAAATTTTTACCAAAGTTTCCAAATATATTGGCGTTTGTTTGCTGAATGATAAATGGTGCACGTCATTTGTTCATTCCGTCTTGTTGTTATTTCACATATATTTTGCATCATTGTCGTCAAAATTACTTGCTTTTGCTGAACTTAATGCCAGTCTTTGAAAACGCGTTGTTTTACCCTGTTTTGTGCATAAAAGAGAATACATACAATACAAATATAATCATACATGCAATTTGAAATGGAACTTTGGCATCCCACTTTCAAACTATAAGAAAAATATTAGTACACAATAATAATAAGAATATCAAACATTACATAAACGTAATAAAATGTTAAGTGTTTAAAATAAAAATTACCAACTTATCTCTACTGATCAGGAGGTGGGTTAGGAGGAAAATTAGGATATGGATCCCAATTCATGTTCGCGTCCGGGTTCCATGGCTGATTATAGGTGAACTGGTATGCTGCGTCATAATCATATGAATCATAGGGTGGTCTCATTTCTGGCTGATGTGCGGGATAGTATGCGGGTCGGGTCGGATAATACATCTCGCCAGGCTGCAACTGGCTTATAATTTGGCGCTGATGATAATCCCATCGGCCATGCTCTCGTTGCCGGGAATGCTCGTAGTCATTCCGACGTTGCCATGCCTCGTACTGCATATGCCTATCATAGTTCGTCATGTATTCATCCTCCATACGAACGCCTAAATCAAGAGCAGTCTCCCGAACAACTCCTATAATGTTGTTCGCCTCCTCCATCTCGTCATCCGAACCTCTCTCTACCTGTCGCTAAGGTCCCTCGTATCGATATACCCGACCACGTCTCATCAATAATACCCTTGCACCGTGATAAAGGTTTGAACTTATAGTTTCACCTTCGTCCTCTATTTCGTTCATTGGACCCCCTTGGTGCTTATCCACACCTAAATATTCTCCAATGAGAGTAATGAAAATGCCACCACCTATAATACTCCCCGATTTCATCCCCGAAACTACATTAGCGAGATAATAACCAACACAATAGGGAATGTTAACGAAACTCCTCGGGTCTCTAATACACTTGAGGTAGAACAAATCGTTTACGGTCAATTTCTCCTTATTCTTACCCCTTTGTGTAATTGTGTTTGCTAAGAATCTATGAATCACCCGGAGTTCAGCTCTGTCTATATCTAAGTATGTATGATTTCCACTGGCGTGAAATTCATTAAAGTGGGACATACGCCTCCAGACGGCGTTAATATCAAATTCCCTATCTATCCTTTCTCCTTGGGCAATCAGGCTATTACAGTCGGGGCTCAAAAGTTCAGCAGGGGTGTAAATCTGTAAGGCCCTGGCTAAATCTATCATGGACATTCTGTACATGCGTCCACCTAACAGAAATCTAATAAAGTTTCTATCATCTATCCTCCTAACATCACTGTTTAACTTAATAGTACTAAGTAATTCTATACACCATTCCCTATATATGGTTCTACGAATTGAAAATAGGCGCATCCAATCGTTAAACTGAGAATTACCATACCTTTGCACCAATAATTCCCGAATCGGTTCGGCAAGGTCAACTGTTTCCAAAGGTACCCAGTCAATTGCCCTTGGCATTTCAACAACCTTAAAGTAGAGAATGTGCATGTTCTTTTGATAATCTGGATACTCTATCCAACATCGATCAAATCTTAGATTTGGGTGTAACTGATCTTCATTAATGTCTAAGCTCAGAATCATTTGATGTGGAGCGAATTGACGAAACTGATTCATGAATAATTGATCTTGATCGTGATAAGGAATATGTTGCTCCTCATGTTCTTCTTCTTCTTGTTGCATATGTTGTTCTTGTTCATGAAACATTTCCGGTTCGGGCTCTGGTTGTCTGGACGATGATGCACCGTCCGTATCTGTATTTCTCTGCAAAACACATTAAACACAAAATTTGTGCATCCAAATATGCATTAGTGTTAGCAAAATAATAACTTGAAACAATTATGATGACATGTTCAATTCATAACACATTTTATACATATTTTCCTAAAAATAACAATTATATACTTTTACATACGAAAATGTGTACAATGTTTTATCACATTTAAACTCTTAAACATGTCAACAATAATTATTATAACAATTAAACACTTGTTACATGGCATTCAAATCAAACTAGTGCTCATTTTCATATTTTTGTCAAGTCTACACTTTGTCAAATAAGCATATACGAAAAATGTACATCAAGTTCATAAGCATTTATCTCAAATAACATGCCAAAATAATCACTACTAGCAATGAAACAAGTTTCAAATGGCCTTTATATCAAATTATTCAAGTTCATGAATTTTTAGACTTAAAAAGTCCACTTTAATTCTCAAAAACATGTTTAGGCTCAAAGTTTGGATCAATTAACTACCTAAACATGTTACACTACTTAATTTAGTAACAATTCATGACAAAAATCGGCCATAACCTGTTTATATCAAAAAGCCCCAAATTGCTCAAGAACACAAACCCTAGATTCTTAAAAATTTTGAAGTTTTTAGCTTCAATTCATGTTAAATAGCTTCTATCTAGGATATACATGCATAATATAACAACAATTTAGCTCTAATTACACCTAAATTTAACAAAATCAAAATATAAAATTTCTAGCTCAAGAACACAAAAATTCGAATTTAAAGAGATTAGGGGTGAAATCTTTACCTTTCTCCTGAAGGGGTTGAGACTACTGAATCTAGGCATGATTATTGTGAAATTTTTGCAAGAAATTTGGTGAAAATTGGTGAAAAATTGAGAGAGTTTGGGAGGTTTTCGTATGTGTTTGTGTGTGTATTGTGAGAGACAGAAGCAATTCGCTGGATAAATTGATCCTGTCCAGTTTTTGGCTGCCATGCGACTCGCATGGTATAAGCCTTTCCCCCATGCGAGTCGCATGGGGGTATTTTCCAGGTTTTTTTTTTTTTTTTTTTTTTTTATAAAAACCTTATACTTTTAAAACATAAAATTTAATAAAATTTTAAAAATTTTGTTTCTTTTTAAGACGAGGTCGTTTCGGGACGATGCCCTAGTCCGTCCCTCGACAAAATTTTAAAATTTGTCTTTTTGTAGCGATTGTTTTAAAAGCTTAGATTTTTGGATTTTTCTATTTTTTTTTTGGCATACTTTAAATCAAAAAGATTAAAAATAATGATAATAAAAGTTCTCGTCCCTCCCTTGGGTAAAGCAATTTCGGTTCAAAGACCTAGTCTTCAACTTACGACGAATTTTAAAAATCATATTTTTAACTTAATGAGATAAAGTAAATTTTTGTTTTTAAATTCACACAACTTAAATATAAAATTCAAAATTTATATTAAAAATTCACACCAAACTTAAAATTTGAAATGCATAAAATTAAAATTTCATATTTTAAAAATTAAAAATTCACACCAAACTTAATTTAAAAATTCATATTATAAATTCATACCAAACTTATATTAATTTTTCAAATATTTACAATTTTAAATATATTATTTTTACAAAATTTACAATATTAATTTAAGATTTAAATATTAATTTTTAAAAATATGGTAAAAATAAAATTAAAAATATTTTTGTCTTTTTATCCCACTTTAATCAATCAAATATTATCAAAAATATGCGCCCCTCTTTTCGGTAAAGTAATTTCGGTTCCAAGACCTAATTTGACTCATGACGAATTTTTGAAATATTTTGGGTTGATTGATTAAAGATATTTATACCTTAAGAATAAACGTTAAATTTCGCAGTGATGTAATAAATTTTTGAACGATATCAATAATTTCGGTCGCCAAACCTAATTTTATTTAATACCAATTTAATACTTTTTAGCGAACAAATTAGCGTTTATTATCAAAAGGTTAAAAATAAAAATAAAAATAAAAACTGTACAGACATACCTGTGAAATAGATTTCTTAGTTATATGATCTATTCCATTCATAAGATAGTCGGTTTAATTGATTTTCTATGGCTGCATAGGCGTAACCTCGAGCATTCATTGTCTTTTCTTCTAAACATATGAACGGTCCGTCTCTGCATAAAGTAACAAATTCGGTATTTGAATAGGTTTGATTATTTGAACATTTACCTCCATGTGACCATTTTCCGCATTTGTGACATCGTTCTAGGTGTCGTGCTCTTCTTTTTGCTGCGGATTTTGATTTTCCTTTACCGAATTGTAACTTATTATCTTCGCATCTGGATCCTTTTCTAACTCCGTCCATTCTTTCTCTGATTACTGATACTAATTCGCTCGGTAGTATGTCATTATTACGTTTAGTGATCAAAGCGTGTAGCATTAGACCATGGTTTAGTTCACAGGCAGTCTTCATTTTGTAAAAACCTAAAAAAAATAAAAATTCAGAATGGGGGGAGAAGACTAGTTCTTTAGGGTCTGCTAGGGAAAGACCATACGTGTTTCATTTTCGAGAACTACACGAAAACAGACAATCTAACTCTAACAGAAATACATATTATCCTTTAAACACTTGATTCTCCCCACACTTAGTTAGCTGTGGTGTCGAAATTGTGATTAACTTCGTTGTCGACTTCCATCGGACCATGTATGTAATGTTTAACTCTGTGACCATTAACTTTAAATTCAATCCCATTTGAATTTATCAATTCTATTGTTCCGTATGGGAAAACTCTTTTGACTATGAATGGTCCAGACCATCTTGATTTCAATTTTCCAGGAAATAGCTTGAATCGTGAATTGAAAAGAAGAACTCTGTCTCCTTCTTTGAATTCTTTTGAACTTCTGATTCTTTTATCATGCCATTTCTTCGTTCTTTCTTTATAGATTAACGAATTTTCGTATGCTTCATGTCTTAATTCTTCTAATTCGTTTAGTTGACTTAATCGTAGACGTCCGGCTTCATGTAAATCAAGATTACATGTTTTCAAAGCCCAAAATGCTTTGTGTTCAATTTCTACTGGAAGATGGCATGCTTTTCCATAAACAAGTCTAAAAGGTGTGGTTCCAATTGGAGTTTTGTAGGCTGTTCTAAAAGCCCAGAGTGCATCCTCCAATTTAATGGACCATTCCTTTGGATTTGATCCTACGGTTTTCTCTAGAATACGTTTTAAAGCTCGGTTGGTATTTTCAACTTGTCCACTTGTTTGTGGATGATATGCGGTGGAGATTTTATGAGTTACTCCATATCTTTTAAGAACTTTCTCAAGTTGATTATTACAGAAATGAGTACCCCGATCACTTATTAAAGCTTTCGGTGTTCCAAACCTTGCAAAAAGACATTTTAAAAAGTTGACTACAACTCGTGCATCGTTAGTTGGGAGAGCTTGTGCTTCCGCCCATTTAGATACATAATCAATGGCTACGAGTATATATAGATTATTATGAGATTTTGGAAATGGACCCATAAAGTCAATACCCCAAATGTCAAATACTTCACATACTTGGATGACATTTTGTGGCATTTCATCACGTTGACTTATTTTTCCGGCCCTTTGACATGCATCACAGGATTTGCAAAGAAGGTGTGCGTCTTTGTAAATTGTAGGCCAATAGAATCCAGCTTCATAAACTTTTTTTGCTGTTAGTTGAGGCCCATAATGCCCTCCTGTTGGTCCTGTGTGACAATGGTTTAAAATTTTACTAGCTTCATCTCCAAATACACATCGGCGTATTATTCCATCGGGACAACTTTTAAACAGATGTGGATCTTCCCAGAAATAGTGTTTTATATCACTGAAGAATTTCTTTCGTCTTTGGTACGATAATCCTTTTTCAAGGAATCCACAAACTAAGTAGTTTGCATAGTCTGCAAACCATGAGATTTCTTTATAATCTATCTTCAATAGATATTCATCAGGAAAGTTGTCTTGTATGGCCGATTCATTCAGAACTTCTAATTCGGGATTTTCAAGACGAGAAAGATGATCAGCGGCGAGATTTTCTGCTCCCTTTTTATCTCGGATTTCAATATCAAACTCTTGTAAGAGTAAGATCCAACGGATTAATCTTGGTTTAGCATCTTGTTTTGAAAATAGGTATCTAAGAGCAGAATGGTCGGTATAGACCACCGTTTTTGCTAGAACGAGATATGATCGAAATTTGTCAAAAGCAAAGACAATAGCAAGGAGTTCTTTTTCAGTAGTTGTATAGTTCGTTTGTGCTCCTTGTAATGTCTTACTAGCATAATATATAGGTTGAAATCGTTTTTCAATCCTTTGTCCTAAAACGGCTCCCATTGCAAAATCACTTGCATCGCACATTAGTTCAAATGGTAGATTCCAATTTGGTGTTATCATGATCGGTGCATTAGTGAGTTTTTCTTTAAGAATATTAAAAGATATGATACACTCATCTGAAAAGATGAATGGAGCATCCTTTTCTAGGAGTTTATTCATAGGAGTGGCAATTTTAGAAAAATCTTTTATAAAACGTCGGTAAAAACCGGCATGCCCTAGAAAACTCCTAACTCCTCTAACATTGGTGGGATGTGGAAGTTTAGCAATTACATCTACTTTAGCTCTATCCACTTCAATTCCTTATTTTGAAATTTTATGTCCAAGAACGATGCCTTCTTTAACCATGAAATGGCATTTCTCCCAATTAAGTACTAGATTTGATTTTTCGCATCTAATTAGCATTCGTTCCAGATTAACTAGACATGATTTAAATGTATCACCGAAGACTGAAAAGTCATCCATGAATACTTCCATGCATTCTTCTATCATGTCGTGAAAAATCGCCATCATACACCTTTGAAAGGTTGCAGGGGCGTTACAAAGTCCAAATGGCATGCGTTTGTAAGCAAAAGTACCATAAGGGCACATGAATGTGGTTTTCTCTTGATCTTCGGGTGCTATTGGAATTTGAAAATATCCGGAAAATCCATCTAGAAAACAATAGTAACTATTTCCGGCTAATCTTTCCAACATTTGATCTATGAAAGGTAAGGGAAAGTGATCTTTTCTGGTGGCGTCATTTAATTTTCTATAATCAATACATACACGCCATCCTGTTACAGTCCTAGTAGGAATAAGCTCATTTTTCTCATTTGTGATGACAGTCATGCCACCCTTCTTAGGCACGCATTGAACTGGGCTTACCCATGGACTATCAGAAATTGGATATATCAAACCTGCATCTAGCAGTTTAATAATCTCTTTCTTAACTACATCTTGCATATTAGGATTTAGTCTTCGTTGGCGTTGCACATACGTTTTATGACCTTCTTCCATAAGGATTTTATGTGTGCAATACGAAGGACTTATTCCTTTAATATCATGAATCTTCCATGCAATGGCTGGTTTATGAGCTTTCAACATAGAAATGAGTTGTGATTTCTCGTTTTCAGTAAGAGAAGATGATATTATTACAGGTAATTCAGATTCACCATGTAAATAAGCGTATTCCAAATGATTTGGAAGTGGCTTTAACTCTAATTTCGGAGGTTCTTCTATCGATGATTTATATCGATATCTGTCTTCTTCTTTTAGCATTTGAATTTCTTCTGTTGTTGGTTCATATCCATTAGCTATAAGTGTAGCTAACATTTCAGCTTCATCAATTGGTTCATTACCTTCTCCTAAAGAACATTCTCCTGTTCCTTGTAATTCTGGAAATTCTTCTAATAATTCTGCATGTGCATCTATAGTTTGAATATAATAACATGTATCATCTGCAGATTGTGGTTGTTGCATTGCTCTATCAACTGAAAAGGTAACACTCTCATCCTCTATACTTAGGGTCAGTTTCTTACCGAACACGTCTATCATTGCTTTAGCCGTGTTTAAGAATGGTCTTCCTAATATGAGAGGAACTTGAGAATCTTCTTCCATGTCCAAAACAACAAAATCTACTGGAAATACTAAAGTACCAACTTTAACTAGCATGTTCTCCATTATCCCTCTAGGATATTTTATTGATCTATCGGCTAGTTGTATGCTTATTCTGGTTGGTTTCAATTCTCCAAGGTCTAGTTTAGCGTATAGTGAATACGGCATTAGATTTATACTAGCACCTAAATCTGCTAATGCTTCTATTGAACTAAGACTACCCAGAAAACATGGAATTGTGAAACTTCCTGGATCAGATAGTTTTTCTGGTATCTTATTCAATAGCACTGCTGAACAATTAGCATTCATAGTAACAGCCGAGAGTTCTTCCATTTTCTTTCTATTCGTGATTAGATCTTTCAAGAATTTAGCATATCTTGGCATTCCTGAAATCACATCAATGAAAGGAAGATTTACATTTATCTGTTTAAACATATCCAAAAATTTGGATTGCTCGGCTTCAAGTTTCTCTTTCTTCATTTTACTTGGGTAAGGAAGTGGTGGTTGGTATGGTTTAACATAAGGTTTATCCTTAACTGTGTTATCTTCATTAACCTTCTCAACTACCGGTTCTTTTTCCTTATCTTGATCAGGTTGTGGTTCTTGTGGAGTAGGAATAGTTTCATCAGAAGTTACAGGTATTTCAGGTGGTTTAAGTGTTGTACCACTTCTTGTGGTAATAGCTTTAGCTGTTTCATTCCGGGGGTTAGCATTTGTATCACTAGGTAAACTTCCCGGTTTTCTTTCACCTATTAACCTTGCTAGGTTACTTACTTCTTGTTCCAGATTTTGAATAGAAGCTTGTTGATTTCTAAATGCTTGAGCATTTTGTTCATTGGTTTGTTTTTGAGATGTGAAAAACTGCGTTTGAGTTTCAACTAGCTTCGTCATCATATCTTCTAAATTCGGCTTTTTATCATCGGTTTGTTGTGGTGGTTTGTTTTGAAAATTTGGTCTTTGCTGATTGTAAGTATTATTGGATACTTGTTGATTGCTAAGACCTTGTTGGTTGTTGTATGGAATATTTCGGTTATAATTCTGGTTTTGATTGTAAATTGGTCTTGGCGGTTGATAATTATTCTGATAATTATTTCCAGGCCTTTGGTTTATGTATGAAATATTCTCTCTTTGTTCCATTGTTAATTCAATACTGAGACAATCTTTTGTCAAATGTGGTCCTCCACACTGCTCACAACTAATTCGTATAGCATGAATATCCTTAGTCATCTTTTCCATTCGTCTCTCGAAAGCATCTATCTTTGCCGAAATGGAATCTAAGTCATGGCTAGAATCGGCTCTAGCTGCTTTAGATGATCTAATGATGTCTTTTTCTTGGTGCCACTCATGTGAGTGGGAATCAGTATTATCAATAATTTTGTAAGCATCAGTTTCGGTTTTCTTCATAATAGAACCACCAGCTGCTATATCTATGTCTTTCCTTGTAGTGATGTCGCATCCTTGGTAGAATATTTGTACTATTTGACAGGTGTCTAAACCATGTTGCGGACATCCTCTTAATAACTTTCCATATCTTGTCCACGCCTCATATAGAGTTTCATTTGGTTTCTGTGTGAACGTAACAATTTCTGCTTGAAGTCTTACGGCTTTAGATGCAGGAAAGAATTGTTTAAGAAATTTGTCAATTAAAACGTCCCATGTATCGATCGCCCCTTCAGGTAACGATTCCAACCAATCTTTGGCTTCTCCCTTTAAAGTCCAGGGAAATAACATGAGATATATCTGTTCATCCTCCACTTCTCGTATTTTAAATAGTGTGCAGATCCTATTAAAGGTACGTAGATGTTCATTTGGATCTTCCTTCGGCGCACCACTAAATTGGCATTGATTAGTCACCATGTGTAGAATTTGTCCTTTGATTTCATAATCTGGCGCATTAATGTCTGGATGAGTAATTGCGTGACCTTGGCCAGTGCGTTTAGCTCTCATTCGGTCTTCCATACTTAAAGGTTCCAGATTCTCCATAATTGAATTTGTTGAATCGGTATCACTAGATGATTCTGATTTAATGGTTCGTTCCTCAACAATCTCTGTTTGAATGATTGGTGGTTCCGGAGGAAAGTTTAGTGGTTCAGGATCTATGAACCGTTCCTGAATATTTTCCGGATTCTCAATTGTGAGGTTGGGTTCAAAAAATGGATTATCGGAAATTTGAACTGAAGTACTTGGTCGACTGGATGACGATTCTAAAGAAAAATCAACGGCGGTTATATTTGTTAAACGATGTCTTGATCGAGTTACAGGTGGTGAACGTACAAAAGGTGATGAACGTCTTGCTCGGTGCATTCACTGAATATCCTATTAGTTTTTAAAAGGAAAGAAAAATTATAATAAGTTATCCAATCAATAGACTTTTCTGATTTTGCCCACGTTTCGAATAGCCAAAAGATGCAGCAGAGGGGCAGGATTCGTTTGGTCTCAATATAATTGAGGACTGTTTGGCTCCAATAACCCGGTCCACGTACAAATCCAACTATTACTACGAACCAGAAAATTTTGATGTCTATCAATTTAACCACTTAAAATAAATTTTCGTAATTTTGAGAAATTTAGATAAGAAGTAGAAAAAATTCTAAGTCCTAAAAACTAGAATAGCGAGAAATAAGAAAGACAAAGAGTTCGTCGCAAAAGGTCGAAAAAGAAAAAAAAATGGTTGAAAATTAAAAGGTGACGGAAAAATAAAAAAAAACTTATCAAAACATAAAAATACTTAACTAACCTAACCTTATTACTACAACTAACTTAAAATTATAATCGCAAATTGAGATTACTAATTGGAATGATAATTGATACATAGTAAAAGGTCTAAAAATATTAAAGCTTACAAGGAAAAACTAAATCCCAAATGGAAATAACTTAAAAAGAAACTAAAACTTAAAAAGGCGTCGCAAAATTCTAAAGCACCTAAATCTTTAGTCTAAAGAAAAAGCATTTAAGGAATTCTACGGCAAAGCCTAAAAATCTAGGAGTAAAAATGACTATAGCAAAAACTAAGTTTAAAATTAAATATGAGCTAAAAAATACAAATATTACGCTACAACGATTAAAAAGGTACAAAATATAAAAGTTATAAAAAGTTATAAAAATATTAGATTTTATAAAAATATTATTTTTATATTTTATAATAAAAGTATTAAGTTTATAATAAATAAAACTAGTTTAAAAGTAATATAAATAAAATAAAGTAAAAACTTAATTATAATAATAATAATAAGATTAGGGTTTAATAATAATAATTAATAATAATATATTATACTCCGCATTAAATGCAGAATTAGGGTTAGGTTGTGGCCTTGTCAGACCCCTCATGCGAGTCGCATGAAATAAGGGGGTGGGTCATGCGAGTCGCATGAACACCCTGAACTGGTTCAATTGGACTGGTTCAAATGACAGGTCACGTAATATTTATTATTTATTTATATTTTTCTGTTTTATATTTAAAAGATAAATATATATATAATTAAAATAAAACTTAATTTTAAAAACTAAAAATGTACTTAAAATACTTTATAATTTTGTAAAAATAAAAGAAAAACTTAAAAATATATTTAAAATACTCTTTTTTTTTTCGATTTTAAAAGCTTTTTTTTTTTATATTTTTTAATTTTTAAACAAAAATATAAATTTTACAAAAACTAATTATAACTTAAAAATTAAAAATATGGCGTTTCGCTTCGGCGAACATCCCCGGCAGCGGCGCCAAAAATACTTGATGTCAAAGCAGAGGGGTATAAAATACTATTAAATTTTTGCAGGAAATACTATTAAATACGATACAATTTTACACAAGATATTTATTTATTTATAGAATGGATATACTTAAACCTTGCTACAACACTTATAGGCAGTGTACCTAATCGTACAGTAGTGTAGTTTTTAGTAAGTCCGGTTCGTTCCACAGGGAAATCTTTAAACAAAGCTCAACGCTATATTAGTTTACTTTTATAAAAATACAAATATATATATAAGTAATATTATTATTATAAAGGGGGGTTTATACCGTTTAATGACCGGTTTGTCGATTTTAAAACTTTAGTCGCAGTTAAAACCTAATGTAAAATATTAAATAAATACAAGACTTAAATTAAAGCGTAAAGTAAATAACGATAATGAAATTGCGAATAATTAAAAGTGCGATAAAATAAAATAAATAAAAGTGCGATAATTAGAAGTGCAATTAAATAAAGGAAATTAAATATGAAATAAAAGAATTATGCTTATTTAAACTTCCGTAATCATGATGTTTGACGTGTTGATTTTAGTTTTATGCCCATGGGTTAATTGTCCTTTGTCCTGGATTATTTAATATGTCCGTCTGGTTTTTGTCCATAACAGTCCATCAGTCATAAATATAAATTGCAAGTGTCCTTGTCAAATTATTATTATACCCGAAGATAAATATTCCAACTAATTGGGGATTCGAATTGTAACAAGGTTTTAATACTTTGTTTAATGAATACACCAGGTTATCGACTGCGTGTAAACCAAGGTTTTACTACTTTGTTAACAATTACACCAATTACCCTTGAATGTAATTTCACCCCTGTTTTAATTATTCTAGTGGCTATTAATCCATTCCCGTGTCCGGTTAAATGAACGATTATTCGTACATATAAATACCCCGCCCATCGTGTCCGATCGAGTGTATATGGTAATTTATAGGGACGCCCAATTGTAAATCTTTATATTAACATTAACAAACTTTCATTTAGTTAAACAAATATAAAGCCCATTAATAGCCCATAGTCTAATTTCCACAAGTGTCGTTCTTTTGTCCAAACCCCAATTATGGTACAAAGCCCAATTACCCAATTTTAGTAATTAGCCCAACATCATGATTACTTCGTTTTAAATAAGCATAATAATAACTTAGCTACGAGACATTAATATAAAAAGGTTGAACATAACTTACAATGATTAAAAATAGCGTAGCGTTACACGGACAGAATTTCGACTTACACCCTTACAACATTCGCTAACATACCCTTATTATTAGAATTATAATTAAAATTAAAATATAAATTATAAATATAAATATATTTACGTATGAAGAGGAAGAAAAAGATATTTAAAACTCGGCAGAAAACTGGCTTTATATAGGACCTGACCAGCAATTTCACTCCATGCGACTCGCATGGATTTGTGCTTCTGGCCATGCGAGTCGCATGGCCACCCTGGATCCAGCCAAATTGCTTTGTTTTCTTCTTGCCGACGTAATATAATAATAATATATAATATAATATATAATTATATATAATTATATATATATTATATTATATTCTTGTGCATAGTAGACTAGATATTTTTGGTCCGTTGCGTCGGGCGTTTCTTCTTGGCTCAGGTCCCGGTTCCGGATTTTCGAACGTCCTCGCGTACAATTTAATATCTTGTACTTTGCGTTTTGAATCTTGTACTCTTGTGATTTCGAGACGTTTCTTATCAATAATTGGAACCTCTTTGATTGTCTTTTGTTCTTTTGAGCTTTTTGGTCGTTTGCGTCTTCAATTCGTCGAATCTGTCTTTTGTCTTCACCTTTTATTATTTAAACGAATATCACTTGTAAATAGAACAATTGCAACTAAAAGCTTGTCTTTCTTGAGGAATAATGCTATGAAATATATGTTAGTTTTTAGCATTATCACCATGTCTTTGTTGATTGAAAGTGTTGTTTTGAGTTGGTTGATTATTCGGACCTTGTTGGTTATACGAGTTATTGTTGGGTCCATTTGGATTGTAAAGAATGTTTTAATTTCGATTAAAGTTTGGCCTTGGCGGTTGATAATTATTTTGATAATTATTTCCCGGCCTTTGGTTCATGTAGGAAACATTCTCACGTTGTTCCATCGTTTGTTCAATGTGACAATCTTTCGTTAAGTGTGGTCCACCGCATTGCTCACAACTGATTCGTATTGCGTGAATATCTTTATTCATCTTTTCCATTCGTCTTTCGAAAGCATCTATTTTTTGCGAAAATGGAATCAAAGTCATGGCTAGAATCGGCTCTAGCCGCTTTAGATGAACGAAAAATATCTTTTTCTTGATGCCACTCATGAGAGTGGGATGCTGTGTTATCAATGATTTTGTGAGCTTCGGTTGTGGTTTTCTTCATAATAGAACAACCAGCTGCTGTGTCGATGTCTTTTCGTGTAGCAACATCGACACCTTGGTAGAATATTTGTACTATTTGATAAGTGTCTAAACCGTGTTGAGGACATCCTCTCAACAACTTTTCGAATCTTGTCCACGCCTCATATAATGTTTCATTTGGCTTTTGCGCGAACGTAACAATTTTTCCTTGAAGTCTTACGGCTTTAGATGCCGGAAAGAATCTTTTAAGAAATTTCTCAACTAAAACATCTCATGTGTCAATCGCCCCTTCAGGTAACGATTCTAACCAATCTTTGGCTTCTCCCTTTAAAGTCCAGGGAAACAACATGAGATAGATCTGTTCATCCTCAACTTCTCTGATTTTGAATAGAGTACAGATTGTAACGACCCGTCCTAATCCATCTGGACGAATACATTACATTTGGTTACATCGCGAGGTACTTGACCTCTATATAATACATTTTACAATCATTGCATTCTTTTTTAAAAGACAAACTTTCATTACATCGAAAGTTGACGGCATGCATACCATTTCATAATATATCTAAATTATAAATGACTTGATAATATTCTTGATGAACTCAATGACTCGAATGCAACATCTTTTGAAATATGTCATGAATGACTCCAAGTAATATCTCTAAGATGAGCAAATGCACAGCGGAAGATTTTTTCCGTACCTGAGAATAAACATGCTTTAAAGTGTCAACCAAAAGGTTGGTGAGTTCATTAGTTTATCATAATCATTCATTTCCACCATTTTAACAGACCACAAGATTTCATATATTGACACGCGTAACTCGCGAATTAAAATTTATTCATATGGATTGAACACCTGGTAACCGACCTTAACATGATGCATATAAAATATCCCCATCATTCCGGGACTCACATCGGACATGATAAATCGAAGTACTAAAGCATCCGTAACTCGGATGAGGCTTGTTGGGCCAAATAGATCTATCTTTAGGATTCGCGTCAATTTGTGGCAATTATCGTGAACACCAATTCTTAGGCTACCAAGCTAAAAAGGGGCATATTCGGTTTGATAATCCAACCATAGAATGTAGTTTCGATCACTTGTGTCTATTTCGTAAAGCATTTATAAAAACAGCGCATGTATTCTCAGTCCCAAAAATATATATTGCAAAAACATTTAAAAAGGGAGCAAATGAAACTCACTCTACAATATTTTGTAGTAAAAATATTCATACGACGATACTAAACAATGCAGGGTTGGCCTCGGATTCACGAACCTATATCATTTATGTATGTATTAAAACATATTCTTGTAATCGAACAAATATTTATATTATTATTAGTGAAAAATTTTATATTAATAACTTATATATTTTATTATATTTTCATTTTATATATTTTAGATAAATAATAGTATTAGTATATTTAAAATTATGGGTGTTAAATATATTTTTATATGATTACTCTTTTTGTTTACAAAATACTAGTTATAATAACACTAGAATAATTATAATGACAATAAAAATAAATTTCATACTACTAATAATAATGATAGTATTAATAATAGTTTAAAAATATATATATATAGATTTAATGTAATGATACTTTTAGTAGTAATTATATTAATTTTTAATAATAACAGTACTCATTAATGCTAATCATATTAATGAAAATGATAATATTAATAATAATACTTATGTCAATATTAATAATACTAATAATTATAAAATAATATAAGTACTAATATTAATGAAAATAATAATAATTTGTATCATTCTCATAATAATAATAATAGTCATAACCATATTGATAATAGTAATACCTATATTGTTAGTACTAATAATTATAAGATTTTAATAAAACTACATTTATTGATTTTGATATAGATAACAATAATAATAATAATAATAATAATAATAATATTAATGAATATATAATAACAATAATCTTAATCGTAATCATAATAATAATAATAATAATACTTATTCTATTAATAATAACTAAGTTAGTGATAATATTTGGAATAATGATAATAATAGTTCCATTTAATAATAATACTAATTATTAATAATACTAATTAATAATAATAATTTTAATACTTCATGATAATAATAATAACAATAATGATAAGTGTAATAATAACAACAACAACAACAACAACAATAATAATAATAATAATAATAATAATAATAATAATAATAATAATAATAATAATAATAATAATAATAATAATAATAATAATAATAATAATAATAATAATAATAAAAGAAAGGAGACTACCTTCAAAGAAATCAGGCTTAAAAAAAATGCCCCGAACCGGGCTTGAACCCAAGACCTCTCGCCCGTCCGCTAACACCCTTAACCATATCACCAATTCTGTTTTTCTGTTTAATACATTAACCCATTTATTATTAACCCGACATTTTTTTTTGTCACCTTCTTCCTTCCATTTCGAATTAATCAAAGACCAACCATAACAACACATCTTCATATTTGTTTTAGGATGTGAGATTTAAATAGAAATAACTGGCTATAACCGATTAGAGTTAACCGAAGGCAAAACTGAAAATAAAAATAAAAGAGTGCCTGTTTTTGACGCGAAGTACAATTAAAACTCAAACCTCAATCTTAAATTCGAGGACGTTTTAGACAATGAATTCAACACGAAATATGTTGTAAATCCACCATATAATCTTTCTGATTCATCAATTGACCAAGAAACTTTAAAACAAATTCAAATTTTATGATGAACACACCGCTTGACTTTTTTTAAACTTGAACTTTGACTCCGAAATTCAAACTTGTTAAAAGGAATTGAGTTTTGATACTTTACAGATAGTTTTAGTAGATGAATCCTAATACGAATGCATTTACAGATTTTGAAATCAAATACGAATTTGGGGTTTTGATTTAATGAAACAAGAACAGAGCATCGTGCCCCTTTTTTTTATTTCTGTTTATTTTAACAGACTTAAACTGATACTAGTTGTTTATATTTGATACAGATGATAGAAAGGTGGGTGAATTATTTATAATCACAAGCTAAACAATTGATATATATATATATATATCAATTTTCTTTTGTCGATAGAAGATTCGTTTACTCAGGAAGAAGTTAAAAAAATTAAAGTCGATATTAGATTGGTACTAATTGAAAGTGATATGTAACGAATTGGGGACAGAAACAAAAACGCATTGTAGATTGATGGATATATGAAACTAGATCCGATTCCAAATTGTACGTATGAGATTATATACATATATTAATAATTAATAATTATAATTATATTAATAATAATTAAATATCTAATAATATTAATATTGGAATTTATAATAATGATATTAATATTATCAATTAATACTAAATAAATGATATTATTAATAATTTATAATAATAATAATTATTATTATTAATGATAATAATAATACTAATATCTCATAATAATACTAATACTAACTAAAATTAAAATTTTATTACTAGTTATATTAATAATGATATTAACAATAATAACTATACTAATAGTAATAATAATAATAACATAACAATCAAATGCATAAATTTTCATATTATAATTTTCAATAATTTTACTAGTTTTGATATTAAATAATAATGAATGTAATAATAATATAACAACTAGAATTAAAATTTTAATTACATTTTATATATTAATATTACAATTTATTAATTTTGTAATACCTAATAATCATATCATATGTTATATGAATACATCTATTGAATATTTAATGTTTATATGTTTTATAACTGTTACAATATAATAATTAGTAGAAATCATTTATATATATTTATCTATATTGATTCATAATAATATTATATATATATATATATATATTTTTATATATTCTTTTTAATAATAACTTAATTATTCTGTTTATTATTTTACATTTTTAGTTTCAAATTGATTAAAGTATATTTTTTTAATTTAAAATTATTATATACACTTATGTTTATATTTATATATATCTATATATATTTATCTACATATTTATTTACACACAATTGTTCGTGAATCGCCGGGAGTAGTCAAAGGTTAATTGAATCCATGAAAACAGTTCAAGAATTTTGTGACTCAGTTTAATAGACTTTGCTTATCTTGTCAAAACCATATTAAGATTAAGATTAAATTTGGTCGAAAATTTTCGGGTCGTCACACAGATCCTATTAAAGGTTCGAAGATGTTCGTTTGGATCTTCTTTTGGCGTACAACTATATTGGCATTGATTAGTTACCATGTGTAGGATTTGTCCTTTGATTTCATAATCTGGCACATTAACATCTGGCCGAATAATGGCGTGACCTTGGCCAGTGCGTGTAGCTCTCATTCGGTCTTCCATACTTTGAGGTTCCGTTACTTCCATAATTAAATTTGTTGAATCTGAATCACTAGAATATTCTGATTTAACAGTTTGTGGTTTAGGAGGAATGATTAGTGTTTCAGGATTTTGGAATTGTCCTTGAATATCCTCCGGGTTCTCAAATGTGAAGTCGGGTTCAAAAAATGGATTATCGGAAATTTGAATTGGAGTACTTGTTCAACTAGATGATGATTCTAAAGAAAAATCAACGGCGACAATATTGGCTAGATGTCTTGATCGAGTTACAGGTGGTGAACGTATGAAAGGTGGTGAACGTTTTGATCGGTGCATTCATTGAATATCCTATTAGTTATAAAGATAAAAATTATATAAGTTATCAAATTAATAGACTTTTCTGCTTTTGCCCACGTTTCGAATAGCCAAAAAATGCAGCAGGGAGCCAGGATCCTTTAAGTCAGAAAATCCACAAATCAGCCACTAACAAAGCCAACTATTACTACGAAGCAGAAAATTTTGGATGTCTATCAATTTAATCGCTTAAAATAATTTTTCGTCGATATTTTAAAGAAATTCTAGGAAATTCTATGTCCTAAAAACTAGAGCGTAGAAATGAGAAAGAAAAAGCGCGCGTCGAAAAACGTCGAAAAATAAAAAGTCGAAAAATAATAATTAGAAAGTAAAGCGTCAAAACTTAAAAGTCTAAAAATTATAATCTAAAAAGTTGCGCCTAAAGATATTAAAACTTAAAAGGAATTCTATATCCAAAACGGAAATAACTTAATTAGGCACTAAAATCTAAAAACTGCATCACAAAATTCTAAAGCGCCTAAATCTTAATCTAAAGAAAAAGCACTTAAGGGATTTTACGGCGAAACCTAAAAACTAGAAATATAAAATAACTACGGCAAAAACTAAGTTTAAAACTAATGACGAACGATAAATATACAAATTACGAATAACTGATAAAAAAATACAAAAAGAAATTAAAGTGATAAAAATACAATTTTTATAAAAAAAATATTATTTTTATATTATTATTTATAAAAATATTAATATAAATAATAATAACTAAAACTTAAAATACAAATTAATTAAAAACTAAAACTAAATATTAAATATAAACCCTAATTAGGTTTTAAATAATAATTATTAAAAATTAAACCCTAATTATGTAATTAATGATCCTAGGTATCAGCTATCAGAGCAGCTCCGCGATTGCTGCGGTTTATACCTTCGAAGCTCCGCGATTGCAGATTTAAATAGTGATGGATCCGGTTTGGGCTTAAAACAGGTTCGGCCTGGCACTATTCCTGTGTGTGCTTCAGTTTTGGGCTTCGACCAGATTTGGGCCCAGTTGCTGTTTTTAATTTTTACAAGATTTTAAATGTTACAAAATAATTTATATAAAATAAAATAAACTTATATTTTAAAAACTACAAATAAAAATAAAAATACTTTATAATTTTATATATTTTGAACAAACTCTTATATATATATATATATATATATATATATATATATATATATATATATATATATATATATATATATATATATATATATATATATATATATATATATATATATATTATTTTTTTTTAATTTTTTTGTTTGTATTTTTATATTTTTTTTCAAACTTATATATAATACAAAATATTTTTACAAAATTAGAGATAAAAATATAGCGTTTTTCACCGAGTCCCCGGCAGTGGTGCCAAAAACTTGATGTGTGCAAGGTGGTGTATACGAAATACTATTATTGTTTACTACGAAATACGATGAAATATTACACAAGTTTTATTAATTTACGGATGGAATATACCTAAACCTTGCTACAACACTTATAGGCAGTGTACCTAATCGTAGAGTAGTGTAGTTTTTAGTAAGTCCGGTTCATTCCACAAGGAGCTAGTGATTACGTACTATATTTTTATAGAACTATATTTATATAAATATATATAATTATATATAGTAATATTATTATTATAAAAGGGGGTTTTACCTTTTAATGACCGGATTGTCGATTTTAAATAAAGTGTAAAGATAAATGACGATAATTAAATAACGATAAAATAAATAACAATATTTAAAGTTGCGATAATTAAAATTGTGATAAGAAATAAAATGACAATAAATAAAATGACAGAAAATAAAAGTACGATGAGATATAAAATAACACAATTATGCTTATTTAAACTTCCGTAATCATGATGTTTGACGTTTTGATTTTAATTTATTACTCTGGGTTAATTGTCCTTTGTCCTGGATTATTTGATACCTATCTGGTTTTTGTCCATAATAGTCCATCGGTCATAATTATAAAATGCTCGTCAAATTAACCTTATTCCCGAAGTCAAATATTCTAACTAATTAGGGATTCAGACTGTAACAAAGTTTTAATACTTGTTAATAATTACACCAGGTTATCGACTGCGTGTAAACCAAGGTTTTAATATTTGTTAACAATTACACCAATTACTCTTGTATGTAATCCACCCATGTTTTAATGAGATACGAACATTAATTTACCCACTTGATTAGTTTGAATAATCAATTACCCAACCCGAATAATTAATTAAATGATCGTAAAAGATGTCGTATAAATGTCACTAAATAGGACATGCATAATCATTTAATAATTATTAGATTAACTAATTTGAAGATAGGTTCGACAGATTCCAATGAATTTTCATTCGATTAGACAATACCCCCATCTATTAATAGTCTAATGTCCACAAGTGTCGGTCTTTTGTCCAAACCCGAATTATGGTATAAAATCAATAACCCCGTCTTAATATTTAGTCAAACATCACAATTACTTCTACTCAAATAAGCATAATAATAACTTAGTTACGAGACATTAATTTAAAAAGGAAGAACATAGCTTACAGTGATTATTAATCGCGTAGCGTTACACGGACAGAGTTCCGACTTTACAACCCGTAAAATATTTCTTACAATAACCCAACTAAACCATAACTTTATTATTAAAATTAACTTAAATTATAATTATAATTATAAAATATAAATATAAATATAAATTGAGAGATTGAAGTAGAAAAAGGCGTGCATTTCATCGTCTGAATTCGTTGGCTTTTATAGGCAATTCTTGAGACTGACAGCTCCGCGATCGTGGAGGTTTTACCCTTTGCAGCTCCACGATCGCGGAGTTTCGAGTTCCAGCTCACCATTTGAATTCAAAACGTGGGCTGCTGATTTTTATAATATATATATATATAATATATATATATATAATATTATGTAATTATATATATATTATATTATATTCTTGTGCATAGTTGACTTGTAATTTTAGCTCCATTAACTCTTACGTTGATACTCGGTTTATGTCTCAGTTTCGGATTTTCGAACGTCTTTTCGTATGCTTAGATATCCTGTACTTTGCGTTTCGCGACTTGTACTTTTGTCATTTTTAGACGTTATTCATCAATAAATTGAACCACTTGGATTGTATCTTGTACATTTGAGCTTTTTGGTCATTTACGTATTCAAATCATCGATTCTGTCTTTTGTCTTCGCACTTATTTATTTAAACGATTATTACATAAAAATAGAACAATTGCAAATAAAAGCTTTACATATTGGAAGGATATTACGCCTAAATATATGTTCATTTGGAGCACTATCAGTTGCACGCTTATGTGGATTCAAAGTTGGTATGCAGCCAAGTTAGTGGAGATTTTGAAGCACATGACATAGCCATGCAACAATATATGTCGCTTGTTCATAACCTCGCTAACCAGTTTGAGCTTTTCAAATTTCCCATGTAATGCGAGGGCAAAATAAGAAGGCGGATGCGTTTTGCAAATTGGCTGCATTGGCCTTTGATCATCTGGGGAAAAGAGTTCTCATAGAAGAACTACACGCGAAATCCATTGTTATGATGCCCTTAGTGGCACCTGTTGAGGAATCCAGCTCAACGTGGATGACACCCATCATTGCTTTCCTGCGGGATGGAACATCACCCGCATACTCTGTTGAAGCAAAGAAAGTTCGTACCAAGGCACCAATGTATGCCCTTGAGGGTGACGTCCTGTATCGAAAGAATTATTTAGGACCACATTTAAGGTGCATTGGTCCAAACGAAGCAGAGGAGGTTATACGCGAAGTGCATGAGGGTGCATGCGCTCTTCATTCAGGGCACATATCTATTGTGTCAAAGATTATGCGGTTGGGTTATTATTGGCCTACCATGTACACAGATACCATACGTATAGTTAAGCACTGCGAGTCTTGCCAAATACATGCACCTATTAGCAGAGCACCTGCGTACCCAATGATTCCAGTCTACTCACCATGGCCATTCTGCAAATGGGCAATTGACATAGTCGGACCATTTCCAAAAGGCCGAGGTAATATAATCATTTATTTTCTAACATATGCTACTTACATCAGTATCTTACGCATACATATGCGCATGCAGGGAATATCAAGTTTTTGATTGTTGCAATTGATTATTTCACGAAGTGGGTTGAAGCAAGACCGATGGCAACCATTTCAGGAAAAAGGGTGCGAAATTTTGTATGGGAAGACATTGTCTGTCGATTCGGCATACCAAACGAAATTGTTAGTGATAACGGCACGCAGTTTGCGGGGAATCCTTTTCGCAGTTGGTGCGCGGAGCTTAATATTAAGCAAAATTTTACATCCGTTGTGCATTCGCAGGCGAATGGCCAGTGAGAAGTCACCAACTGGGATATAGTAGCTGGAATTAAAGCTAGATTAGGCCACGGTCGCATTGGTTGGGTAGACGAGCTACCAAAGGTATTATGGGCGCATAGAACAACACCAAAAGCAAGCACTAGTGAAACTCCGTTTAGTCTGGTATATAGATCGGAAGCTGTTGTACCCGCAGAGATTGGGGTACCAACGTTCCGCATACAGAATTTTGACGAGCAAAATAACTCAGAAGCTTTGCGGGAAAACCTTAATTTGCTGGAAGAACGCAGACTCTCTGCGGCAGTTAATGAAGCTAATAATAAGCAAAAAATTGCAAAGTACTATAACCAGCGTGTGCGTTCGCACTCTTATAAGTGCAGGGATCTGGTTTGGTGTCAAAATGACTCAAGTCATGCGGAAGATACTGGGAAATTGGGCCCCCGATGGGAAGGTCCATACAAGGTAGTAGGAGCAAGCAACACCGGGGCATACCATCTCGCGACATTAGATGAAAAGCATGTGAAGCGCACTTGGCACGCGACGTTGTTGAAAAAATGTTACATGTAGCTGGTTGGACCTGATCACTCCAAATATTTTAGCACATTATTTTTTCCTATGTAATTTCCGTCCGTTTGGATGTGTCGCAGTTGTAATCATGATTAATGCCAATTAAAATATTTACTCGTGCATACTCTTTTTGTATATATATTTCTTGTATGCGATTCCTGCCTACTTAAGGGGTGTTCTCTAGCCCCCGTGCGGTAGAAGCGTGTTTGGTTACAAGGCTAGACACTAACGACAGGTGAAGGGAATTGATGTTCCCCTAACCAAGCGCCACACAGACTAGATGGCTGCCAAGTCGACTTAAAAATACAAGCATTGGTTTGCTTGTGCGTATTTACTCTCGCATTGGTTTACTTGAGGAACTCTTAAGTATAAAAGCATTTGTTTGTTTTTAGTTGCGTTGCTTACCATACAGCTAAAGTGCACCTCTAGCACATGACAAAGCAAGAACGCAGTAGCTTTTGAGTCTAAAAATGTAAGGGTAAATTTGCTAAAGTATTGGTTTATTTTACGCAGTACCTACGTATGCGCATGAGTTTTGGTTAGCTTGGGTGCATAGGCATGCGGTTCATCCTTTGTTTTGATTCGTGATATATAAACAATGAAATACACAACGCATGCATAACACGAACATATATAGCACTAAGTTAGTACATATACAAATTGTTTTCAATGCCTGCCCAACAAGGGACTTAGGGCTCAACAAAAAAATAATTACAAATTGCCTGCCTAAGCATAGGACTTACGGCGTGAATGATCAGTTAACTGTTCAAATCGAAATTCCTCCTTGAGGAAGCCATCAAGAGACATGTTCGGATCCGCAACGAAATCATTTATTAAGGGGATTGGTATGGACTGGATGGCCTGCTCAGCTTCAAGGAGCACCTCAGCTGTACCCTCCTTCAAATATTTCTGTACAATTTCGGGGTACGGTGGCGTAAGGTCGCAGCCTTTGATCATGTAAGACCCTGTTTCCCGTTTCAGTTATGTGGGACGCCGTCTAGTAGAGAAGGACTGGATGCCGTCCAGAAAGTGAGACGCCGTCCATATGGTTTTGTTTTAAAAAGGGGTAAATTGGTAAATTCACTTGGGTGTCGGTTGGGTGGCTAAAAAACTGATCCATTGGCCATCTTATCCTCATTTCATCTCTTTTCACTCATACACTTATTTCTAGAGAGAGAGGAAGGGTTTAGAGAGAGAGAGAGAGAGCTTGATTTGGAGAGGAAGGAGTCGGATTCTTGCAAAAGCTCGGGTTCTAAAGTTGTTCATCTCATTCCTAGCTACGTTGTGATAGTATTGGTAAGTTCAAACTCCGAATTTCATTTGTTAGATTTGATGTTCAAGTTAGGGTTTGAGCTTTATTAGTTGTGAAACCTTTTTAGATGATGAAGTGGGTTTGTGGTGACTAGTTATTCTTGTCACTTGGCGGGTTTTGGATTGGTTGATGTTTTGGCCATGATTAGGCTTTGATAATGGGTATAATCACTAGTGTTAGTGATTATGGAAGTGTTGGAACCCATTTGGGGGTATTTGGTTGATTAATTTTGAAATGGGTCAATTAGGGTTTGTGTGTCAAATTGGGCAAGATGAGTGTTTAACACTTTTGTCCGGGTTTAATTGGCGTAATAGGACCATTATCACTCGTGTTAGTGATTATTTGTTGGTTTGGACGCAATTTGGTGCTTGGAAGTGCAATGGGTCGAAATTGCACCAAGTGTCGATTTGAGTTGGTTTGTAAATCCACTCTAAGTGTGTTGTTTATATTGTGATAATGGAATAGGTACTTTCCATTGGCGTGTTGCGGATTTTGGTTGCATTCATCAAAGACGACAAGGTGAGTGTTAATATCCTATGTACATATGTATGTGTAGGATGGGTGCGGGTCGGGTGAAGTAGTTTTCGGTTATAGAGCTCACTTCACATATAGATGGATTTGATGGACTTGCGTATAGGTCCAATTGGCATGGTTGTGAGTTTTGGTTGACCACCTTTGGTGAGTGCACACTTTGTGTGTACGTTATCACTTATGCTTGGGATGTGGATTATACAACCCCAATGGCGAAGGGTTAGTATTGAGTTGTGATTGGAGAAGTGGATCACGTGTGGATGCGGATTCACGATGACGCGTGTAGTTTCGATCATCTTATTGAGAAAGTGAGTCTCGTGTAGTTCGGATTCACGATGACACGTGTAGTTCGGTCATCTTATTGAGGTAGTGATCTCGTGTGGTTGCGGATTCACTAAGGCTCATGTAGTTCGGCCAACCTCGATGTTGTTGTGGTATTGAAGATAGTAATCTCGTGTGGATGCGGATCTACTAAGGCTCGTGTAGTTCGGCTAATCTTCATTTTGGTATTTGGTTTCGGTATACGGGTTAAGGGGTTAACCTTGGGCGGTTTACGCCTTGTTGTATATTGTTGTGTTATTGTGATGTAGCTAACCCTCCGGGTGTAGCTTGTTGGAATCTGTTCATAGCGTCGTTGGTGAACTTACTTGATGATTATTAGCTTGTTGTATAGCGGGTGAACGGTATGCTTAGTTAGTTGCCTTATACTTGGATGCTCCGGTATGTGTTATTTGATTATTCGTGTGGCGTGTCCATTTATGCATATATATGTATGTAGTATATTCTCACTCACTAAGCTTTAGCTTACCCTCTCGTTGTTTACATTTTTATAGATTTGCATGGAGACGGTAGCTCGGGCAAGCGTGGGGACTAGTGGACTCGCGTAGGTTGCTTTAGAAGGCTTGCTTTTGGATTCGATTAGGATTGGGTAGCGTATCCCCAATCACCATGCTCGATTTATATTTTGTATTAAAACTAAAATGGGTCGAAATGGTCACTTGACATAATTTGGGTCGATGTGGGCCCGGTGTTGTAAAAACCCGATTTTAATGTGGGAATCTCTTAATTATAATTATATTATTGTATTGTTAAAAGAATTATGCTTATTTAAACTTCCGTAATCATGATGTTTGACGTGTTGATTTTAATTTATTACCATGGGTTAATTGTCCTTTGTCCTGGTTTATTTGAAACCTATCTGGTTTTTGCCCATAATAGTCCATCGGTCATAATTATAAAATGCTCGTCAAATTAACCTTATTTCCGAAGTCAAATATTCCAACTAATTGGGGACTTAAACTGTAACAAGGTCTTAATACTTTATTAATGATTACGCCAGGTTATCGAGTGCGTGTAACCCAAGATTTTAATACTTTGTTAACAATCACACCAATTACCCTTGAATGTAATCCACCCCTGTTTTAATGAGTCCATTGACTATTAATCCATCCCAGTGTCCGGTCAAATGAACAATTATTCGTATTTATAAATATCCCGCTCATCGTACCCAGTCAAGCGTATGTGGTTATATATAAATACGTCAAATTATAAATCTCTATATTAAATTAACGAGATATCATTTAGTTAATATAAAGTCCATTAATAGCCCATAGTCTTTCATGACCCGTCCTAATCCATCTGGACGAATACATTACAGTTGGTTACATCGCGAGGTACTTGACCTCTATATGATACATTTTACAAACATTGCATTCATTTTTAAAAGACAAACTTTCTTTACATCGAAAGTTGACGGCATGCATACCATTTCATAATATATCCAACTATAATTGACTTAACAATAATCTTGATGAACTCAACGACTCGAATGCAACGTCTTTTGAAATATGTCATGAATGACTCCAAGTAATATCTCTAAATGAGCAAATGCACAGCGGAAGATTTCTTTCATACCTGAGAATAAACATGCTTTCAAGTGTCAACCAAAAGGTTGGTGAGTTCATTAGTTTATCATAAACAATCATCTTCATCATTTTAATAGCCCACAAGATTTCATTTATTCAATAATCATACACTCACAAGTGTTTAAAAATCATTCATATGGATTGAACACCTGGTAACCGACATTAACATAATGCATATAGAATATCCCTAAAATAGAAATCCATCTGTATAATATAAACTCGAATTACTAAAGCATACCATTTTCCAGTATGGGGGGAGTTAGTGCCCGTAGATCTACCTTTAGGATTCGCGTCAATTAGGGTGTCTGTTCCCTAATTCTTAGGTTACCAAGCTAAAAGGGTGATATTCGATTCGATAATCCAACCATTGAATGTAGTTTCAATTACTTGTGTCTATTTCGTAAAACAGTTATAAAATAAGCGCGTGTATTCTCAGTCCCAAAAATATATATAAAAAGGGAGTAATGAAACTCACAATAATGTATTTTGTAGTAAAAATATATATGACGATATTGAACAACTGAACAATGCACGGTTGGCCTTGGATTCACGAACCTATATCATTTGTATATTTATTAACACATATATTCGTAATCGAACAAGCATATATTTTATTGTTAATGATATAACTTTTGTATTAATAACCTATGTATATACTTTATTATTAAATATATTTTTGTATATTTAAAATACATAAGAATTTTATATGATTAAGTTGTGTATTTTAATTATATCTTTATATATATATCATTTGTTTGTTAAAACAGTAGTTATAATAATACTATGATAACTTTAGTAAAAATAATAATAATAATAATAATAGTATAAATTTTATTATTAATGATTTTAATATTAGTGATAGTTTTGAATAATAGATCCTATAATTTTAATTCTAATGATAATACTTGTAGTTTCTTAAATGAAAAATTTACTAATAATGATAATGAAAATAATCATTTTGGTACTAATACTTCATACTTAATAATGACAATAATTATAAAAATCTTATTATAAATGATAATTTCATTAATATTACCTTTTTAATAATAATATTAATAATTCAAAAACGATACTAATACTAATATTAATGAAGATGACAATAACTTTTATTATTTTCCTAATAATAATAATAATAGTGATAGTCCCACTTATAATAATGATAATATTACATATATTAGTAATAATAATAATAATACTAATAATTATATTACTTGTAATAAATGAATAATATTAATAATAACAGCAACAACAATAATAATAACAATAACAATAATAATAATAATAATAATAATAATAATAATAATAATAATAATAATAATAATAATAATAATAATAATAATAATAATAATAATAGTAATAATAATAATAATAATAATAATAATAATAATAATAATAATAATAATAATAATAATAATAATAATAAATTTAGTATGAAAAATCTACCTTCCAAGCCCCTTTAAAAAAAATTATGCACTGAACTGGAATCGAACCCCTGACCTCACGAAACCGACCCAACACTCCTAACCACTGATCCATCTGCTGTTTCTCGGTTTTAAAACATAACCTATTTATTTTTAACCCGTAATTTTCTGTTTCTATACCTCCTCCTTCTTCACTTCAATTAACTCGACAGACATCAATTGTAATTGTATACGCGGTTTAAAATTGGACTTGGCTCATTTAATTGGAACTTATACAACCCTCAGTTATTTCCAAATTAATAACAATCAAAAAGAAAAAAAAAATTAAACCTAATTAGAAGTTGCTGTACAAGAAAAATAATAATGAAGAACTCATTATGTGATTTTAAAATCAAGAACGTTTCAGACAAAAAATTCTAAATAAAAAGGGTTCTAAATCATTAGTATAAACTATCTGGATCAATAATTAAACCTAAAACCTCAAAACGATTGAGAATTTTATGATGAACATAATTGTTGACTTTTTGATTCAAACACTTTGACTCACGAATTCGATATTGTTTTGAAAAATTGGAGGTTGAGACTTTACAGAAAGTTCAACTAGAGTAATCCTAACACAATGGCATTATTAGTTTTTGAAATGAATTCGAATTCGAGTTTTTGACTATAAAATTAAAGAACAGAGGTATCGACATACGTTCTTCCTCTTTCTGTTTTAAATTCCCAATTTGATATAAGTAATGGCATCCTATATAGACAGTAATAGTATAATTGAAACAATAATTTGATATATTCAATTTTTATTTTGTTATGGACCATGAGCTCGACGTTTACAAAAACTGCAGACAGGAAGTACATTAATCGAATTTTAAATAATTAACCTGACGTCGATGAGAAATTGATTTTTGGATGTTATATGTGATAGGATTAGTATATAATTCATGTAGTTAGACAAATTAAACAGAGGAGAAAGCGACTAGAAACAGAAATTGTATTTATTTGTATTTGCAACGGTGTGTATATATATATATATATATATATATATATACATATATATATATATATATATGTATTTATACATCTGTACATATGTATACGTATATATATCTGTATTTGGTATATATGTAAGTATTTAATTATAATCCGTATGTATACTTTCATATATCTGTTATTATATTCGTATTTATATTTATAGATAATAATTGACTTTATTAATAAATATAAATATAATAATACACTTAATAATAGTAATACAAATTAATAATATAATAGTAATGATAATATTATTACTAATAATGATTATAATAGTTACTATAAAATGTAAAACAATAATATTATTAATAACAATACTAATAATAATGATATTAATATTATTCATGATTCATGATAATATAAACAACTTAAATGTATTAACTTTCAATAATATAACTAATACTGGTTTTAATGTTAATATTACTATTAATAATATTAATGACAGTACCAATAATATTATTTTTTTTTAACTTGTAATTACACTTAACATGTTAAGATTATATATTATACACTATATATTATATGATAACATGTCTTGTATATTTATTATGAATACTCTATATAATATGTATATGCATATTAAATATGAAAATGTAATTGTCTTATAAGTATTGTGTATATATATTTATTTATATTATAATATTCTCTTATCATATAAATAAACTTAAACATATAGTATTCATAATTTATATATATATATATATATATATATATATATATATATATATATATATATATATATATATATATATATATATATATATATATATATATATATATATATATTTTCCAATATCCATATGGTAATAATTATTACAGAAATTATATATATCTATTTATAGATTCATTTTAAAAAAAAATAATTTTCTTATCTTATATATATTATTTTACATATTTAATTCTAATGATTCAAATCTTTTATTATTTTCAATACATACATTTATATATATATATATATATATATACATATACATATATATTTATTTACAAACAAATGTTCGTGAATCATCGGGAATAGTTGAAGGTTAAATGAATCCATGAAAATAGTTCACAGTTTTTGAGACTTCAATATTACAGACTTTGCTTATCGTTTCGGAATCATTTAAAGATTAAGTTTAAATTTGGTCGGAAATCTCCGGGTCGTCACATAGTCCAATTTCTACAAGTGTCGGTCTTTTGTCCAAACCCCAATTATGGTTCAAAGCCCAATAACCCCGTCTTTAATATTTAGTCCAACATCACGATTACTTCGGCTTAAACAAGCATAATAATAACTTAAATACGAGACATTAATTTAAAAAGGAAGAACATAGCTTACAGTGATTATTTATCGCGTAGTGTTACACGGACAGAACTCCGACTTTAAAACCCGTAAATAACCGTTACATTACCTAATCTAAACTAATATAAAACTAAACTAATTTATATTATATATATATGTATTTTATATATATATATATATATATATATATATATATATATATATATATATATATATATATATATATATATATATATATATATATATATATATATATATCAGAGAGAGAGATTGATAAAAAAAGGGTGTGTGTAAAACTCGTCGAAATTCTGACTAATTTATAGACCTGACCACACTTTGAGAGCCATGCAATTGCATGGCTTTCCTTTGTTATTCCCATGCGATCGCATGGCCAGGCTGGCATGCACCCATCCTTCATTTAAAACGTGAGCTGCTCAATTTATATAATATATAATATAATATATATAATTTTATATAATTATATATATATTATATTATATTCTTGTGCATAGTTGACTTGTAATTTTAGGCCCGTTGACTCGCGCGTTGATGCTCGGTTTATGACTCGGTTCCGGATTTTCGAACGTCTTTTCATATGCTTTAATATCTCGTACTTTATGTTTCGCGGTTTGTAATCTTGTAATTTTTAGACGTTTCTCATCAATAAATGGAAGCACTTGGATTGTAATTTGTACATTTGAGCTTTTTGGACGTTTGCGTCTTCAAATCTTCGTTTTCTTCTTTTGCCTTCGCACTTATTTATTTAAACGATTATTACATAAAAAATAGAACAATAGTAACTAAAAGCTTTACATATTGGAAGGATATTGTGCCTAAATATATGTTCATTTGGAGCACTATCAACCTTGTTTAGCGCAACACACCACATCTCAAACAAGACTATCTTTCCTATGACGTATGGGTGTAATTGCCCTAATCCTACACAGAAATGATCTAGTAAGCCTAGGAAGAAGTCCGAAGGGGGAACCCTAAAATTGCCATGCTTAAACGCATGTTCGTATATAGCTACCTTCTTCTCTGGTGGCTCATGGGCACATTGGTTAGGAAGGGGTGGCACTGGATTGTACTGTTTTAGTGGCGGGTATTGTTTAACTAAAGAATCTATATGTTTCTGCTCTATTATCGATACTACGCTATCTACATAAGTCTCATTTGCCTTTGTCATTTTCTAAGAGTGATCGAAGAGTAACTAACCTTTTGTAGTTGGCCGGAATATATGGGATTTGATCGGAATTGATTTAGCAGCGTATCAGAGAAGCTTGAGGTAGAAAAATAGAAATGAGGGTGAATCACGCCTATTTATAGTGAGGACTGGGTGTAATGGGGTGAAACGGTTTCATCGTGGCCGTACACATGTAATGCAACCGATGGTCGACGTTTTTTGCACGCGCGTGGGCTTCTGTTTGTTGTACCCAATGTTGAGCGCGTGGCCCACACGCGCCTGCTCACTGTCACTTTATGTCTTGTCAGCCGAATAGGCTTCTGCGACAGTGACAGGCATTTAATGACCTCGAGACGCACGCGGAAAATTTAATGTTGCCTGTCTTCTTGTTTTTCTTTTTTCTTTTTAATTTTTCGCTTAATAGTTTGATATCATATGGCTTACGTCACATAACATCAAACTGGGGGACATAATGATACCGCAACCCGCATGCGCATTCTATACGTATGCGGGTAATCACTAGCGTGCGTACGCATGTAATTTATATGCGGTATGCGGTAGCGTGTTGAATGTCTTTGTTCTCGGCATGGCGGTTACTTGGCCATCAAGCCTAATATCTTTTCCATAATTACAACCGAGATTCGAGGGAGTTTGTTATGGACATGATTATCACAATCTTAGACGGTTCTAGAATTAGGGTTTGCCTATATATACTAACCCTAATTATCATTCCAGGGACATCACATTTACGTGGCTCACAATACGTAATCATTATCATCATTCATCAAAGGTTAACAGGTTAGTCACTCTAGACGGTTTCCTACAACCTTATTCGGGCCTTCGATCGACGACCGTCATCGAAGGTGGACTTAATCACCTAGCCACCCCGCCGACATCATCATGTCGGCCAGGGTTATTCACGGTAGCCGGACCGAAGAGCTAAGTTCTAAGATCTTTAAACCTCTTTAAACATATTGAACATGCATATTAACCTCTCGGAAAATATATGCACGATCAATATCTTCTACTTATCCAGTTTAAGCATTCTTCTTTTTTCAGCTACACAGGCGTATTACAGAATATTATATAAATAATGCTTAGATTTGGTAGGATTATTTTGTATTTATCTATATTAACTATATTATCTTGTTTGAATTGATTTAGTTTTCTTTCCTACTAGAATTAATGAATTATGTCTCCTCTTTAGCAAAATTATCTTAGTCAATAAATATAGGTTCTTTAGATCATTATCAATCCATCAAAGATAGTTACTCCATTGTTCATCAATCAATCAAAGATAGTTACTCCATTATTCTAAGTTTAATAGTATGATGTTTTCATAGTAATATAAAATTTAGAATTGAAAAGATTTCAAACTTAACGGCTAATGTCATGTTAAATGTAAATGGCCGGTTTACAAACATTGCATAGATACGTGGAATCTTGTCCTTGCACGCAGTGACGGATTACAAACATTGCATAAATACGTGGAAAATCTTGTCCTTGCACGCAGTGACGGAGGATTATTAGGGCATGCAGGGGTAGCAATGGTAACTCTAAAAAGGTTTGTCCTTATTAGCAATATTTATGATTTTAGAGACTAAATAGGATATGTTTGAATTTTGGTGCTCCAAAGTAAAATTAAAATATTAGGCGCGCACGATATATATCCTACGTTATTAAATATTATAATTAATTAGGTTATTATTAAAATAAATTACTAAACACCATTACAGTTTTTGATATACGAAACTTGTGGATTTTATTTATATATTACTCTGACAGTACATGTTTTGATTGGGTTACTTTGGCTCTGTTAGTGTTCAAGATCCGTCACTCTTCCACACATATGCGATATTAAAGTAAGAGACTACAAGACATATAACATCTGAACAAAACTTGATGCTATCTCCAAGACTGTTTATGACTTAAAAGTATTAATAATGTAGTAATAATCTTTAGTCATGGTTATCCAACATATCAGATCAATCTACAATAAGCAATGTCACCCAGTGATTAATCTTAAAATAACTTTATATATACTGGCTTAAGCGTATCCAGTTTCATATTGGATCTACAATAATAATGTGATTTATTATCTAGCTATAACTTTCTTTATAAATCGTATCAAATTACTTCTGTAGTCCTATATAGTGTGATTCATAATCAATCAACTGAAACTGTATCCAGTTTCTCGATCTACAATAGTAACTATGATATCGTATGGATCTATATATGTGGCAAACACATATAATAAATCTATAACTCTCTTCGTATAGAGCAATAAATGCAAGCGGCCACATGTGAAAGTCTAATGACCAGCACCGGGACTAGGTGTAGACTGCAATATACGGTCGATATGAGCAAGGTGATTAGCAAAAAGCTTAACACTCATAGCAGTTGAGTGTGTACTCGTGCCATTCAAACCGCCACTTTGGACTAAAGTATTCTCCCTGATTAATCCCTTATCATGCAATAGCTTCCTTGCGTCTAAAGATTGTGCACAACATACCAACACAACAATAATCGCAAATGCGACCATTGTTAAGCGTGCCATGTGATGACTAGCTCGGGATCTAAGATATCACTTATATTGTACCGTAGTAGTATATTTAAAGAACTTGTAAAGTGAGTTTTTGTTTTGTTTGAATTAATTTAATTAAGCATAGCATGCTTATATATATAGTTAGGTAATGGTCTAAGGTCAATGGTTTGGAAGTATTTGTTAGTATAAAAAAGTGTGCCAATTTGTGGAAGTTGGGCATGGTAGTAGGTCCATCTGAACTAAGCAGCCGGCAAGATCTTAGAACTTATTTTCTACCCATTTTCTGAATCCAATAATATTGGAATGTATTTGTTCTTAAACGTTAATTAAGAACTAGTGGCATACAAAAAAACAAATGATGTACCACCAAAGATGTTTAACGTGCAAGGATGTTATGCACACATGGTCACATGGGTAAGACAAAGTTAAATGGAATAAAGAGTTAGGTACTAAACTTTAAGGAACAAACATAATCATCTACAGTTAATTCAGTTGGTGTACACGCAAAAAATGTAGACTTATACTTCAATTGGTAGTGTTTTAGTTAGACTATACTTCTTACATTTCATCACTACGTAGGGTGGAGAACTCAAGAGGTTATAGTGCCACCAATTATGCATTAATGGCTTGTAAAGATTATAAATTGCCATTTGGTTCCTTTTTAGCAAAATTGAAATGAATATGATCGTCCCTACATTTATTTAAATTTTTTCTTGAATAAACTGTAGGATCGTGTAAACAGGATTATACGATCTAATCTTTAATATCGAGTGCGGAATAACTCGATATTGAGTTTTACTATCAAAAACAATCAATTACTCTTTGATCTTATGTTAGTATACGACTTATGATGATTAAGATCAACCAAAACGAATGCTAGACGATCAGGGATTCGGTTTAGACACTTAGGAATGATTTGGATACGTAACCCTAACAATGAACCCGAATTGGCCTCTCTATACTTACAGCATGTGCAACCGTGCGGTTGCAGCTTGCAACTGTGCGGTTGCCCAATGGACCCGTACAAATGCATTTTGCATCCGTGCGGCTGCACTCCAGCAGTGAAAGTTAAACATTAAAGCATATTAACTTAATCGTAATGAACTCGGGGACTATTATGCACCAACATAAACCATAGATAGGTAAAAAGGATAAAAGGTAGAAGGTTCCAACACATCCCTGACCACCAATAAATATTCATTATGTACAAGATTCGAACCTGAAACTTCAAACAAGAAACTCAGAGTCTCAACCACTGAGCTATCTGGTAATGGTTTGAATAAACCATAGATCTCGGGTTTAAATGCAAAAAAAAAAAAAAAAAAAAAAAAAAAAAAAGATTACAAACTCTGTAACTGGACGGTCAGACCGTAAATAAGGATGATAATTTGTTATTATATGAATATGAATATGAATATGAATAAACCGTATATACAATAAGAACTTTAAAAAAAATGCAAACCTTCAATCTACACACAAAATTACGAATACTTGCATCTCATTACCTCAAGTGAGGCTTGAACCCACACCCTCTTGGTTGAAGGGCTCCTCTCATACCGCTAGGCCAAGAGCCCTTCGTGTAACAGACTGAAACCGGGGTTAGAAGTAAGATTACTTAATTGCCCTTAGGTTTTTAATTGTGTTTAAAATATGCTTTTATTTTAATAATATGTTTATTATTAATTGATTATGTGGTTAAGACCAGTTTGTGACAAGGGTCACAGAAATAGTTCGTTTGTTGAATTCGGACTCCGTTAGGGTTGCCAAATTAAGTACGAAAGATATTAGATAACTGATAAATACCCGTATTTTGTGGGGTATGGGTTTTAATACCCACTTAAGAGTGTAATCAGCTTCTATCTTCTCATTTTCTAGATATTTCTCAAACTAGTCCCGTACCTAACATTTATCACTCTCAAACCCTAAATTAATCCAAGCTAGAAATTGGATTGTAAGGCTTTAAGGATTGATTCATATCATCTTTGTGATCATTTATCCAGGTTTGATTGATTGAATTCGTGCTTTAATTCTTAGAAATTGGGTTTAGGTTGTAAAGTGGGGTTTTTTTTTATGAATATGAGCTATAATCTTCATGTTTTATGTTTGTTATGCTTATTTGATGTTAGAAATAGTTGTTATATGGTTTACATGATGTTTTTCAAGTAGTTTTGAGGTTAGAACTAGCAAAAATCGAGTTTTTGGGCCAAAAACGCGAAAATCAGCGTGCAGGAGCTGTTCTTCAGCTCCCACACGAGTGACAGGTCACTCGTACCAGTGACCACGCTTTTTAGGGTCAACCATGCGTGTGAGGGCTCACTCGCACGAGTGAGGCCTCAGTCACACGTGTGAGCACAGGGTCAGATTTGTGGAAACTTGTTTTGGTCATAACTTTCAAACCGTAACTTCGTTTTTGATGAATCAAGTATTGTTGGAATCATAATGAAAAATTCTTTCCAATGGTAAACTTTTTAGAAGCTATATCAGAATATATTTGGGTAAAGAATAGAGATATTAGCGTGTGTGTCTAGTGTGCATGCGTTAATATGTTATTATGGGTTGAATTCTTGATATAGGCTTATGAATGATTGAATATATGATGAATATAGGGTGGAAAATGTTATTATATGTTTTTATTGATGTTCCTTGTCACTCGCATAAGTGAGCCTTCAATCGTACGAGTGAGCTTTCACTCGTACGGTTGAGGCGGTCAACCGCATGGTGAACCGCACGAGTGAGTGACTACTTGAACTAGTATATTTTAAAGTTGGATCGTATGATTGAGATGTGACTCGTACGAGTCATATGTCACTAGTGTAGTCAACCGTACGGATCTACTGTTGTCTAATTAGATATTTGGCCAAGGACTAAACGTACGAGTGAGGTGTCAACCGCACGGTTGAGGTTCCTCAAACGTGCGGGTGAGTGTCACTCGTACGGTTGACTGGTCAGGTGGTTAAGTGTTCAAGTGTTTATAAATTGATGCTATTGTCTTGTTGCTGGGATTATATCAAGACATGATTACTGACTTGGTTATGTTTATTCTCAGGTGGAAAGGATAAAGAGAAAGCTCAGTAGTTAGAATCTGAGCCGTTGCTGGTAATTGGTGAGTGGGTCTATCTTCGGATAGAGTTTAAGTAGCAAATCATGCTACTATGGATTACTCTGATTACCTTGTGTAGTGTAGTGATTGTCATGCTAGATAGATAGTTGCATGCTATGTGATCTATATATATATTGTATATGTGCACTGTGTTTGACACCAGCCATGCCTAGGGCGGTTGGGGGCTTTTAACCATGCCTAGGGCGGTTGAAGTTCGTGTGAGGTGAACCATTCCAAGGGAGGTTGAGTCCAAGTCCTATAGTCTGTTAGTATAGCATAGAAGAACGCATGTGTTGCGTTTGGATAGTTATGCAGAGACTTGGTAGGAAGGGCTATCGGTAGACTCTAGTTCGATCGGCTAGGAGTCGTGTGCCCGTACAAGCCGCCGAGCATCATATTGTCGTTGTTGTATGCTTGATGGTTGTAAGCATGTTAGTTGACTGTTGTATGATGGATTGCTTAAGCTTAATCTGTAGATAGATTCCATTCACTTAGCGGTGCGCTAATCCCCCACATTCCTTCCCCTGCAGGTTTAGGTACTATTGATGGGATCGGAACTTAATGTAGAAGACGTGTTTGACTAGCAACTCTGATGTGGACATTTGTAACCGAGTTTGTAATAACGTAACACCGTTTGTTAAAGTTAAATTTAAGCTTTTGTACTAATGTAATTAATGTGGTGTTTTATTAACTAAGACTTCCGCTGTGTTATAAAAAAAATAATAAAATATGGCCGGTGTTTCAAGTTGGTATCAGAGCATAGGTTTGACAGCAAGTACATTGTGACGGCCCGAAAATTTTTGAACAAATTTAAACTTAACCTTTATATGTTTCCGACATGATAAACAGAATTTGTAATGTTGAATCTCAAAAAGTTTGGAACTACATTCATGTAATCATTTACCCTTTGACCGTGTTTGACGATTCACGAACAATTATGTGTATATAGATATGTATATATAATATATAATATTAACTGAAAACATTAACAAAGTATTAGATATATGATACTTTACATGAACATATTTGTTTCGATATATTTATCGACAGAATTAAGAGATAATATCAAATGATTGAATTATCAGATACATTATGATATGATTACGGGCCTATGTTATGAGGTCCACTGTGATTTAAGAAATCTATTTTTTTTTACAACATTCGGAAAATGGTGAAGTGATTTATAAGTAAGAACAAATGTGTCAATTAACGGAAACTAGACAAGGGTTAGTGGAAATTCCTGTTTAATTTCCAAGGCATGTTTTATAATATTTTCCTCGTGACCTTGATAAGATAACTATGTTAACTTTCATTTTATTTGATATGAAAATAAGAACGTGGAGTGTAAATAACTTAGATGTTGGATATCGACAAGTTAAGTAATTCGACATTTTTCATTAAGTTGATTTCATACGTTTATTTAACCTTTGGACTTTATCCCATGCTTCACCAACAGACTGTAATTTAAAAACTTGAAACCTATTATGAATATATATAATTCTACTTTTCTAAAATATTTTATGATATAACGATTTCCATTATTTTAACCTTTTAACAAAATGATTCTTAAATATATTTAGTTTTGGAAAAACAAAATTATCATATTTATTTGATTTAGTTTCAAAAGTACAAAAAAAATGTTTTTAGTTTAAAAAGAACTTTATTATTAAAACCTATATATCTTTTATAAATATCTAGAACCACTTTTGACAACTCATTACTTAACAAGTATGATAAAGATAACGATATTTATATTTTATTTTATTAAATATATATAACAATTTAAATTAATATTATATATATTTATACGCGTATTATATGTACATAGTTTTATACTTTTACTATACTTTAACTTTACCTTTACTTTACTTTTACTTTACTTTAACTTTAATAATTCACTTTAATAATTCACTTTAATAATTCATACTTTAATAATTCACTTTAATAATTCATACTTTAATAATTCACTTTAATAATTCATACTTTAATAATTCACTTTAATAATTCATACTTTAATAATTCACTTTAATAATTCATACTTTAATAATTCACTTTAATAATTCACTTTAATAATTCAAAAATCTATTATAAATAAAATTCAATAGGTTTCATTATTTCATAGAAACTTGAAAATATATTTCTCTAAACTCTCTCAATCGAATTACATATATATATTTATTTAGTATTATTTCAAGATATTATTAGTATACATAAAATACTATGATGGAGTTATATTCAGACGATTTCAAAATAAGTTTTCAAACGGGATAGAGCTAAGGAAATTATGGGTTATAGCTATGGAGGTTATGGGTATTGATCGAGGGTATTGCTCGTGAGGTCAACCTAACGTTTATCATTTTCGTTACGTCTACGTACTTTCCTGCAATATTGAATCACAATATTGATACGTTCGTGAATCCGAGACAAACCCTGCACTTATTCAGTGCCGTCATATACGTAATTGCTATGAAATACAATATTGTGAGTTTCATTACTCCCTTTTTATATATATTTTTGGGCTGAGAATACATGCACTGTTTTATAACTGTTTTACGAAATGGACACAAGTACTAAAAACATATTCTACGTTGAGTTGTACCACTTTGCATATTTTTCCCTAATAGCTTGGTAACTACCATTTACATGCGGTATTGTAAACGCGAATCCTGTTGAGAGATCTATCGGGCCTAACAACCCCAACCGGACTGGACGAACAGTATTCAACGGTTGCACAGTACTTCGTTTCAGTGACTACACTTGGTACAGTGTAGTGAGATTTCATAATAAAGGGAATATGCGACGTTGATTAAATGTTAAGTATGGTTACCAAGTGCTCAACCACTTAGAATATTTTTATTAAAACGTTTATGTATATGAAATCTTGTGGTCTATTACTATTACGAAAATGATTGATTATGATAAACTAATGAACTCACCAACCTTTTGGTTGACACTTTAAAGCATGTTTATTCTCAGGTATTAAAGAAATCTTCCGCTGTGCATTAGCTCATTTTAAGGATATTACTTGGAGTCATTCATGACATACTTTGAAAGACGTTGCATTCGAGTCGTTGAGTTCATCAAGATTAATATTAAGTCAATTATAGTTGGATGTAATATGAAATGGTATGCATGCCGTCAATTTTTGATGTAAAGAAAGTTTGTCTTTTAAAAACGAATGCAATGTTTGTAAAACGTATCATATAGAGGTCAAATACCTCACGATGTAATCAACTATTGTGAATTGTTTATAATGTATATGAACGGGTCCTTTCAGTTGGTATCAGAGCGGTGGTCTTAGCGAACCAGGTCTTGCATTAGTGTGTCTAACTTATAGTTGTTAAGATGCATTTGTGAGTCTGGACTTCGACCGTGTCTGCATGTCAAAAGTTTTGCTTATCATTTTTAGTCGGAAATCATATATTTACCATCCTTAGAAAATTACCTGCTTATCATTCTTAAGTATAGACGCGTTTTCCTACATTTATTGCATAATAGTGTATAGACGAATTCTTATCTTAGCATATCTGTTACTGTGAACTTTGACTGACATCTTTCAAAGATTCCTCCGTAATTTATGGGATTTTAGTATTATATATACATATGTAAATTACGTATTGAAGAATACCAAATCTAAATTCTACAATCTATTTCATACCAAAAATTCTTTCCCTGATCATATAAGATGGATCCCTCAACCAGTTCGAGTTCCTCGGATTCTGACAGCTATGCCGATATGGATTTCCACATGAGCTCCGAAAGCAGCGTGACCGGAATGGATCAACCAACTAGCCATCATCTATTCTGGATGAATTGGGGATGGGTTCGTAATCTACTTAACCATTGGAGACAAGAAGAAGGTGATCCCTTTCATCCACCACATTGCCCTCTTGGCAATGAACCTGAAGCACTTACCGGCGAACCTGTCCGAAACACCATTTTCTCTCTCATTTCCAGAGTATCTCATCATGATTATATACTACACCAAATTCTAGATCTTATTTATCCACTCGTCCGAACCGACAATCACCACGGTGTAATAGAAGAAGTCAACGAGCTTCGTGCTCGGGTAGTGGCTTTGGAGAATATGGTGCAAAGGTTACAAACACCAGCAGCAGCACCAGCGGCATAACCAGTACCACCATCAACAACATCAACAGTACCATTACCACCACCAACAACAACCGCATCGCAAACCTCAACTTCACAATCTGTCTCACGAGCATCGACGTCATACGCCATGTAGATACCAAGGAATACCACAACGATGAAGTATTGATTCATAACTTCATTGGGGAAACATTCTACGGCGATTATGTAATTTCTAAAGTTTAGAAATTATCTATCCTAGCCTTAACCATAAATCAAATGAGTTTAATTTAATATTAACTCATTAAATCTATATTACATCTGAAGAAATATACACATATATATTTCCATAAAGACTGTAATAAATTTTTTTTGTGCAAAATATTAATTGTGAATTTTTTTTTAATGGGTAGGTAATACCCGAGAGATATATAAATTCACAATTAATATGTTACATTCTTCAAATCTGATTCATCCATTATACTCTCTACTTTCACAACAATATACATTCTTTTATAGAAATCAAAACAACCATACTCATTCAAAATCTAATTACATATTCTGATTTTGAAATCTCAGAATTCGATTCAAGATATAACCGAAATCATCACTCTTAGATTTCTACATCTTTCAAAACTATACTTTGAATTCAAAACTATCCTAGAACCTCATTTCTATTCATGGAACTCACAAAAATATTTGTATCATTCAAAATCTTAGAACATCATATGTATATTAACAATTACAATATGTGTTCAAACATTTCGAAATTCCTAAAGACATGCGAGATGATGATCCAACCACATATTACCCACTGTCATGCACCTAAAAAGCTCTCGAAACCAAAGTTATAGTTTAACACGTATCCGTGTCAGATCCTTTGACATTTATTACCAAATATAATTTTTCAATCTCTTTCCAAAATAGATAGTTTTGTCACAGCTCCAGCAAATCACCTTCATTTGTTTATACGAACAATTACCCCTTCATCATTGTTACTGGGGAACCTTTCATATCTCGCCACATTAGCAGTAAACTTATCAACAACTTCATTAACCTTCGACTTAAGCCTCTCCGAAAAGCCACTATACTTATTCATCAAAACCTCATCATGTACTCACATACATCCTGTAACAATAATTGTCACACCAACTAATGGGAATTAGCAATCAGTATTTTGAATTTTGCGACAATTTTACATCAAAAGTTATATGTATACATATAACGTCTATCTCCTAGACTTACATACTTCGAATGTGAATTTTCTGAAAAACATCCCAAATTATGAACTAGTTCTCCGAAATTGGAAAAATGCTGATGAAGCAGCAAAAACTGTAAACGACTTTAACAGTCAAAAGTTTGATGATAAAGAATAGTATGGTGGTAAAGCTGAGAAAAAGAGAAGGTTTAAAACTGGAAAACGGATTGAGCAGACCATGAAGGAGGCTGTGGACAATTCACAAAGACGAAACCTGCCTTCAAAGGATCCAAATGATTCAGTGTCTACTGAAATCGTTAGCAAACACCTTACTTCTTATTCTAAACCTTCACAGACAAATCTTCTTCATCATCCATCTATGTTAAGAATTCTAAGATATTATCGTATCTTTTATTATAAATATCTTCGATATTCCTGAAGATATTTTCACAACTATTCTTACCCGAAATCTTTTATCTCTTCGCAATATCTGCGTTACAACATAAAAAGATACTGTGTTAGTTTCTAAATTCTGAAAAAAAAATCGAATTTAAAATAGGAATGTTTTTGAAGTAGTGTTGGGAACTGAAGCATGAGTTAATATAATATAATGACACTTGATCAACATGATTATATTACAGTAAGTCATGCTGAGTTTCTAATGGAACGTGATGATTCACAGAACATACCGTCATCATGTACTATTTACACGACTCTTACATTCTACCCAATCTCCAAATATATTAAGAACATATCATTTTGATAGCTCTATATTTTCGGATATTCTGGTAATTTGCCAAATCAAGATCGTGCCATTACGATTTTCTTCTTGGAACATTAACTATGTTCATCCAAAAATTCATATCTACGAATTCTGGACCATTATCCGCTTGACTTAAGGTCGGGAAGAGAAAACGAAAGTATGAAGCTCCGAAATATAATGGAGAATATAAAGCCCGATAACAACCCCAAAATTACAAACCGTGTATATCAATGCATATAGCAATATAAAGATACGGGAGAATGAAAAACACAATAACCCCAAGGTAATGGTAGAAGAAAATAACTTCCTCCGGTGGTAGATGAAAAAGAAGAATGACATATATGAAAGTTAAGAGTATATAAAGAATCAATACTGGATGAAGCATATTAACGAATGCTTTAAAGTATGAATTGGGGAGAAAGACTAGAAGGTGTGAGCTGTGGAAATAAAGAAACGAAGGGGGTGGATTTATAGTAAAATATCAGACAGAGAAATCGAGACAGATTATCGCATTTAATCAAAGAAGATCCTGATTTCCTTAATCGCCGAAGAACCAAATCTTATTGCAAAGATTTTATTTAAATCCCATGAATTCCGGAAATCAATCATAACTACGTCATCGGTTAAAACGAATATACGTTTACTCATTTCACTCTCTTGCGATAGCTTCACTTATACTCTTCGCGTAATCAAATTGTTTTATCTATATTACTCAATGATGATAAAACTCTATTTATCAACTCATATTCGTCATGAAAACATTTTTATAGTTAACCATGATGACCTCGATCAAATTTCGGGACGAAATTTCTTTAACGGGTAGGTACTGTGACGGCCCGAAAATTTTCGACCAAATTTAAACTTAACCTTTATATGTTTCCGACACGATAAGCAGAATTTGTAATGTTGAATCTCAAAAAATTTGGAACTACATTCATGTAATCAATTACCCTTTGACCGTGTTCGACGATTCACGAACAATTATGTGTATATAGATATGTATATATAATATATAATATTAACTAAAAACATTAACAAAGTATTAGATATATGATACTTTACATGAACGTATTTGTTTCGGTATATTTATCGACAGAATTAAGAGATAATATCAAATGATTGAATTATCAGATACATTATGATATGATTACGGGCCTATGTTATGAGGTCCACTGTGATTTAAGAAATCTATTTTTTTTGACAACATTCGGAAAATGGTGAAGTGATTTATAAGTAAGAACAAATGTGTCAATTAACGGGAACTAGACAAGGGTTAGTGGAAATTTCTGTTTAATTTCCAAGGCATGTTTTATAATATTTTCCTCGTGATCTTGATAAGATAACTATGTTAACTTTCATTTTATTTGATATGAAAATAAGAACGTGGAGTGTAAATAACTTAGATGTTGGATATCGACAAGTTAAGTAATTCCACATTTTTCATTAAGATGATTTCATACGTTTATTTAACCTTTGGACTTTATCCCATGCTTTACCAACAGACTGTAATTTAAAAACTTGAAACCTATTATGAATATATATAATTCTACTTTTCTAAAATGTTTTATGATATAACGATTTCCATTATTTTAACCTTTTAACAAAATGATTCTTAAATATATTTAGTTTTGGAAAAACAAAATTATCATATTTATTTGATTTAGTTTCAAAAGTACAAAAAAACGTTTTCAGTTTAAAAAGAACTTTATTATTAAAACCTATATATCTTTTATAAATATCTAAAACCACTTTTGACAACTCATTACTTAACAAGTATGATAAAGATAACGATATTTATATTTTATTTTATTAAATATATATAACAATTTAAATTAATATTATATATATTTATACGCGTATTATACGTACATAGTTTTATACTTTTACTATACTTTAACTTTACTTTTATTTTACTTTTACTTTACTTTAACTTTAATAATTCACTTTAATAATTCACTTTAATAATTCATACTTTAATAATTCACTTTAATAATTCACTTTAATAATTCACTTTAATAATTCATACTTTAATAATTCACTTTAATAATTCATATTTTAATAATTCACTTTAATAATTCATACTTTAATAATTCACTTTAATAATTCACTTTAATAATTCACTTTAATAATTCACTTTAATAATTCAAAAATCTATTATAAATAAAATTCAATAGGTTTCATTATTTCATAGAAACTTGAAAATATATTTCTCTAAACTCTCTCAATCGAATTACATATATATATTTACTTAGTATTATTTCAAGATATTATTAGTATACATAAAATACTATGACGGAGTTATATTCAGACGATTTAAAAATAAGTTTTTAAATTGGATAGAGCTAAGGAAATTATGGGTTATAGCTATGGAGGTTATGGGTATTGATCGAGGGTATTGCTCGTGAGGTCAACCTAACGTTTATCATTTTCGTTACGTCTACATACTTTCCTGCAATATTGAATCACAATATTGATACGTTCGTGAATCCGAGACAAACCCTGCACTTATTCAGTGCCGTCATATACGTAATTGCTATGAAATACAATATTGTGAGTTTCATTACTCCCTTTTTATATATATTTTTGGGCTGAGAATACATGCACTGTTTTATAACTGTTTTACGAAATGGACACAAGTACTAAAAACATATTCTACGTTGAGTTGTACCACTTTGCATATTTTTCCCTAATAGCTTGGTAACTACCATTTACATGCGGTATTGTAAACGCGAATCCTGTTGATAGATCTATCGGGCCTGACAACCCCAACCGGACTGGACGACCAGTATTCAACGGTTGCACAGTACTTCGTTTCAGTGACTACACTTGGTACAGTGTAGTGAGATTTCATAATAAAGGGAATATGCGACGTTGATTAAATGTTAAGTATGGTTACCAAGTGCTCAACCACTTAGAATATTTTTATTAAAACGTTTATGTATATGAAATCTTGTGGTCTATTACTATTACGAAAATGATTGATTATGATAAACTAATGAACTCACCAACCTTTTGGTTGACACTTTAAAGAATGTTTATTCTCAGGTATTAAAGAAATCTTCCTCTGTGCATTAGCTCATTTTAAGGATATTACTTGGAGTCATTCATGACATACTTTGAAAGACGTTGCATTCGAGTCGTTGAGTTCATCAAGATTAATATTAAGTCAATTATAGTTGGATGTAATATGAAATGGTATGCATGCCGTCAATTTTTGATGTAAAGAAAGTTTGTCTTTTAAAAACGAATGCAATGTTTGTAAAACGTATCATATAGAGGTCAAATACCTCACGATGTAATCAACTATTGTGAATCGTTTATAATGTATATGAACGGGTCCTTTCATACATGTGTGTATCTTGTTCTCAAACCTTGAGTGGAGTCAAACATGTCCATGGGTGGAGTTAAGTGAATGCAGGGATTCGTGTACATTAGTTGTGTTGAGCTAACCCGTTATCCACTAAGCTTTTGTGTAAGCTGTTTTGTAGCACAGGTATGGCTAACAGAGATGCAAACGCTACTGGCCCGACAAACCCTGGAACATACAGAGCACCAGACGAGGGTGTTGAGACCGACGATGATGATCAACAGAGTTATATTCATGAGTTAGAAAGTAAACTGAAAGAAGCTCATGATAGAATTACTGAACTTGAGTTGGTAAATCCTGCGGGAAATGATGATACGCCACCTGGGTTTCCGACAGCACAATCTCAAACCGTACCCAACATGAACCAGACTCAATTCTAATACCCATTGCAAAATCAACCACCTCAACAGTACTACATGCCACCACAAAATACTTTCCCATTTCAAAATCCAATGTTAATGAACCCGTACCAAACACAGATGTTCCAACAACCCTTTGTTCAGCCCCATTAGAAATGTACTTATAAACAGTTCTTAGATTGCAAACCCCCAGAGTATTCGGGAAGTTCTGACCCGACAAAAACTATGAATTGGTTGATGGAGGTTGAAAGGGCTTTGGAAGCCTGTCAATGTGAACCGGAGTTGCGGGTTATGTATGCTTTTAGATTGTTAAAGGGTAGAGCAATGGTTTGGTGGAATGCATTGACGTCCAGTATCCCGAAGGAGTATGTTAATTAGATTACTTGGGAACAGTTCCAAGGGAAAGTTTGTGAACAATATTGTTCTTCGTTTGATCTTAACCGAATGAAGACTGAGTTTTTAGAAATGAGAATGACGCCTCAGATGTCAATTGATGAAGTGATTGGTCAGTTTATGGATAAGTTGAGATTTGTATCTCAGTGGGTACCAGATGAAGCATCAAGGATTCAACATTTTGTTAATGTGATCTTTCCAGAATACAGAATGTCAGTGAGAATGGCAGCTAGTTTGTCTCAGGCCTTTGTTATAGCCAGAATGGTGGAAAGTGATTTGAAAGCGGCAAGAGGAATGATGACAGGGAGTATGATGAATCTGAGTGGTCAAACAGGTGGTCAATCCAGTGGCAAGTCAAAGAAATCATTTGGGTTTAGACAGAAAGGTAAGAGTCGACAGAGTGGTTCTGGGTCTGGATCAGGTAGAGGGAATTGGTGCCACACTTGTAAGTCTACACATAGTGGTCAATGTTCAGAAGTAACAAGACGGTGTTTGAGGTGTGGTGTTACCGGGCATGAGTCCCAAGCATGCTCTGTTGGGATTTAACAAGTTTCATAATACTTAAAACCTTTTAAGAATCATTCAAAGTGGAAGCATGTAAATAACCATTTAGTAACTTATTAATCTTTAACCAATTAAAGTTAAATCCCAATTAGGATCAAGTTGTGAAACATACTTACAAACTACAAGTAAGAAAGGAGTTTATACCTTCTCCAAGCTAGGTAGTAAATGATGAAGATGATGATGATGAATGGAGCTCCAAAAGTATGAAACCTCAAGAGATTATACCTCAAACTTTGCACCAACACCCTAGCTTTTAGTTAGGATTTATTTGACACTTAATATGAGCTTGCATAAACAAGTGAAGAACCCTTTTTCTCCCCTCAAACCTCACGGCATTCAGCAGCAGCAAAAGGAGGTTTATGCAGTTTTTTTTTTGTGTATTTTTGCATGTATCATTTGAGAGAATAAGTCAATACTTGGTGGAAGTGTTAGGCATGCTTATGAGGAGTTGTGTAGTATTAATAGTAACAAAACAAGCATGTGTACCCTTCCTTGGAGTCCAAAATTCTGCCACATATATTGTTTAATAATAATACTTGTAAGTTTATAAAAGTTTATAAACTTATTATAAACTTATGTATTATTTTATTACTTATATATTTTATAAAACCTTTTATAAAATATAACACAATATAATCATTTAAACCCATAAACAATTATATATAAATTATCCAAATAATTTATCTCAAGTGATAATATTTTAGAAACCCAATTTTCTAAAATCCAAGTGTCGCGTATTTGTTTAATGATCCAATCGTTAAGATCAAATACGTATAAGGTGTCGGTAAGTTTGTTATTGGGTATGACCCGACTTGGATCATAACATATTAGCCACATTAATTTAATATGTCTCTCGGGCATATGAAATACCTTCAATCTCCCACTTGCACGAGAAACATAAGAAATTAATGCAAGTGACGGATACCACCTAACGACCGTCCATCACCCCCAATATGTTATGACTTTGTGCCATTCAATAACATCATCTTTTTCGAGTTCCCATCTCGAATATGATTAGGTGAATCTTTTCATTATATCCTTTCATCCTAGATGTCATGTTAAATCCAAGAGATACAGAGTGATCACTCTCTTTTAGATTTAACTTTATCAGGCCTTAGACATCTGACTCTTAACGAATAAGAGGAACAAATTCCATCTTGACTACATACGTCCTAGATATATACTTTGTATCACACCTGAGCTCTTCTTTATGAACTACCATATTTCAGAATAGTGAAGGAAACAATCAAGGCACAATACTTGGTAAATATCCGAATCCAATATGTATCTCAGGTCAGAGGATACAATGATATTCGCCTTTACTCAAGATTACATGTGATCAACCACAAAGGCTCCATTTAGTAAATCTTGAGGGCGGGTCTTCCAATATTTGTATCCCACAAATATCTATGAACCTTGGTTGCAACCTTGCCCCACATTCATCCCATGAATGTATACCAATCCAAGTTCATAATAGTCTAAACCTCACACTTGTTCCCACAAATGTGATCGACTACAGAATTTAGAATAATTACTTATTCATGGATAAAATATGCAAAATAGGAACATAACTCAAGATTAATAAATTAATACTATAATTATATTAATGAGTTTGAAGAAATTTCATTCCGTTATAATACATAAAACAGATCATGACCAATTACTAGAATACCGAAGCCCTAATGCACAAACATGTCCTGCATGTTTTGCTCCATGTAAGAGCTTCGTGAGAGGATCCGCTATGTTAAGATCTGTATGAACTTTGCGAATACATATCTTTTGTGACGACCCGTCAAGTTCAGACCAAATTTAAACTTTAATCTTTATATGATTTCGACACGAAAAGCAAAATCTGTAATGTTGAGTCTCGAAAGTTTTGAAATCTATATTCATGTAATCAATTACCCTTTGACCATGCCTGACGATTCACGAACAATTATGTGTAAATAGATATGTATGAATATATACATATGTGTGATTGTTAATCTGGGAAAATATTAACAAAAACATTAAACGGTCGTTTGATTGACATATAAATGCAAGTTAATCCTAGTTGTTATATTATTATTATAAATACTATTATCGGTACTATTAATATTACTACAAATTATAAACTAAAATTGATGCATTTGATTTGTTATATTATTGTTATTAGTAATATTATAATTTTCAATGTTAATATCATTATTATTATAACTAATAATAAAACTATAATCCTTGTTATTATGACCATTATTAGTACCATTATAAATTTAATTATTATTAGGGTCATTGAAAGTATTATTAAATTGATTACTAAAATTATCAATTTATTAATGTCATTATTCTTATTTGTATTACTATAATCTTAATATCATTAATATTATTATTTTCTCTATTAATTATTATTATTATTAGTTTGTTATTATTATTAATATTAATGTTAAATATTAAAGTTGTATTATAAATAATATTATAGCTTATGTAAAATACTGATATAACTAACTAAACAGATATATAGATATATATCATATTAATATACATAGATTTCATATATAAAAATATATATAAAACAGATATATAAATTATATAAATAAATACGGATTCATATATTAAAACAATTATATAACTATATATATACGCATTTATAAATACAGAAAAAGAATCGATTCAGTTCAAGGTTACAATCAAACTTTTATCAATTTTTGTCCCTGTCTATTAAATTGGTACGATCGATCTCAATCACCATAATACAACCAAATTCTGTTACAATGGAATCTGCTTTCTGTCCTTTCATCTGTTTGAGTACTATTCGATACTCAGAACTTCAGCTACAAAACAATTAATCCAGTTGTTAAGAATCATGGAGTCTTACCTTTCACATGTGTCACATTTGATCAATTACTCACACTCATTACTTTCTTCCTCTCCTTATTATACTGAGAGCCTCCATGATCACCTTTCTTCAAAATTACCAAGACATCACCTCAACACCGACACCTATCACCTTGTTTGAACCATCACTGCCACCACCATGACCGTCACCTCAATCTCCCTCTACCTCATCTTCCATCGTGAATAAATTCATCATTTTCACGACACCTCTACAATCACTTATAAACAAATCGCCATAAGCTACAATAATCCGCCACCTTAAACCAACTCAATATGTCTCTCATCTATCTCGCTCTTGTTTCGGTTGTATACCACAAACACCATCATCACTTACCGTTTTCTGTTTTGTACAATCAACAACAATCATCACATTCGAACACTCATAAGGGTACGACCATTACTACACTATTATTTTTCCTCCTATTTATTTATCTACGAGGTGTATGAGAAGAACAAACAATGAAACTAAAGAGGTGAGTTGATCAATGATATTGAATTATAATGATCATAAATATATTGTAAAAAGTTATACAAGTGGGATGATGAAAAACAACTAGTGCAATACTAATAACCTTTATTGCCGACACTTAAGGTGAAAACCCACCAATATTAAGCTTTCCAGCTGTTATTCGATGGGATATGATAAAGATAGGTTTTATTCAAATCACATTAGACCCCACTCTTTTTCTCTCCTGTTGAACTCATTGAGAAGCACCAGCGGCCGTTACATATTTTTTTTTTGCTGTTGTTCCGACTTATTAAAACTATTAATGGGTCATCCATCACTAAATGGACTTGTGAGGCAACTTGGGCAAGTTCTAATTATATGGGCCGAGAATTGAATCTGTTGGGCTGCTGTAATAAGAGTTGTTCTAGACCCAAAAATCGTTACCTGATGTATCACGTTTAATGTCACTATCTTCTGTTTGCAATCCTCGTGAAACAACTTGAATAAAACCTGAAAACAAGCTTCCATTCGTGGAAGAACGGGAGAGTCTTTTAGTTTTTTTTCTGTCAGGCTCCATACTCGTTTTCATAGTTGAACCAAAACACAATTGTAATTTGGATAATTATAATTGTGATTTTATGTATAATAAAAACCAAGATTTATTGATGATGTACGAGGTAGATCACGATGATAAACATAATTCGTTGTTAATATTAATGATGAATGACGAGGAGCAGAAGACCCACCTGTTGTGTTTAATATCTCTATTTCGATCAGACACCATGACCACCGTCATCACGAAAACTCCATTGCTACTACCCTTATTATCTTGTCCTTGTTTTGAATCAAGAAACCCTCTTGTTTGATGATATTGATCATAACTTTGATTGATAGGGATGTTGTGATGTTAGAATGATGTTGGGTTAATGATGATGATCGTGTGATGATGAAGATAATCGTGAGCTGTGATGATGATGACTATAAACATGAATGATGATGTTAAGGAGATGAAGAGGATATATATGTATAGTAATAGTTGGAGAAACGAGTTAAGTAAAATTCAAACCCAAGCTAAATCAGAAAAACGAAGTAGCTCAGGTGGTTAGGAAGTATGTTGGTGAACCAAGTGGTCGTGGGTTCGAAACCCCATCGTGACATTTCCTTTTATGTTTGCTCTTTAAGGTATTATTATTATTATTATTATTATTATTATTATTATTATTATTATTATTATTATTATTATTATTATTATTATTATTATTATTATTATTATTATTATTATTATTATTATTGTTAGTGTTGTTATTATTATTGTTATTAATGTTATAAAAATTATTATTATTATCCATAAGTATTAAAATTATTACTATTATTAGGGTTATTATTACCATTATTAACAATATCATTATTATTATTAGTATTATCATTATTAATAAAGTTATTATTATTAGTAACTCATTAATATAAAAACTATCATTTTTAAGAAATAAATATTTTTATACAAAATATATTTAGTACATATACTATAACGATATTAACATCTCATATAACTACATATTAACATTATGTAGATAAATATATATTTTTATCATGTATAAACCCTAAAATAAATTGTTATATTAGCTATATAAAATATATAAACTAAATATATTAAATACTATATAACATATGAGATAACCAATACATTATTAATAATAATAAACTTGTTCAAATACGATTATATGTTTTAATAGATATACAAATGATATAGGTTCGTGAATCCGAGGCCAACCCTGCGTCGTTCAATATAGTCATATGTATTTTTACTACAAAATACATTAGGTGAGTTTCATTATTCCCTTTTTATATACATTTTTGGGCTGAGAATACATGCAAATGTTTTATAACTGTTTTACAATATTTATATGCGTGAGTTTCATTAATCTCTTTTTTAAATGCTTTTGCAATATATATTTTTGGGACTGAGAATACATGCGCTGTTTTTATAACTGTTTTACGAAATAGACACAAGTACATGAAACTACATTCTATGGTTGAATTATCGAAATCGAATATGCCCTTTTTATTAAGTCTGGTAATCTAAGAATTAGGGAACAGACACCCTAATTGACGCGAATCCTAAAGATAGATCTATCGGGCCCAACAAGCCCCATCCAAAGTACCGGATGCTTTAGTACTTCGAAATTTATATCATTTCCGAAGGAGGATCCCGGAATAATGGGGATATTCTTATATGCATATTGTGAATGTCGGTTACCAGGTGTTCAATCCATATGAATGATACTTTTGTCTCTATGCACGGGACGTATGTTTATGAGAAATGAAAATATGAAATCTTGTGGTCTATTAAAATTATGAAATGATTATTTATGTTAAACTAATGAACTCACCAACCTTTTGGTTGACACTTTAAAGCATGTTTATTCTCAGGTATGAAAGAAATCTTCCGCTGTGCTTTTGCTCATCTTAGATATATTAATTGGAGTCATTCTTGACATATTTCAAAAGACGTTGCATTCGAGACGTTGAGTTCATCAAGATTATTATTAAATCAATTATAGTAAGATATGTTATGAAATGGCATGCATGTCGTCAACTTTAGATGTAATGAAAGATTGTCTTTTCAAGATGAATGCAATGTTTGTAAAATGTATCATATAGAGGTCAAGTACCTCGCGATGTAATCAACTATTGTGAATCGTTTATAATCAATATGGACTTTGTCCGGATGGATTAGGTCGGGTCATTTCAGTTGGTATCAGAGCGGTGGTCTTAGCGAACCAGGTCTGCATTAGTGTGTCTAACTGATAAGTCGTTAGGATGCTTTAGTGAGTCTGGACTTTGACCGTGTCTACATGTCAAAAGTTTTGCTTATCATTTCGTGTCAAAAATTTACCTGCTTATCATTCTTAGTCTAGACACATCTTACTGCATTGACTGCATGAATAGTGTATAGACAAAATTCATATCTTAGCGTATCTGTTACTGAAAACTTTGCCTGACAGCTTCCGTAGATTCCTCCGTAACTTATGAGATTTTAGTATTATATATGTATATGTAAATTATGTATTGCAGGATACTAATCTACATCCTATAATTTATTTCTAATCGAAAATCCTTCATCTGATCGCACGAGATGAATCCCTCAACTAGATCGAGTCCCTCGGATTCCGACAGCTATTCCGACATAGATGTTCACCTAAGCTTCGAAAACAGCGTCATCGGCATGAATCAACCAATCAGCCATTATCAATTCATCTGATGGGTTCTTAGTCGACTTAATTAATGGAAACGCGCAGAAGGTAATCCCTTCCACCAATCGAATTCACCTCTTGACAATGAACCTGAAGCGTTTACCGGCGAACCTGTTCGAGACACCATTTTCAGTCTCATTTCCAGGGTAACTCGACAAGATTATATTCTATCCACAATTCTAAACCTTATTCATCCGCTTGTTCCGATCGACAATCATCCTGGAGTAATAAGTCAACGAACTTCGCGCTCGAATAATCAATTCGGAGAATATGGTTCAAAATGTACCAGCTTCAGCAACATTACCGACATCAACAGTACCACCAGTAACAACACCAGTACCATCAACAATCCATGCTTCAATATCATCATCTGTACTTTGAGTATAATCATCGTTCTACGTATCATTCTACATCAATTATTTTCGTCCTTCATGGCGATTATATATAATCTCTAATGTTTTAGAGATTATGTACTCTAGTTCTAACCATAGATCTAATGAGTTTAATATCATGTTAATTCATTAAATCCATGATTACATCTGAAGAAAATATATATGTATATATATTTTTTTTCATAACGATTGTAATTAAAAATTCTCTTGTACAAACTATTAATGATGAAAATACTTTAACGGGTAGGTAATACCCGAGGAATATTCAGATTTCACATTAATAAGTTACAATGTACATTCTTCGAATCTGATTCAACAGTCATTTACTATCCTACTTACTCCAAAGGAATACGTATCTATTCACCAAAGAATAACCAGTTTCATTCCAATTAAATTTCGCATACGAGTTCTGCCGATCAAACCCAAGTCAAGATTTGACAAGTGGCATAATGAAGAAAATAATGAACAAAATAAAATGTATTAGTAACCAATTAATTAACTACGTAAAACCTTAAAACTATGTTAACTGTTCCTAGCTAACTGTTACTATATGACTATTTCCTTAAAATATACTAGTTTTGGTGGAGCTATTGAACTATTGGAATATTGGACTACTATTATGGACAATTAAAAATTATTAAAATAGTAGGAAATATTAAATACAACACTTTTCGACTTAAAAGATTGTAAATAAATTTCATCTTCTACAGTTAAATATTTCCTCAAGTTGCCACTTGAATTCATCTTAAACCTCATTTGTATCTTCACGATTACATTCTGCGTTCAAACCTTTCATGATTCTTGAAAACACCTCAACCGAGAGGATGAACCAACCGCACTTCATCTACGGAAGGAAAGATTTGTGCATATAGTTATGCACCTGAGAAACTCTCGGCAACTGAGTAAAAGTTTAACACGTAGCCGCGTCAGATCCTTTGACATTTATTTGCAAAAATAACTTTGCGATCCCTTTTCAAAGTAGCAAATTTTGTCACAGCTTCAGCAAATCAACTTCGACTTTTCGTTCGAAACAACCTCATTATCACCTTGACTAATATGTATGTTCATTTATTGTTACCGGGAACCTTTTATATTCCACCATATTACCGTCAGCGTTTAATCATCTAAAAACAAAATTTTATTGAAATCATCTCGGATCGATAACAAATGATTCAGATAGAGTAGCAGTAAATGTAGAGGAATCGGCAATCAGTACTTTGAAAACTCACAGCATATCTACATCAACAGTTATATGTATGACATTTATCTCTTAGAATTATGATCTCTCATTCTGAAATTCTGAAAAACACTCAGTCACAAATCAATACTCTGAATGTTGAAAAATCTTAATGAAGCAACAGAAACTGTAGATAACCGTAAATGACCGTAATCATCGAAAGTTTGATGATAAAGATTAGTATGTTGGAAAAGCTCAGAAAAGTTGGAACTGGAAAACGGATTGAGCTAACCGTAAAGGAAACTAAGGAGAAATACAAGTAACATACCCTAAATTCGTAGAACCCAGATAAATCTAGATCCGTTGAAATCTTTAGAGAATATCTTGCTCCGAAGTCATGTTAAAATCTTGCGGAAAATCTTTCTCCATCAACCATCGAACTTAAAAATTCCAAAATATCATCATCAATATCTTCGATATTTCTGAGGATAATTTCATAAATATTCTCGTCCGAAATTATATACCTCTTTGTGCGTCCTGTGTATCATTATGTTGGAAACATTCAATGGAAAATTTAGTATCGAAAAGTGGATTATGCGAAACTATGAAGGAAGCCATGAACAAATCACAAAGAATAAGTTTGACTTCAAAGAATCCAAATGATTCCGTTTCTGATGAAATATTTAGCGAATACCTCGCTTCCGAATCTAAACCCTTACGGATAAATCTGCTTCATCATCCATCGATATTAGAAATTCCAAGATATCATCGTATCTTTCATTATAAATATCCTCCATATTTCTGAAGATATTTTCATAATTATTCTTATCTGAAATCAATAATCTATTCGTGCTATCAATGTTACATCATATAGAAACTGTTAGTTTCTATATTCTGTAAACTTTCGAGCTTAAAATATGAATGTTTTTGGAAGTAGTGTTGGGAACTGATGCATGAGTTAGTATAATATAATGACACTTGATCAACGTGATTATATTACAGTAAGTCATGCTGAGTTTCTAATGAAACCTGATGATGGTTCACAGTAGATTATACCATCATCATGTGTCATGTTACATAACTCATTCATTCTACATAACCTCCGAACATATCAAGAAGAATATATTCTTGATAGTTCTATCATCTGTATTTTTGATAAATTTGAAAATCAAATCGTGCTATCACGTTCCACCCTGCTTAGAACATGATAATCATTTAGAACTCTATATCTACAAATTCTGGACCATTATTAGCTTGATTTAAAGTCGGGAAGAGAAAACAAGAGCATGAAGCTCCGATATATAAGAAAAATATAAAGCCCAACAACACCACCGAAATTACAAACTGTGGATATCAGTGCGTATAGCAATATAAAGACACGGGAGAATTATAAATACAATAATCCCTAGACCATAGTAGAAATAAACAGATTCTTTCGGTGAGAGTTGGAAAAGAAGAATGATCATTGCGATAGTCAGAATAAGAATAAGGATTAGAACCGGATTAAGCATTATTATAATCTTTTAGATATATGAACTGAGAAAGAAGGTATAGAAGTGGTGGAAACTAATGGAATGGAAAAGATAAATTTATAGTGGAAATATCAGACAGAGCAATCAAGGCAGATCATCGCATTTAATTAAAGAGATCCTAATTTCCTCATTTACCGAAGAATCATATCTTTTAGATTTCGAAGATTTTCTTTGAAATCCCTTGAATTCCGGAATTCAACCAAGACAACGTCAAAATTTAAGACGCACCTTATCTTCTAAATTCAACCATGACTACGTCACAAGTTAAAACGAAACTTCATTTATTCATTTCACTCCTTTGCGATAGCTTCATTCGTACACTTCGAATAATCGAATCATTTTACCTTTAGTACTCAATAGTAATAAAACTCTATTTATCAACTCTTATTCGTCATGAAAACATTTTTATTGTTAGCCATGACGACCACACTCAAATTTTGGGACGAAATTTCTTTAACGGGTAGGTACTGTGACGACCCGTCAAGTTCCGACCAAATTTAAACTTTAATCTTTATATGATTTCGACACGAAAAGCAAAATCTGTAATGTTGAGTCTCGAAAGTTTTGAAATCTATATTCATGTAATCAATTACCCTTTGACCATGCCTGACGATTCACGAAAAATTATGTGTAAATAGATATGTATGAATATATACATATGTGTGATTGTTAATCTGGGAAAATATTAACAAAAACATTAAACGGTCGTTTGATTGACATATAAATGCAAGTTAATCCTAGTTGTTATATTATTATTATAAATACTATTATCAGTACTATTAATATTACTACAAATTATAAACTAAAATTGATGCATTTGATTTGTTATATTATTGTTATTAGTAATATTATAATTTTCAATGTTAATATCATTATTATTATAACTAATAATAAAACTATAATCCTTGTTATTATGACCATTATTAGTACCATTATAAATTTAATTATTATTAGGGTCATTGAAAGTATTATTAAATTGATTACTAAAATTATCAATTTATTAATGTCATTATTCTTATTTGTATTACTATAATCTTAATATCATTAATATTATTATTTTCTCTATTAATTATTATTATTATTAGTTTGTTATTATTATTAATATTAATGTTAAATATTAAAGTTGTATTATAAATAATATTATAGCTTATGTAAAATACTGATATAACTAACTAAACAGATATATAGATATATATCATATTAATATACATAGATTTCATATATAAAAATATATATAAAACAGATATATAAATTATATAAATAAATACGGATTCATATATTAAAACAATTATATAACTATATATATACGCATTTATAAATACAGAAAAAGAATCGATTCAGTTCAAGGTTACAATCAAACTTTTATCAATTTTTGTCCCTGTCTATTAAATTGGTACGATCGATCTCAATCACCATAATACAACCAAATTCTGTTACAATGGAATCTGCTTTCTGTCCTTTCATCTGTTTGAGTACTATTCGATACTCGGAACTTCAGCTACAAAACAATTAATCCAGTTGTTAAGAATCATGGAGTCTTACCTTTCACATGTGTCACATTTGATCAATTACTCACACTCATTACTTTCTTCCTCTCCTTATTATACTGAGAGCCTCCATGATCACCTTTCTTCAAAATTACCAAGACATCACCTCGACACCGACACCTATCACCTTGTTTGAACCATCACTGCCACCACCATGACCGTCACCTCAATCTCCCTCTACCTCATCTTCCATCGTGAATAAATTCATCATTTTCACGACACCTCTACAATCACTTATAAACAAATCGCCATAAGCTACAATAATCCGCCACCTTAAACCAACTCAATATGTCTCTCATCTATCTCGCTCTTGTTTCGGTTGTATACCACAAACACCATCATCACTTACCGTTTTCTGTTTTGTACAATCAACAACAATCATCACATTCGAACACTCATAAGGGTACGACCATTACTACACTATTATTTTTCCTCCTATTTATTTATCTACGAGGTGTATGAGAAGAACAAACAATGAAACTAAAGAGGTGAGTTGATCAATGATATTGAATTATAATGATCATAAATATATTATAAAAAGTTATACAAGTGGGATGATGAAAAACAACTAGTGCAATACTAATAACCTTTATTGCCGACACTTAAGGTGAAAACCCACCAATATTAAGCTTTCCAGCTGTTATTCGATGGGATATGATAAAGATAGGTTTTATTCAAATCACATTAGACCCCACTCTTTTTCTCTCCTGTTGAACTCATTGAGAAGCACCAGCGGCCGTTACATATTTTTTTTTTGTTCCGACTTATTAAAACTATTAATGGGTCATCCATCACTAAATGGACTTGTGAGGCAACTTGGGCAAGTTCTAATTATATGGGCCGAGAATTGAATCTGTTGGGCTGCTGCAATAAGAGTTGTTCTAGACCCAAAAATCGTTACCTGATGTATCACGTTTAATGTCACTATCTTCTGTTTGCAATCCTCATGAAACAACTTGAATAAAACCTGCAAACAAGCTTCCATTCGTGGAAGAACTGGAGAGTCTTTTAGTTTTTTTTCTGTCAGGCTCCATACTCGTTTTCATAGTTGAACCAAAACACAATTGTAATTTGGATAATTATAATTGTGATTTTATGTATAATAAAAACCAAGATTTATTGATGATGTACGAGGTGGATCACGATGATAAACATAATTCGTTGTTAATATTAATGATGAATGACGAGGAGCAGAAGACCCACCTGTTGTGTTTAATATCTCTATTTCGATCAGAGACCATGACCACCGTCATCACGAAAACTCCATTGCTACTACCCTTATTATCTTGTCCTTGTTTTGAATCAAGAAACCCTCTTGTTTGATGATATTGATCATAACTCTGATTGATAGGGATGTTGTGATGTTAGAATGATGTTGGGTTAATGATGATGATCGTGTGATGATGAAGATAATCGTGAGCTGTGATGATGATGACTATAAACATGAATGATGATGTTAAGGAGATGAAGAGGATATATATGTATAGTAATAGTTGGAGAAACGAGTTAAGTAAAATTCAAACCCAAGCTAAATCAGAAAAATGAAGTAGCTCAGGTGGTTAGGAAGTATGTTGGTGAACCAAGTGGTCGTGGGTTCGAAACCCCATCGTGACATTTCCTTTTATGTTTGCTCTTTAAGGTATTATTATTATTATTATTATTATTATTATTATTATTATTATTATTATTATTATTATTATTATTATTATTATTATTATTATTATTATTATTATTATTATTATTATTATTATTATTATTATATTATTATTATTATTATTATTATTATTATTATTATTATTATTATTATTATTATTATTATTATTATTGTTAGTGTTGTTATTATTATTGTTATTAATGTTATAAAAATTATTATTATTATCCATAAGTATTAAAATTATTACTATTATTAGGGTTATTATTACCATTATTAACAATATCATTATTATTATTAGTATTATCATTATTAATAAAGTTATTATTGTTAGTAACTCATTAATATAAAAACTATCATTTTTAAGAAATAAATATTTTTATACAAAATATATTTAGTACATATACTATAACGATATTAACATCTCATATAACTACATATTAACATTATGTAGATAAAAATATATTTTTATCATGTATAAACCCTAAAATAAATTGTTATATTAGCTATATAAAATATATAAACTAAATATATTAAATACTATATAACATATGAGATAACCAATACATTATTAATAATAATAAACTTGTTCAAATACGATTATATGTTTTAATAGATATACAAATGATATAGGTTCGTGAATCCGAGGCCAACCCTGCGTCGTTCAATATAGTCATATGTATTTTTACTACAAAATACATTAGGTGAGTTTCATTATTCCCTTTTTATATACATTTTTGGGCTGAGAATACATGCAAATGTTTTATAACTGTTTTACAATATTTATATGCGTGAGTTTCATTAATCCCTTTTTTTAAATGCTTTTGCAATATATATTTTTGGGACTGAGAATACATGCGCTGTTTTTATAACTGTTTTACGAAATAGACACAAGTACGTGAAACTACATTCTATGGTTGAATTATCAAAATCGAATATGCCCTTTTTATTAAGTCTGGTAATCTAAGAATTAGGGAACAGACACCCTAATTGACGCGAATCCTAAAGATAGATCTATCGGGACCAACAAGCCCCATCCAAAGTACCGGATGCTTTAGTACTTCAAAATTTATATCATTTCTGAAGGAGGATCCCGGAATGATGGGGATATTCTTATATGCATATTGTGAATGTCGGTTACCAGGTGTTCAATCCATATGAATGATACTTTTGTCTCTATGCATGGGACGTATGTTTATGAGAAATGAAAATATGAAATCTTGTGGTCTATTAAAATTATGAAATGATTATTTATGTTAAACTAATGAACTCACCAACCTTTTGGTTGACACTTTAAAGCATGTTTATTCTCAGGTATGAAAGAAATCTTCCGCTGTGCTTTTGCTCATCTTAGATATATTAATTGGAGTCATTCTTGACATATTTCAAAAGACGTTGCATTCGAGACGTTGAGTTCATCAAGATTATTATTAAATCAATTATAGTAAGATATGTTATGAAATGGCATGCATGTCGTCAACTTTAGATGTAATGAAAGATTGTCTTTTCAAGATGAATGCAATGTTTGTAAAATGTATCATATAGAGGTCAAGTACCTCGCGATGTAATCAACTGTTGTGAATCGTTTATAATCAATATGGACTTCGTCCGGATGGATTAGGACGGGTCATTTCATCTTTCCCTTTTCAACTTCATCCCTTATGTAGTTGAATCTCCGCTCAATGTGACGGGTCTTTTGGTGAGCACGAGGTTCCTTGATTTGAGCAATCGCACCCTCGTTGTCACAAAAGATCTCAAGAGGGTCCTGAATGGAAGGGACTACTCCTAAGTCGTCGATGAATTTCTTCATCCATGCAGCTTCCTGAGCTGCCAATGAGGCGGCAATGTACTCCGACTCTGTAGTGGATAATGCAACAACATCCTATTTTGAACTCTTCCAAGAGACCGCACCTCCATTTAACGTGAAGACATAACCGGACTGTGATCGAGAATCATCTCGATCAGTTTGGAAACTCGTGTCCACGTAACCTTTTACAGCGAGTTCCTCATCACCAGACCCATATATTAGAAACATATCCTTAGTCCTCCTAAGGTATTTCAATATATTTTTAACAGCAATCCAATGACTGTTTCCTGGGTTATTCTGGTATCTACTTGTCAGGCTAAGAGCGCATGACACATCCGGTCTAGTGCATATCATTGCATACATGATTGACCCAATGGCAGATGCATATGGGACTTTCTTCATTTTCTCCTGTTCATCTTTCGTGGTGGGGCACTGAGATGAACTGAGAAGTGTTCCCTTTTGAATAGGTACCAAACCTTTCTTGGAGTTCTCCATCTTGAACCTTTTCAAGATCTTTTCAATGTATGCACTTTGATTCAAACCTATCAGTTTCTTGGATCTATCCCTATAGATCCCAATCCCCAAAACGTATTGTGCTTCTCCAAGATCCTTAATGGAGAAGCATTTACTTAGCCAAGTTTTAACTCCTTGCATTGCTAGAATATCGTTTCCAAATAACAATATATCATCCACATATAGTACAAGGAACATGATTGTGCTCCCACTAGCCTTCTTGTATACACAAGCTTCATCACCATTTTTAATGAAGCCAAATTTCTTGGCCTCCTCATTAAAACGATGATTCCACATTCTAGATGCTTGTTTCAATCCGTAGATTGACTTCTTTAACTTGCATACCTTTTTAGGATATTTCAGATCAACAAAACCCTCAGGCTGAACCATATAGACATCTTCCTCAAGATGTCCGTTTAGGAAAGCGGTCTTGACATCCATTTGCCATATTTCATAATTATAATGAGCAGCAATGGCAAGTAATATTCTAATAGACTTTAGCATTGCCACAGGCGAAATAGTTTCATCATAGTCAACCCCTTGAGTTTGAGTGAAACCTTTTGCTACAAGTCTAGCTTTATATGTATCCAAGTTTCCATGTATGTCAGTTTTCATTTTGAAAAGCCATTTACAATCAACTAGCCTTGAGCCAGTAGGTTGTTCAACAAGTTCCCAAACTTGATTGTCATACATGGATTGCATCTCAGCGTTCATGGCTTCCTGCCATTTATCTTTATCAATCCTTGATAAAGCATCTTGGTAGTTTGTTGGTTCATCCAAATCAACCACGTAGCAACCATCCATGAGAAACCCATATCTCTTAGGAGGATTACTGATCCTACCAGATCTGCGAACGTCTTATGTATTTTGATCATCCATTAGATCACTCTCAACATTTTCATGTTGAGTGCTAGTGTCAACCAATTGTGTGTCATCTACTTGATCTTGAACCTCTTCAAGATCTATCTTCCTTTCACTATTTCCTTCCATTAGGAACTTAGTTTCAAGGAATTCAGCCTTTCGAGCAACAAATACATTTTGCTCGGTTAGATCATAGAAATAGTATCCCATATCATCCTTGGGATATCCTATGAAGATACACTTTGTGGATCGAGCATTCAACTTATTAGGGACATAACGCTTAGGATAAGCTTCACATCCCCATACCTTTAAGTATGATAGAGATGGAGGTTTTCCAAACCACATCTCATGAGGAGTTCGTTCCACTTTCTTGGTTGGGGCCATATTTAAAATACGAGCCGCGGAGCATAGACAATAACCCCAAAATGATAGAGGTAACGAGCTTCTAGCCATCATAGATTGAACCATATCCATTAGGGTTCGGTTCCTCCTTTCGGATACACCATTAAGCTGTGGTGTCCCGGGTGGAGTAAGCTGCGAGATAATCCCACAACTTCTAAGATGATCTTGGAAAGCATCGCTTAGGTATTCACCTCCTCTATCGGTACGAAGTACCTTGATTATCTTATTGAGTTGATTTTGTACTTCATTTTGATATACCTTGAATGCTTCAAAAGTTTCGTCCTTATGTCTTAATAAGTAGACATATCCGAAACGACTAAAGTCATCAATGAAAGTGATGAAGTATCTTTCACCTTTCCTACTCATGGGCTTAAAGGGTCCACATACATCCAAATGTATTAATCCCAATAAGTCTTTAGCCCTTTCATAGGCCCCTTTGAAAGGTGCTTTAGTCATTTTGCCTTGTAAACAAGATTCACATACATCAAACAATTCTAGTTCATTTGATTTCAAAAGTCCATTCTTTTGAAGTGTATGCATTCGATTCTTGTTTATGTGACCAAGGCGGCAATGCCATAAGTAGGAATCACTCAAATCCCTTTTGAGTTTCTTGGTGTTTGCATGGAACATTGAGCTATTGTATGATGTGTCATCATGAACCAATTCATAAATACCATTCGAAGGCGAAGCCTTGAAATAGAACACATTATCTAAAGAAACATGGATATCATCATTAATGAAATTAAGATTAAAACCATATTGTTTCAAACGGGATACAGAAATAATGTTTCGTGATAAATCGGGTGCATACAAAACATTTTTCAAAATAAGCTCCAAACCACTTGGTAGCTTCAAAACAAAGTCTCCTTGAGCTTTCACTTGCACCCTTGCTCCATTTCCCATGAAGAGACTTGTTGTTCCCACATCTTGATTACTTCTTTTGAACCCCTGCAAAGAATTTCAAATATGAGTTCCACATCCTGTGTCTAATACCCATGTATTAGAAGAAGTAATACTAAGCTCAATGTATACCATATATACTTTACCTGAGGTTTGCCCTGCATCCCTCTTTTCCTTCAACTCCTTAAGGTAGACCGGACAGTTGCGTTTCCAGTGACCCATTTCATCGCAACCAAAGCACGGATCCTCCTTGGGGTTAGCTTTTCCGGCAACCTTTTGCTTCTTCTTGTTGTTGGTTGGGGTAACCATCTTCCCCTTTCCCTTGCCCTTGCCTTGGTAGGCGGGTCCTTTCCTCTTAGCTGCCTTCGGCTTAGAAGTGTTATTGTTTTTGGACCCGCCTTCATTGATCGTAAACACGGGTGAAGCCCTTTTACCTATGCTTGCTTCTGCCGTCTTAAGCATGGCATGTAATTCGCCAATGCTTTTATCCCAACCATTCATGTTGTAATTCATTACAAATGTGTCAAACCTTTTTGACAATGAGTTGAGAATAAGGTCCGTGGCTAATTCATTAGACAAGTTGCAATTTAGATGGTTTGCTCTATCAATAAGGCTTTTCATCTTAAGGACATAAGATGAAACGGATTGGGAGTCGTCCATCTGACATGCATGAAGCGCTCGGACCGTTTCAAAGCGCTCGACACGAGCTTGTTAAAGGAACATCTCCTTCAACTGTGTGATCATGTCGTATGCACTATGATCCTCAAAATCTTTTTGGAGTTCAGGTATCATAGTCCCAAGCATTAGGCAAGAAACTTGCAACGAATCGGTGCAATATTTCTCCCAATAAGCCATGCCTTCCGTATCATTCTCGTCCGATTGATCGGGATTGGGGTCTTCCAACACATACGCCCTGTCCTCTAGTTTGAGGACAATTCTTAGATTGCGGAACCAATCCATGAAGTTCGTATGGTTGAGTTTGTCCTTTTCGAGGATTGACCTCAATGATAGGTTGTTAAAGTTTATTGGTGCGTTTGGAATGTTGTTGTTGTTATTGGTGGCCATCTACAAAATTTAACAAAGTCGTTTAAGTATTAATTTCAATTTAACAATCAATACCCTTTAAATCCAATTGATATTTATTAAATTTTAGAATCCAACGGTAAACCAAAGTTCGGTTAGGTGACCTTTATCCCGTCATTTGATTTAGCTAGGTAGTCATTGTATGACAATTGCAATCCTTTTGCAACTTATAAGTTATGGGATCAAGCAATCCTTTTGCATGGCATATTTATCCCATCAACGCCTATTTGTTTCTCATGCTTCGGTGACCCTAAGTTCATGATTCCCAAATCAAGTTGTCCTACTTGTGTAAACGTGTAAACTTAACATACAAGTGGTTAGGTGACCTTTATCCCACAAGTGTGCAAAATTCACCTTAATCATATTAGTTTGCTCATAACAGTTAGGTGACCTTTATCCCATTATGAGTTCCCTAATATTTTTAAGTGTCACACAAAAGGATGGCGTTTAACTTGTTGCCTTGTTAATAAGGGATTATAAGTTTTCATTATTTCTAGTTTTAAGAAAACTTTTATGCCATACACCAACATGCATTTAGTGTATGGTTCATTTGAAACCCATTTTCAAGTCTTGTAATTTTAGCCAATTACTTGATATAAACCATTTTATATATATGATCCTTATCATGTTCTTAATAACCGTTTATTAATGTCTTTTAGCCGTTTTTAATTTAACCATTTAAATTGACGTTTTGCATGTCGTTAATAATGTTTAATTTAACTAATTAAATTGCCATTTTGTTTGTTGTTAACTTGTGATTTACTTGTAGCAACCAAACATACAAACACAATAAACAACCATGCATGCAAAACAAATATGTTCACAATCAAGCCAATTTGGTAGACATTTGTTTAGCCGAAAACAAATGCCACCGGTTAAGGGTTATAGCACAAAGTAGGAGATTTCAAATCTCCCACTTAATCTTGCATCTTCCTTGTCTTCATCTTGCATCTTCATTTTTACAAAAAAATATATCCTAATACATTTTTCTAAAAAATGAAAATACAACCTAATCTATTTTACATACCAAATATAAAATAAATTACATAACCAAAATAATATTATTACAAACCAATTGAATAAATATTACAACCATATGAATGAATTAATATTACATACCAAATGAATGAATTAAATCAACCATATATGCAACCATTCAAACACAAGGCCAAGGCTTGATTGTGAACAACAACATACAACAAAATATGACCAAATGGCAAGTTCCAAACCCATTTGAAACCTCCCAAAATTCGGCCAAACATGTAACCCACCCAAACATGTAAAATTTTTCATTTTACATTCATGCATGTACATAAAATGAAAAATCTATAGTGAGTATAATAACCATCTCGAAGCATATTTCAACAACTTCGGCTCTAGATACCATTATTGGAATTCAATATAACAACATGTTCTTAATGTTAACATAATCACTAAACCATTTTAGTAAGATTTATATTAAGCGGAAGCATGATTTATTAAGAAAACAAGTGTATATATTTAACCATTTATTTGAATTCCAAGTAGATATCAAGTCTTAATAATATGCTTACAAAATAAAATGATGTTTGGAGATTATGATGAATGGAGCTCCAAAAGTATGAAACCTCAAGAGATTATACCCCAAACTTTGCACCAACACCCTAGCTTTTAGTTAGGATTTATTTGACACTTAATATGAGCTTGCATAAACAAGTGAAGAACCCTTTTTCTCCCCTCAAACCTCACGGCATTCAGCAGCAGCAAAAGGAGGTTTATGCAGTTTTTTTTTTTTTGTATTTTTGCATGTATCACTTGAGAGAATAAGTCAATACTTGGTGGAAGTGTTAGGCATGCTTATGAGGAGTTGTGTAGTATTAAAAGTAACAAAACAAGCATGTGTACCCTTCCTTGGAGTCCAAAATTCTGCCACATATATTGTTTAATAATAATACTTGTAAGTTTATAAAAGTTTATAAACTTATTATAAACTTATGTATTATTTTGTTACTTATATATTTTATAAAACCTTTTATAAAATATAACACAATATAATCATTTAAACCCATAAAAAATTATATATAAATTATCCAAATAATTTATCTCAAGTGATAATATTTTAGAAACCCAATTTTCTAAAATCCAAGTGTCGCGTATTTGTTTAATGATCCAATCGTTAAGATCAAATACATATAAGGTGTCGGTAAGTTTGTTATTGGGTATGACCTGACTTGGATCATAACATATTAGCCACATTAATTTAATATGTCTCTCGGGCATACGAAATACCTTCATGCTCATTTCCAGGAAATGTGTGTTGGAGTTGTCATCAACCAAGACATCGTGCTGTAAGTTGTTCGTCCAAGAGTATGAGTTCCGGGACAGAGTCAGGTGCGCGTTCGGCATCAGTTGAAGGGTCTATTGCAACGAGTGGGCAGAAGAGGAAGAACCATCCCACAACAGAGGCCAAAGCTTTTCAGATGTCAGTTGAGAAGGCTACAAAAACTGATGATGTGATCACCGGTATGTTTTTAATCAACTCAATACCTGCTCGTGTATTATTTGATTGTGGTGCGAATACGTCTTTTATGTCATTAGACTTTTGTGCTAAGTTAAATTTACCTGCTACTGTGTTGCTTGAACCGATTAGAGTAGAGGTAGGTGATGGAAAGATCACACCCGTCACAACGTTTGTGACTGGGGTTAGTATTGATATTGAAGAAAAGTCATTTCCTATGACTTTTTTAGTGTTACCCATTCCTAGTTTTGACGTAGTGTTAGGAATTGATTGGCTGAGCCCACTTAGAGCTAGTATTAAGTGCGATAGGAAAATGATTTCCTTTCGTTTAGCTAATGGAACCCGTGTTATAGCCCGAAGGGAATGGGGTAGGTATAATTTTCCGTTGATATCAATGATGAAAGCCAAGAAATCCTTATCAAAAGGGTGTGAGTCGTTCCTAGCTTATGTAGTAGATGGTAAGAAAGAAAAGAAAGCGATGGCCGATATACAGGTAGTATCAGAATTTCCGGAAGTGTTTCCAGACGAGTTACCAGGGTTACCGCCGGTAAGAGAAGTAGAGTATAAGATTGAATTGGTGCCGGGAGGCACTCCAGTTGCCAAAGCCCCGTATCATTTAGCGCCGTCAGAAATTCGTGAGATGATGTTATAAATTCAGGAGCTATTGGATCGTGGGTTTATTAGACCGAGTTCTTCTCCTTGGGGTGCACCGGTATTATTTGTTAAAAAGAAAGACGGTACCATACGTATGTTTATAGATTATCGGGAGTTGAATAAGATAACAGTAAAGAATAAGTACCCGCTGCCTAGAATAGATGATTTATTCAATCAGTTACAGGGTGCTTCATACTTCTCCAAGATATATTATGATCTGGGTATCATCAGGTTAGAGTTTCAGAATCTGACATCCCGAAGACAACGTTTAGAACTAGGTATGGTAATTATGAGTTCTTGGTCATGCCATTTGGGTTAACCAACGCGCCAACAGTCTTCATGGATCTGATGAATAGGGTGTGTCATCCGTTTCTAGATAAATTCGTGATTGTGTTTATAGATGACATATTAGTGTATTCAAATATAGAGGCCGAGCATGTTGAACATTTAAGACATGTGTTTAATGTGTTGAAACATGAGCAGTTATTTTCAAAATTTTCTAAGTGTGAATTCTGGTTAAGAGAAGTGCAGTTTTTGGGTCATGTAATTTGTGCCGAGGGTATAAAAGTTGATCCATCTAAGATTGATGCAGTTATGAATTGGAAATCGCCAAGGAATCTGACAGAAATTAAGAGTTTTCTGGGATTAGCTGGTTATTACCGAAGGTTCATAAAAGATTTCTCGAAAATAGCGGGTCCGTTGACTAATTTGACTCGAAAAGACATAGCCTTTCGATGGGGTGATGATCAAGAAAAGGCTTTTCAGACTTTAAAATAGTTATTGTGTCAGGCTCCAGTGTTAGCATTACCAGAAGGTTTAGATGACTTCATGGTCTATTGTGATGTGTCTTTCACCGGGTTGGGTTGTGTATTGATGCAGAGAGATAAATTGATCGCGTACGCCTCCAGACAGTTGAAAGTTCATGAAAGAAATTATCCTGTACATGATTTAGAAATGACTGCCGTAGTGTTTGCCCTGAAGCTATGGAGACATTATTTGTATGGGACACATTGCGTAATATGTACAGATCACAAGAGTCTGCAATATATTTTCTCTCAGAAAGAACTGAATATGCGTCAGAGACGGTGGCAAGAGCTGATTAAAGACTACGATTGTGAAATCAGGTACCATCCGGGTAAAGCAAATGTCGTAGCAGATGCACTAAGTAGTAAAAAGTCTGATGAGAATGTGAAATTTATGCGTTTGAGTATAACTTCAGATTTGATCGATCAATTACGAACTGTTCAAGCCTGTGCTTTGGAGGATGAACATATTAAATCTGAACTTATGACTAAAAGAAAATTTGACCTAATTGATGATTCTCGTGGACTTAAGACTTTAAATAACCGTATTTGGGTACCTATGCTTGGAGACTTGAGGGATATGATCATGACTGAAGCTCACAAATCCAGATTGACAGTACATCCAGGCAGTAATAAGATGTATCATGATTTGAAATCAGTGTATTGGTGGCCAACTATGAAAATAGATATCGCTCGTTTTGTTGAAAAGTGCCATATTTGTGCGCAAGTGAAGGCAGAACACCAGAAACCATATGGTTCGTTGCGTCAGTTACAGATTCCAGAGTGGAAATGGGAGCATATCACGATGGATTTTGTGACAAAATTACCTAGAACTCAGAGAAAACACGATATGATTTGGGTAATAGTTGATCGTTTGACCAAGAGTGCTCATTTTCTTGCTACTCGTGAGACAACGTCATTAAGTGAACTTGCTGATTTATATGTGAAAGAGATAATTAGTCGTCATGGTGTGCCCTTATCGATTGTGTCAGACAGGGATTCTAGATTTGTATCGAACTTCTGGAACAGTCTACAACAGAATCTGGGTACACGTGTGAATCTGAGTACAGCTTATCATCCTCAGACAGATGGTCAGAGTGAACGAACGATACATACACTAGAGGATATGCTGAGAGCATGTGTATTAGAATATGGTGGTTCGTAGGATACACATTTGCCGTTAGTTGAATTCGCGTATAACAATTCTTATCATTCGAGCATAGGAATGCCGCCTTACGAAATGTTGTACGGTCGTCGTTGCAGAACTCCAACTTGTTGGTTAGAAGCTGGAGAGAAACAGTTTGCTGGTCCCGAAATTGTTCAAATGACAGCCGAAAAGGTTGCTATTGCGCGAGAAAAGTTGAAAGTTGCCAGAGATAGACAAAAGATGTATACAGATCCGCGTAGACGTCTAGTAACTTTTAATGTGGGCGATCGTGTGTATCTTAAGGTTTCACCATGGAAAGGGGTTATCAGATTTGGCAAACGTGGTAAGCTTGCACTAAGGTATATTGGACTGTTTTCCAATTAGTGAGATTCTGAATGATCAAACAGTGGTACTGGATCTTCCGCCAGAGTTAGCTGGTATTCATAATACCTTCAATGTGTGTTATTTACATAAGTGTAAAGTCGATGACGAGACACAGATCGTACCGCTAGTAGATTTGAAAGTTGATTTGAGTAAAAAGTTGGTGGAGGAACCAATTCGAGTGGTCGACAGAAAGGTAACTAAGTTAAGAAAGAAAGAGATCCCGATAGTTTTAGTAGAATGGAAACACAGCTTAGGGTCTAACTTGACGTGGGAGACAGAAGAGTTGATGAAGACCCGTTACCCTCATCTATTTGACCAAGACCAGATTCCGAGGACGGAATCTCTTTAAGGGGGTGAATTTGTAACAGACTGAAACCGGGGTTAGAAGTAAGATTACTTAATTGCCCTTAGGTTTTTAATTGTGTTTAAAATATGCTTTTATTTTAATAATATGTTTATTATTAATTGATTATGTGGTTAAGACCAGTTTGTGACAAGGGTCACAGAAATGGTTCGTTTGTTGAATTTGGACTCCGTTAGGGTTGCCAAATTAAGTACGAAAGATATTAGATAACTGATAAATATCCGTGTGTTGTGGGGTATGGGTTTTAATACCCACTTAAGAGTGTACTCAGCTTCTATCTTCTCATTTTCTAGATATTTCTCAAACTAGTCCCGTACCTAACATTTATCACTCTCAAACCCTAAATTAATCCAATCTAGAAATAGGATTGTAAGGCTTTAAGGATTGATTCATATCATCTTTGTGATCATTTATCCAGGTTTGATTGATTGAATTCGTGCTTTAATTCTTAGAAATTGGGTTTGGGTTGTAAAGTGGGTTTTTTGATGAATATGAGCTTGAATCTTCATGTTTTGTGTTTGTTATGCTTATTTGATGTTAGAAATAGTTGTTATATGGTTTACATGATGTTTTTCAAGTGGTTTTGAGGTTAGAACTTGCAAAAATTGAGTTTTTGGGCCAAAAACGCGAAAATCAGCGTGCATGAGCTGTTCTTCAGCTCCCACACGAGTGACAGGTCACTCGTACGAGTGACCACACTTTTGAGGGTCAACCACGCGTGTGAGGGCTCACTCGCACGAGTGAGGCCTCAGTCACACGTGTGAGCACAGGATCAGATTTGTGGAAACTTATTTTGGTCATAACTTTCAAACCGTAACTCCGTTTTTGATGAATCAAGTATCGTTGAAATCGTAATGAAAAATCCTTTCCAATGGTAGACTTTTTAGAAGATATATCAGAATATATTTAGGTCAAAAATAGAGATATTAGCGTGTGTGTCTAGTGTGCATGCGTTAATATGTTATTATGGGTTGAATTCTTGATATAGGCTTATGAATGATTGAATATATGATGAATATACGTTGGAAAATGTTATTGTATGTTGTTATTGATGTTCCTTGTCACTCGCATAAGTGAGCCTTCACTCGTACGGTTGAGGCGGTCAACCGCATGGTGAACCGCACGAGTGAGTGACTACTTGAACTAGTATATTTGAAAGTTGGATCGTACGGTTGAGATGTGACTCGTACGAGTCATATGTCACTAATGTAGTCAACCGTACGGATCTACTGTTGTCTAATTAGATATTTGGCCAAGGACTAAACGTACGAGTGAGGTGTCAACCGCACGGTTGAGGTTCCTCAAACGTGCGGGTGAGTGTCACTCGTACGGTTGACTGATCAGGTGGTTAAGTGTTCAAGTGTTTATATATTGATGCTATTGTCTTGTTGCTGGGATTATATCAAGACATTATTACTGATTTGGTTATGTTTATTTTCAGGTGGAAAGGATAAAGAGAAAGCTCAGTAGTTAGAATATGAGCCGTTGCTGGTAATTGGTGAGTGGGTCTATCTTCGGATAGAGTTTAAGTAGCAAATCATGCTACTGTGGATTACTCTGATTACCTTGTGTAGTGTAGTGATTGCCATGCTAGATAGATAGTTGCATGCTATGTGATCTATATATATTGTATATGTGCACTGTGTTTGACACCAGCCATGCCTAGGGCGGTTGGGGGCTTTCAACCATGCCTAGGGCGGTTGAAGTTCGTGTGAGGTCAACCATTCTAAGGGAGGTTGAGTCCAAGTCCTACAGTCTGTTAGTATAGCATAGAAGAACGCATGTGTTGCGTTTGGATAGTTATGCAGAGACTTGGTAGGAAGGACTATCGGTAGACTCTAGTTCGATCGGCTAGGAGTCGTGTGCCCGTACAAGCCGCCGAGCCTCATATTGTCGTTGTTGTATGCTTGATGGTTGTAAGCATGTTAGTTGACTGTTGTATGATGGATTGTTAAGCTTAATCTGTAGATAGATTCCATTCACTTAGCGGTGCGCTAATCCCCACATTCCTTCCCCTGCAGGTTTAGGTACTGTTGATGGGGTCGGAACTTGATGTAGAAGACTTGTTTGACTAGCAACTCTGATGTGGACATTTGTAACCGAGTTTGTAATAACGTAACACCGTTTGTTAAAGTTAAATTTAAGCTTTTGTACTAATGTAATTAATGTGGTGTTTTATTAACTAAGACTTCCGCTGTGTTATAAAAAAAAAAATATGGCCGGTGTTTCACTTCGGTTATAGAATGATTTTGGATATGTAAATTATGAAATTAGTTATGCTGATGGGATAGATGAGTACCAAAAAAATAATCTTTTCTGGTAATGTTGAGGAGGATTAGTGATAGAAGACAAAAGTAATAATCAGACAAAAGTAGGTAAGGAAATTAGTCAAACATTAAAATAGGTTTGATGACTGGTTAGCTTGTTATAAATAAATTCATAGTGGTCGGGTTTTATATGAGATGGATTCATGAGTAATATTCTACTTCAAAGAAAGTTTTAAATTTATTACTACGTATAAGCCAAATGCTTTTTAATTTTTTTTTAACAGAATGAGATCATTCAGGAGGACTTAAACATTCACTCGTTCATCTCCCGCAACTTGCCCCTAACAGCTTCTCAGGAGAAAACCTGACCCAATCCGAGGGCATGAGCGGCAAACCCCCCCCCCCCCCCCCCCCCCCAAAACCCACTGCCCCTGATGACAAAAAGACCCGTACCCGATTGGGAAATCCGAAACCCGACATTTTTGGGCCGGGTTTGCGGGTCCGCGGGCCGGGTATGGGGATGATTATAAAATTTTATCCGGGTTCGGGTTCGGGGACGGTTTTAGACATAAACCCGGTTACCCGGCCCGTATACCCGAAAAGACCCGAATTCGTATATCCGACCCGTTTAAATTACAATTATATATATATATATATATATATATATATATATATATATATATATATATATATATATATATATATATATATTAGATTCAGGTTAGTGGTTGGTTTAAAATATGATTTTGGTTGACAAATGACAAGTAAACTCCCTTTCAGTTAGTTCAGCATGTAAAATTGTAGTATATAGTAACTGTAGCTCGATTGCATTTGTATCTATGTGTGTATCCTCTTTTTTTATATGGTAATAATGTTGTGTATGGCCTTTCAGACAAAAATTGTTTGGTTTAACCAACTTGCATACATTATACTACGTATTAGATTAACATTTCAAAATTTCACATAATACCAAGAATCTGAAAACAACTTCTTTACGTGGTTAGTCCAATTAAATAGATAGGGGACCCAAATACCCGTTGGGAAACCCGAAACTCAATAGTTAGTAATTAAATGGGGACCCGCCGGATTTGGGACTGGGTTTCTTATTCGGGTTTGGGACTGGGATTACCTAGATCCGGCACAAACCCGGCCCGATGCCATCCCTTGCCCCCGCAACGCGATGTGGGAAGGAACTCTTCGGTGGAATTCAATGGTAAATGAACAACCTTGTGTGCAATGTTGCACCCCACAGAAGTCGAACTTCTGACCTCTCGCTAAGAAAGTCAGACCACTACCACATAAACTACAACACAAGGTTGTCAAATGCTTTTAATTAACAAGTACTAAATATCTTAATTCGTATTTGTACTCCTATATATTACAAAATATATTAAGGACGGCAAAACTGAAATTTGTATGCTTTGCACTTTTAGATATTAACTAAAGATTGAATTCCAATATTTTAAGAGCAAAATCTTGGATCACAAGAAATAACTTATGAAATGGGAGATCATATGACTACACTAGTGATGTACCTCTTCATGACTTCATGTGCCAAACTAGGTTGTTATGTTTTAATTGTTGGATGTTGTTTTGTTAATTCTCGTTAGTTTTGATTGTTCTTCCACTATTTTAATAGTATTCGTTATTTTAGGAAAAAAATATTGTCAACTTTAGCCGGTCCAAGTTATTAAAGTATTTTTTGTTAAAAATACAAAGAAAAGAGTAGTTATACGAGAAGACTTGTATTCAGTTGTGAAGGCAATGCAATTTAGTAGGTGCATTTTACATTACTAAAAATAGACTTCCAGTGTGCAATTTATGAGCTCATTATTTAATAACAACATAATATTGTCACTATGATACCAATCAATTTCAACGGTTAAAAGTGCGTTTAAAAGATAAAATAAAAAAAGGAAACATTGAAGGTTTTTGAGGCCTTGATTTGAAATTATTTTAGTACAAACCGCAGTAGGCAGTTTGCCAACAGATAGATCTCGAAAAATACACGATTAAAAAAAAAAACGATGACTAAATCGGAGTTACGAACGTTCATTCAAAGTTATTGCTCAACATGCACCAAACACCAAGCACCATGCACCAAACACCATGCACACTGCGTATCATGGTAACACGCATCAGCGGTGACGAGTTTACTAAGAGATCCGTGGGGTCACGGGACACCACTAGTTTAAATTTTTTTAGTAGAAAATGTTATTTAAATTGTATAGGACACTACTAAATTTATTTATAGGACCCCATATATTTTTCAAATTTATCCTTTTTTTTTTTTTTTAATTTGTATAGGACACCACAAAATTTAACTACTCGGGCCTTATATATATATATATATATATATATATATATATATATATATATATATATATATATATATATATATATATATATATATATATATATATATATATTTTAATTTGTATTTTTTCGGGACCCCAATAAATTTTAATCCTGAAATCGCCACTGCGCATCAGACACAAATTTGCACGTATCATGCGTGGTGCGTGATGCGTGATCAAAAGGCATTTTACAAAATTTCGATTTTTTAAGGGCATGTTAAATACTTTCGGGAAGAGGACATTTTGCCCGATTTCCATTATTGTTTTTCTTTTGAAATGGGCCAGAAGATCGACAAATCTAAAACCTAAACATAAAAGCCCAATAACCGATAAATGAACCAAAAGGCCCAATATTTAACGCAGCCTATTCTCAGTTTATATCACCTCCCGCTTTTTTAATTCTGCACAAAACACCCTCACTCCTCAAAACCCTCATTCAAACATTTGATTTTTTTTTTTCTTTTCAAGATTTGAATAAAAAAAATTGGGGGGAAACATGAGAGAAGAAGAAATCGAAAGATTGAGAGGCGTTGTTAGAGACTGTGTGAGTAAACATTTATACTCGTCGGCGATATTCTTCGCCGATAAAGTCGCCGCCTTCACTTCCGATCCGGCCGATATTTATATGCAAGCACAAGCCCTATTTCTCGGTCGCCATTACCGCCGTGCTTTCCACTTATTAAACGCTTCTCAAATCGTGCTTCGTGATCTTCGGTTCCGTTATCTTGCCGCTAAATGCCTGGTATGCGTCATATGTTTGCCCTAATTTTCGTTATTTTTTACTGGTAACAGTTAATTTCGAAATTGAAGATGTTAGTATTATTTTGTGTAGTAATTAATCTTAAATTAGGGAAATTTACTGTCTTTGTGGTGGTTGATTAGTTGTTACTCCGTAATTATTATTTATAATTTTTTATTTTTTTATTTATAATGTGAATGACTAGGAGGAGCTAAAGGAGTGGGATCAATGTTTGTTAATGCTCGGAGATGCGAAGGTAGACGAATACGGAAATTTTACTGCTACTAAGGATTCCAATGTTATGTACTTGGATAAAGATAGCGAAGATCGTGAAATAAATGTGAGTTTTTTTTTTTCCTTCTTTTAGTCGATTTCCTTATATTTAGTGCAATTTTGGTTGTATTCAATCCTAGGAAGCTATACACATCTTAGTAACCTCCAAAGTTTAAGAATCCGTAGATCTTTATTTTCATTTTTTCTTCAATTTGTCAAACCAAGGTTGTAAACACCGCATAGGGACTAATTGGACTAGTGGGACATTGACCAACGTTGACTATGACTGTAGTTGACCGATGTTGACCAAAGTTGTGACTTTAAACTCATAAAATCCCGACTAGTCGGGGACATTTACAACCATGTTTCTAACTAAGAAAATGACCTTGCTTGTGTTACTTGTTGTGAACAAATGCATTTCTTTGTATTATAGATATCATCAGCAATATGTTTTCTTAGAGGCAAGGCATATGAAGCTTTGGAGAATCGTTCTCAAGCCCGACAGTGGTTAGTTTCAACATTAATATTGCTAAAGGCTGAGAATCATATTTTAGTGTACCAACATGTCATATTTTCTTTTGTTTAGTTTCTTTTGAGTGTAATTGTTTCATATATAAAATATTACTTTATGCACGATGCTATAGGTACAAGGCTGCAATTAGAGCTGATCCTTTATGCTATGAGGTACGCACAACTATCTGCAACTGTGTTTGGTGATTCAAATAAGTTTACACTTTATCACTATCCAAATTTTTGTTTATAACTATAATGTATCATCAGCTCTATTTTGAGACTTGCAGGGGTCTTTTTTTGTCTACTATTCTGAAACCCAATGTTATATTTGTTTTTCTTTTAGGCCCTGGAATGCCTTATTGATAATCACATGCTAACATGTGAAGAAGGTAGTTCTTTCGAATTGATTTTTATATTTTATGTTACATATATTATCATCATCCCACTCGCACCAATTGAAGCTGTTAAAAATCTCATGTTGTCTCGTCACTTTTTTTTTTCATATTGTTTTTACATGGATTTATCATTTATATCACATTCGTCACTATATGTCACTGTTTGATTTGTTATTCCATTTCAGAGAAAAGTCTTCTTTCATCTCTGCAGTTTGCTCAAGAAGATGGCTGGCTTTCCTCTTTTTATTCCTGTTTAATAAAAAAGGTATCTGTAAATTTAAGCAATCAGAATACATTGAATACTTTCTCAGTGATGTTTTATTATGCAGTTTCACTTAATCACACTATGGTTTTGGTTTTTGTTCAGTATGATAAAGCAAGTATTGTAGAAGAGAAATTTAGTGAACTTGAGAAAGAAGATATTAGCAACAAACCATCAAACCAATCCTTGAATTGTACCCTAAAAAACAACACAGATCTTTTGGCGTGCAAAGCTGAATACTATCATCAGTGTGGTGAATACCAGAAATGTTTTGAATTGACTACAATGTAAGTGTATCCTTATCATTCAAAAGATAATAATTAGCTTTATGTGATACTCAAATTTAACATCTTTTGACAATTTTGTATAATGTTTGGTTGCCCAGATTACTTGAGAAGGATCCGTTCCATTTCAAAAGTACTATGGTTCATATAGCTGCAGCCATGGAGCTTGGACACTCAAATGAGCTTTATCTTATGGCTTGCAACTTAGTCAAGGACTATCCTCAAAAGTAAGAAAACACATTTGACCTAATAATCATATTACATATTTATGTATTTATGGCGTAAAGACTCATGAGTGCCTTTTACACATCCTGAAGGGCGATTTCATGGTTTGCTGTTGGTTGCTACTACTATTGCATCAAGAAGTATGATCAGTCACGTCGCTATTTCAGGTAACATATTATTTTTGCAAACCTGAAATGTTCATCTTGATTTGTATCGTTAATGGCTTGATCATTATTGTGCTTAATTAGAGGGTGCAAATGTGCAGGTGACATGGGTTGGATTCTTGTCAAAAATGTGTCTAAATGAACTTGGGTAATTTATGATATGAGTTTAATCAGGCCCAGGGGATGGATGGATGATGTTAACCTAAAACATTATTTGTGCAACGATTTATCAAATGTGATTACTAGTATTATACTGTTTCACAATAGTCTGCTTTAAACACGAACATGATTTAGGAGGCTGTTAATGTAAGAAATACACTGTGGACAGCTTTTGACCCATTCATTAGGATGTTTTCTTCTTCTTTATTAACCTTTTTGATCTGTTAGAGATGTTACATAAATTGTATCAACCTATTAGGTAAATTTACCAAACGTTTACCTTTATCGACTCATGCTAATTTTTTCGTTGACAGCAAGGCGACTAGCCTAGACGGAACGTTTGCTCCTGGTTGGATTGCGTATGGGAATGCTTATGCAGCAAAAGAAGAAGGCGACCAAGCTATGTCTGGTTATCGCACTGCTGCTCGTTTATTTCCTGGGTAATTCAACTTTTCTTCATCCCCATGTTCTCGTAAAACCGTATTACTTTTGCTTTTGAGTCTTGACTCTTTAAGTACTCACAATTGAATTACATGTGTTTTTGTTAATATTTTATTTAAATCCTCAGGTGTCACTTGCCCAGTTTGTATATTGGAATGGAGTACATGCGAACCCACAGCTTTAAACTTGCTTATCAGGTGCTTAGGACAAATGGTCTTTAGGCTATTAAAGCTAAATCTAATAATTTGATTATGGTCTAATATATTATTATTTGTTATCTTCTTCAGTTTTTCATGCAAGCAAAGGAAATATGCCCTTCGGATCCACTCGTATACAATGAACTTGGAGTAGTTGCTTATCACATGAAAGAGTGAGCCTTCCTTATTTATTTATTATATCTGTTTAAAATTATTATTATTATTTTATCTGTTTAAACATATTCTTTAAGCCTTGATGTTGTCATACTTGCTATTTTGCAAAATATTTATAGGTATAAGAAGGCAGTATGGTGGTTCGAAAAGACTTTGGCTAATGTGCCATTGCCATTAACCGAGGTTTGGGAATCGACTGTGGTTAATCTTGCTCACGCCCTACGAAAGTTAAAGTATGTTTATCATATTTGTTTTTAAACTATAGTGTTTTACGATTGTGTCAAACACTTATTCTTTGTAATATTTTTGTATAACATCAGGAGATATAGTGAAGCAATCACATACTACGAAAAGGCCCTTACCATAGCAACGAGCTTAAGCACGTATGCTGGTTTAGCCTATACATACCATCTTCAGGTAATATTGCATCTGTTAATGTGTTTTTAATAGAGCTTGTAAAATGGGTGAGTCTCGGTGACCAGTTTGGGTCAAATGAGTATTTTTTTGATTGTTAGTATGTCAAATAAACATTGAACAAGTAAATGCCATAATATTTCGACGATAATCTTATTTCCAAAATACGTTATAATGGGGTGTCCATCTATTTTATGCAGGATAATTATACTGCTGCTATCACATACTATCACAAAGTAAGTTAATCTGGATGTAATTAGTAAGAGCAAACAACTGTAATAATGTGAACTGTGCATTTGTTTTATTATTTTTCTAAAATTAAAAAAATTGGTTTTGTATGAACAGGCATTGTGGATTAACTCGGATGATCAGTTCTGCACAGAAATGTTGACGTTGGCCGTTGTGGATGAAAGTCGTCAAGGTATTGAATCTGAAATATATTTATAATAAGAGAGTAATAGATATTTCATGAATGTGTATTTTTATCTCTTTTTTAATTTAGTAGGGATCATTCTTTTATGTTGTAACAAAATATTCATTAATATATTTACAATTCCCAAAAGTAAACCCCCACTCATATTAAAACATCCACATTTCATTTGATAATCCTTTCAGCCGTTGTAAATAACTTCATGACATAGCTCATTGTGTTATAGGAAGAGGACAAAAGTTGTTATAAAATCTACGTGTGTGATTCCAGTATATACTAGTTTTGAATATAAGAAGAGTCGGTTGCATTGAAAGTCACAGATATCTATTTTCATATATGCGGTATTAAAATGAAATGAAATCAAGTTACTTGAAAGTGGAAATTAACTACTAAATCTTAAAGGTTTCTCAGAATATAGACGTGTGATAGAAGGTATAATATTTCACACTTGTATCAACATTAATATTAATCCCATCATTGGAAGGTATAACTTAAGAGAGTTGAGATGTAGGTAATCAAATTTAAAACATATGTGATTAGGATATAGACATGATGATGAAGTATTATTAAGAAAACATTCGTTAGAAAATATCCTAAGACAGGTTGTTTGTTGTATAAGGTTATATTCTCCAAACTCTTGGGTTGGGTCGTGGGCGTTGACTTAAAAAGTCTGCATCATTATTAATTTATTATTACTGTAGTAATTAGTACAGTATTTTAAATTAATTGTTGATGTTGATGTTGAATGATGATAAGAGATTAAGAGACTATATTTTGAAGTAAACCGTATGCGTCATGCCTTCCGTAAGTATGTTGTATTTTTGACTCGTGAATTCACATTATCTTATCTATAAATTTAATGATATTGTTTAATATTTCTTGTTTTTGCGAATAAAAAACATCATTTATTGTACCAATAATAACTCACTCATCTCCTATAATTTTTAGTACAATTTACACCCACCATAATAATATTATAGTTAAAAAAATAGATCACGGTTGACATTTTGTTACTTTTTACAAAAACTTTCAAATCTCAATAACAATAACAACATGACTTGAAAAAGAGTCAAAAATATACCCCCTCCTTCTCGATATAATTTTCCTAATGTTACTCGAGTCTTTCTCTTTGTTAATTTTAACTTTAAAAGGCAGCACAACACTAACGATCCTAGCAAACGAACTCACCAACAGTAACGATTCTAGCAAATGAACTCATCAACAGGGTGAAAACACGTTTGACTAGAAAATAAAACGTAATTAACGCTATAACATATAGAATCGATAGTATCGGCTACATTAAACCATTTCCACGGGCACAAAAGCCACCGAAAAGAACGTTAGAGAGGTCTTTCACATTATTTTATTATATCAAATAGACAATTAAAAGCAATACTCAAATATTACAACAGCACAACACCAAGCCCACATATTTCATTACATGAATCTTATAACTAGGGGCAGCCACCTGTATTTGCTACCCCAGCATCATCTGCTACATCGTTTTGCTGTTCAGATATCAACGGTCCTTTAAGCAATTGTGAGATAAGGTCTGCAGGATCGTAATAAATCTCGACATCTTCTGCTCTTAACGATTCATCAACCTGCCCATTTCATACACAATTAATATTTTATTAAACGTGTGAATCCAACTTTATGTATAATCAGTATTATTATAAGTAATCAGTGTTATTATAAGTACCTTAAGGATTCCCATGCCATAAAAATCGACCATTTCGCCAGTAGGAGAATGTCCTTTGTAAGGGCCTTCAAAGTAACCCCAGTGTCGAAACTTGTACGATATGATTGGTGGTCCAGAATGAACGCTGATCACCTCCCATGCAAATCCTCGAGGAAACGATGATCGAAAAACATCGTGAGACGATTCAAACGTCTCTTCTTCAGCTTTGTAATACTTATACTCTTCAGGAAGTGTAGTCTTTAATAGTGCATTGTAACTTCCTACCTTCAATGTTTCTTCAGCTGATAAACCTTCCCTCCCTGTATTTTATTTCATTAGATTTGTACTTTAATGAAAGAAATTACAAGTTTTCAACGTCTTATCAGAATAAACTACTACGTAATTAAGTTGCTTTGTGATTAATTAGTTCGGATCACATTTTTAATAAAAGCAATTAGTTACAAGGTTTCAACGCCCTATCAAAATATACTACGGAGTACTAATAATTAAGTTGCTTTGTGATTAATTAATTCGAATCACAATTTTCATAATTTATCTTGACCGATTGCTTGTTGAAGTATTTATTATATGAAAACAACATATGCTTAATTTAAAAAGATCAAAAGGTTTACTAATATTATCTTTGTAACCACCTAAATAAATAAATTACGTGTTCATTTTCGAAGAGTTATACGCTATTCAATTACTATTTTTAATAATAAATTTTAACATATCTTCCATAAATATTTAGATATTAAATATTAAATGTATATATACGTCAAATGACGGATATATTCACTTGTCCTATCTCAAAACTTCAACTCCAACCTTACAATTAGAAATGTTACCTCATACAAATAGAAAGATATTTGATGACTAATAAAATAATTTGGTAACTTATGCAATATTATAATTTACCGTTGACGATGAGTTTGAAGGTTTGAGGATTAATAGATTTGAAGTCTTGTACACGTGTCTTGTGGCTAAGCTCCATCTCCCATGACTTTATTGCATTTTGAACCGTTTCTTCTAGTGATCCTTTTTCCCATACCTACGAACCAAATAACCAAACTAATGTAATTCTATTTAACTTGATTAATTACCGTAGTTACAATAAAGACAAAATTATATACTCCGTACTAAACGGTTAAAATAGGTCAGAAATGATTACGGAAATAACAGAGTCACACTGCATATGCCTCATTATAATTAATTATTCTGAATTATATTACTCGTAAACATGAGCATGAAATATCATCCATTTTCTTTTGAACGGCAAAATTTTTATTAAGCTACCACCGTCGTAACAAGACTAGACGGTTTATAAATAGTATGTGAGTTTTGAAATATATAGTATTAGTGAAAGAGAACTCAATAACAATACTCGATCGACCTTAAGGTGGGGGTTGGGATATGTATATACATAGCGGTTATGGATATCTTTAGGCTACTCGGGAAAGAAATCAATATTTTGCTTAGATATATACATCATCTAACCGAGTTATCGCTATTCACGCCATCCAAAGATAATTATATGTATGTGTACATAAGTTTGTGGTTAAATTACTATGGAGTATATAAGTAAAACCAGTAAGATGCATGCAAGACATATGATACATACATATATAAATATAAGATACAAAGATGTATATATTTGATGGAATTAGAATGATATAAACCTTGGTTCGGCCTTGTTCGAAAAGTTGGTTAACAGCGTCGTAAATTGGAGGACCACCATGTCTCCATTGAGTAGTGTTCTCAGCTTCTTCATGGAGAAAAGACCTATATTTATCTCCACCCTTCTTTATTTTTTCTTCTAATGTTAAACCTTCCATATTTATTATTTACTTTTTTGTTTTTCTTAAATTGTTTTCGTGTGGAACTTTAAGGCACACGAGAGGAGATTTTATAGGTACGAAATGGAACTACAAGGCTAAGATAGTAATTATTAATATCGAGTTTTAGTGTCGTCATACGAATTCGTTTAATATTTGAATAATGTAATTTTATTTATAGACTAGCGTATAGATTGGGATCTCGAGACATGAAGATAATATTATGACTTGCGTTTATAATAACCTATTACAAGGATATATAAGAAATACGTATAAATGAATCGAGCTATATACTCGCAAAATTAGCTTACTTCGACTTGTTTTTATTATAACTATGATTTACTAAGGTTTAAGGATGATGTATTAAACATGATTGTACAACTTACCAAACTGTCCCCACCCTGCCTATCGAACCATCTCACTCATGACTCAACACTTCCCTGTGTGGTCGAATGCCGAGTAACTTAAACCTTGGCCCGTTTACACCCACATTCGCTTCTATCCGTATTACGTACGATGTCGACATGTCGTTTCCCTTTTCATTCACTTATGGTGACCTCAAACACTTTTATTGGACTTTCTTCGATTAGTAGACATGTGAAAGCCAATGAGGCCTTGCTTCATTGGTATCCATGTTTCATGGATTCGAGAGTGACCCAAGTTCGAGTCTAACAACTAACAACTAATCTTGCCTTTCAAAAAAAAAAAAAAAAAAAAAAAGTAGACATGTGAAATTAATACTCGAAATATTTTTGCATAATATATGTGAAACAAGATTCCACATATCATGTCATGGTAAATTTAGAGCATTCATTTAAACTGTTACAATTATTATGTGGATTGTACAATACTTTGTAGTTATACTATTAATATCTAATATTTAACAAGTTGTTGGTAAATGTGCTCCGCCGTGTGCAAGGAATCATTATTTGTACATAACTATATAGTTTTAGCTAAAATATTTTAATGTTAATAAGCTCAATATATATATATATATATATATATATATATATATATATATATATATATATATATAAAAAAGACAATAAACCGTCTCAACGGACCAAACAAACATAATCTAACGTTCAATAATTAAATTAATTAACTTGTATAATTTTAATTTTTTGTTAATTAATAGTAATATGTGGGGAGTAAAAAATATTTTTTTTTTATTTTTTATTTTTTTTGTAAAGTTAGGATCGATTAAAAAGTTACGAAAAAATAATTGTAAAAAGGTTGAGGTAATAATTATAAAGAAAATTTAAAGAGTTCAAAATGAAAATAAAATGGTATAAGAAAATTGGAGGATCAAAGATGAGAAAAAGAGTGAGAAGGGAACAAATTGAAACTTAAAAAAGGATAAATAAATAAATAAAAAGGAAAGAACAAATCAGTGCTCAAGAATCGGCTAGGAGTGAGTCTACAATCTACAGTGAATATAACTTTTGTAATTGATTATATATAGAAATAAGTATAAAGAGTTGGTTGCATTTGAATATACGTCATTTGATATCTGTTATAGTATCTGATGATATTTATGTACAAAATATCTACGTATGTTTATTACTTAGTGCATACATACATAATGTTGTACATTTGAATATTTTTAAAACACAATATTTAAAGAAAACACGATACTTCTGAAAGTAACATTCTTTTTGCTTATTCTTTCTATTCTTTATTTCTATCTGTGATGACCCGAAAATTTTTGATCAAATTTAAACTTTATCTTCAAATGATTTAATGTTTTCGACACGATAAGCAAAGTCTGTAATATTGATTCTCAAAATTTTTTGAACTAATGTTATATATTCAGTTAACCTTTGACTGTTGACCGACGATTCACGAACATCTATTTGTATATATATATATATATATATATATATATATATATATATATATAATAAGTTGAAATATTAATTATTAAAATTAATTATAAATAACTTGCAATGTGTATTTAAAAACTGATTTATGTATATTAAATAAAGATATATACATATATATAATTTTAAGTTATTTAGTAAACGATAGTAACATTCGTTTGTTGATTCGATTGATATTTAGATAAGTGAACTAAAACGTTTAAGATGAACAAGTAAAACACTAATTTGCTACAGTATTTTCGAATTGCTACAATACCCAAAAAACTACAGTGTTTTCAAAAATCACTATTTGCTACAGTAAAAAAAAACCTTTGCTGCAGTGACTTTGCTACAGTAAAACACTATTTCAAAATGAAAATGTATATATTATATATATATTAACAAATAGCGAGACGATGATTTATAGAAGTAATGACCAAAACACTCAAATGTATAAGTTATATCTCGAGTGGTATAGTTTATGGATAATTTAAGACTATATTTTAACAAATGTACGATTCACGAAACGTAAAGTACAAGTTTTCTCGGCGTACGAAATGACATTCGAAAAACCGGAACCGGGACATAAGTCGAGCATCAACGTACAAAATGACGGGACTAAATTTACAAGTGAACTATGCACAAGAATATAATATAATATAATATATATAATTAATATAAATTATATATATTATATTTATATTTATTTAATATGTCGACAAACAAAAAGTTAAAACATGTGAGCTGGAAAATCAAGGCCATGCGATCGAATGGCCAATGCCTCTCAACTCCATGCGATCGCATGGAGGCAAAAGTCTGGCCTGATGCTATAAAATGGCATTTTGCTCGACACTTTTCACACACACATACATATATTCTTATTATTACTCCGTATGAAATATATATATATATATATATATATATATATATATATATATATATATATATATATATATATATTATTATTTATATTATTATTAAGATTAATATTATTATTAATCTTATTATTATTAGTAGTATTATACATAAAATACTACGACGAGGTCATGAGCGTGTCACTTTCAAAATGGTTTTCGAACGGGATAGAGCTAAGGAAATTATGAGTTATAGCTATGGAGGTTATGGGTAATATTTGTGGGTATTGTTTGCTAGTCAAACCTTGTGTTTATCATCTCTGTTGCGTCTACGTACTTTCCTACAATATTGAATCACAATATTGATACGTGAGCATTCATATCTTATCTTTTATATATTAAAAGTGTATCCATGTCTAGTGCTAGAGTATATATGTTTATGCACGATTGTATGCTAAATTTCGTCGTTAAACAGTTTATGATGAATCACGAATTAAATACATATATTACTGATAAAAGGTATATGATATGCATGTTTTTGGAAAGCTGACGAAAAATCAAAAACTTTTCATTTAGATATCGAATAGTTTCGATGAACGGATTAAAAGATATGATCAACTGAAATATGATTGACGTTAATTAGAATTGCTTTTGAATCTGCAATTAATATTTAAACAACCTGTTTACGAGATTGATAAATTGGGTTTTTGAATACTACTAACCGAGTAAATGAATCCTTAAATAAGGTACGTCTCGTTTTGTTTAACTATTGTCAAAATTGACTTTTTGAAACGACTTTGGATAACTTTTGTATGTCGATATCGAGCATTAGGATTGTGATACACTATGACCTGACCTAGCTTGATAGACATTTATTGACCAACATATGTTCTCTAGGTTGAGATCTACGGTTATTTGGTATTCCGAGTTTCGGTCACGTTTTGGTGAACAACTTTATGTGCTTCTAAGGTGAGTTTCATTTGCTCCCTTTTTAATTGCTTTTGCAATCTATATTTTTGGGCTAAGAATACATGCACTTTATTTTAAAAACAATGGACACAAGTACATACTAAATTATATACTGAGTTTGAACCGAAAATCCCTTAGCTTTGGTAACTAGTAACTGCCGGTTATAAGAACTGGTGGGCGCGAGTAGTAGTATATGGATCCATAGGGCTTGATATCCCCGTCCGAGCTAGAGCGCTAGCCTTTTAATGGACGTATGCTATTTGAGAAGCGTACACGTTGGTTTGCGTGTATTATTAAGATGATTATACAAAGGGTACAAATTATATATACGTTAAGTTTAGTTACCATGGTGCTCAATTTTGTTGAATATTCTGATAAACGTTTCTGGATGAAACAACTAAAACATTAAAACTATGAACTCACCAACCTTTGTGTTGACACTTGTTAGCATGTTTATTCTCAGGTTCCCTAGAAGTCTTCCGCTGTTTGCTTATATGTTAGACAAGCTATGTGCATGGAGTCTTACATGGCATATTTTTAAGGAAACGTTGCATTCACCAAATCATCACTATGTATCTTATTTTGACTGCATTGTCAACGGAAGTACTATTGTAAACTATTATTTACGGTGATTGTCTATATGTAGAAATCATCAGATGTCGAAAACTTTTGATTTAAATATTCATTTATGGTGTGCCTTTTTAAAAGAATGCAATGTTTACAAAACGTATCATATAGAGGTCAAATACCTCGCAATGAAATCGATGAATGACGTGTTCGTCCATATGGATTTGGAGCGATTGTCACACTATCAAAACCAGATACTGATATCATGATGCATTTTAGTGTTTATTAACTCTCCTCAAAGAAAACAAATATACCTAATTGTTGTTCATTACACTGAAATATTTTAACGTCTTTTTTGAAACTAATTGCTAACAAAAAGAAATAAAAAAGGTGCACGAGAACTCGAACCCAAGTCTTTTTCCATACAAACTCATGAACTTACCATTTCTTTTAGCCATCCACTTTATATAATTAGTTGAATTTGTTTATTATTATTATTATTATTATTATTATTATTATTATTATTATTATTATTATTATTATTATTATTATTATTTTATATATATATATATATATATATATATATATATATATATATATATATATATATATATATATAAAATCCAAAATGCTTCCTTTAAAAAAAGCTTCGTTTCAAATATGCGTTTTGATCGTAAAATTATTTCGAGTTGAATGGTGATGACGGAGAAACTTAACTCGCGCTGGAAAAAAGGATAAATCCTGTCAAAAATTAGGTGAGGTTTTTAATACTGTTATTACTAATAAATATAGATATAATTATAATAATAATATAACGTTAAAAGATAAGATAAAAGTGTAACATGACATTAATAATAGGGGCTAAATGTGTAACATGCTATTTACCATTTATATTTAGAATGAGATGTCGTTTTCAAGTAGTCAAACTACAAGAATTTGAGTGTTAGTTTCTATTAAAATCCTATAATGATAATCATTACTAAGTTAATTATTTTGTTAAGAAAAAGTAAAAAAGAAAAAGAAAAAAAAATCTAAGCCCTTAAGATGATGTCATAAATCTATTCATTTTATAATTAAAATAAATTATTTTAAGAGACATTTGTTATTACGAATAATTATTAATTATTATTAAAAATATAAATACTCATCTTTTAAGCAAACTTTATTATTATTATTATAATTATATTATAATTATTATTAATATATCTTTAATATTCAAATATAGTTTTTTTACGAGATTAATTACGTTACATATATATGCGAAAATACATGTCGCAATATGTTTGTAAAGACAACAAGTTTTTTAGTCGGAATTGGTGGTTCTACCGGTTATTAAACTAAATGACTTTAGCATTTACATTTACTTAATACCTAAAAACATATCATTAAACTGTTTTGTTTAAACAAACTCGTGATTTCACGGGTCATTTCACTAGTTATATATATGAAAATTGATTATATATATAATTAATAATTAATATTAGTTATTAATATTAGTTAAAATTAATATTTCCTCCATTTTGACTTTTTCTCCTCCTTTCATCAAACCCACTTTGACTTTTTCTTCCTTTGATTTTCCTTTTCCCGCCCAACAGGTTACCTCCTAAAGATAAATTTTCCTCCACCTTGTACGCTGCCATACACCTCCTATCAAATTTAATAAGTCAAGCAACATTCTTTGTGTTGCCCTTCCTTTAATTTCTTTTTAGTTGAGTCTAACCCATATGGTTTCGAATAGATAGGATTTAAGTTATACATAATCTAACAACAACAACAACAACAACAACAACAACAACAATACCCAATACCACTTGAGTGGTGTATGGGGAGGTGAGATGTAGAAAATCCTTCCTTTATCCGAGAATAAAAACAAGTCATTTCTCCACCCAGAAAAGTAGAGAAAGTCATCCCTCTCTTTATTCGGCGGATAAAGAGATTGCTTCCGAGTGGACCTCCGGCCTTTTTTTAAAAAAAATAAATAAAAATAAATAAAAATAAATAAATAAATAAAATAAATAAATAAATAAATATATAAATAAATAAATAAAAATTGAGACGCCATGAAAATGGTAGAATCAACTTTTCATGGGTTTAAAAGCCTGCCTGAAAATCAATTTAGGCTCTAAGCGGCAGTCAAGACGCCACTTAATCGACGTTTGGTGTTGCCTCAATAAATAAAGCCAATGGACCTTGTAAACAGAACACGAAAGGTATGCCGGGTGGAAGTTGTTGCACAAGCAAAGAGCCAGCCACCCGTAACAAACCAAAAGCACCACTCATGCACCTTTACGGTAGACATCCCCGAAGCCACACAACTAAAAGAAAACCACTCAAGCTCATGAGCAAAGAAGGTCGTCCTCAGCCATAATGACCCCAGGATGCACCGAACGATACGAGACACACACACACCCACACACCCAACACACACGCACCCATCTATACACACCCCCATACACACACATACACACCCATAAAAACATAAACCTATATACAAACCAGCATACAACCGTACATAAACATACCTACATACCTGCAAGAACACGTACCTACGTACATACAAACACCAACAAAACAAGCAAAAACATACATACAAACCTGCAAAAAAAAAACAGCCTAGCAAAAATACATAATCAAAACCTACATTTCTTCAAAAAACAGAAAACCTACAAACATAGACATAAAAAACCTACACTACAAAACCTACATACATACCTCCCAAAAACAAACGTACAAACCATGCATACATATCTACAAACAAACGTGCATACAAACACCCAAAAAACAAAAACCTACTCGTCTACTAGTACTAGTAGTTGTAAATAATAAAAAAAGCTAATGATAATGATACTAGTAATAATAGTAATAATTATAATAATAATACAAGTACAAGTAGTAGTAAATAATAGTTAATAGTAATAATATTAATATTAATAATAATAATAATAATAATAAAAATTAATAATACAGATAATAATAATAATACTAATAATAATAGTAATAATAATAATAGTTTTAGTAAAAGTACAGTAATAGTATTGCTAAGAGTATAGTAGTAGTACAAATGATAATAATACTAATAGTAATAATAATAAACATAATAATAATAATAATACTAATAATAATAATAATAATAGTAATATTAGTAAAAGTATAGGAATAGTACAGAGTAGTAGTGATAATAATAATACAAATAATAATAGTAATAATAATAATAATAATAATAATAATAATAATAGTAATAATAATAATAATAGTAATAATAAAAATAATAATATTAATACTAATACTAATACTAATAATAATAATAATAATCCTAATAATAAAACTAGCAAAAAAAAAAAATTAATAATAATAATAAAAGGAAAGTAACCCTACTCGACTATTCTAATTCTAGCCCTCCACGCACCCCTATCAGAAGTCATGTCCTCGGTCAACGAAAGCTCCCTCATGTCGAGCCGTAGTCTATCCATCCACCTACGAGTAAGTCTACCCCTTCTCCTTACGCCAACGACCGTGAGTGCCTCGACTCTCCTAACCGGTGCAATACTTGGTCGCCTCATCACATGCCCAAACCATCGAAGTCGTTCTTCTCTTAGCTTGTCGATGATGCTACCGACCCCAAGGTCTTCCCTAAACACCCCGTTTGGGATCATATCTAACATGGTTTTACCGCACGTCCACCTAAGCATCCTCATTTCTGCCACTTCCATCCTTCTCTCTTGGGCCTTCGTCATTGGCCAACATTCCGATCCGTACAACATGGCAGGTCTAATTGCCACCTTGAAGAATTTCCCTTTCAATTTGAACGGTATCTTCTTGTCGCACAAGACCCCTTTCGCTGTTCTCCACTTCATCCAACTGAAATGTCCCGTTCTTATTGATTAAAAACGTTCCATATTATTTGATTTCGTTGCGAGGTTTTGACCTCTATATGAGACATTTTTCAAAGACTGCATTCATTTTTAAAACAAACCATAACCTTTATTTCATAAATAAAGGTTTAAAAAGCTTTACGTAGATTATCAAATAATGATAATCTAAAATATCCTGTTTACACACGACCATTACATAATGGTTTACAATACAAATATGTTACATCGAAATCAGTTTGTTGAATGCAGTTTTTACACAATATCATACAAACATGGACTCCAAATCTTGTCCTTATTTTAGTATGCAACAGCGGAAGCTCTTAGTATTCACCTGAGAATAAACATGCTTTAAACGTCAACAAAAATGTTGGTGAGTTATAGGTTTAACCTATATATATCAAACCGTAACAATAGACCACAAGATTTCATATTTCAATACACATCCCATACATAGAGATAAAAATCATTCATATGGTGAACACCTGGTAACCGACATTAACAAGATGCATATATAAGAATATCCCCATCATTCCGGGACACCCTTCAGATATGATATAAATTTTGAAGTACTAAAGCATCCGGTACTTTGGATGGGGTTTGTTAGGCCCAATAGATCTATCTTTAGGATTCGCGTCAATTAGGGTGTCTGTTCCCTAATTCTTAGATTACCAGACTTAATAAAAAGGAGCATATTCGATTTCGATAATTCAACCATAGAATGTAGTTTCACGTACTTGTGTCTATTTTGTAAATCATTTATAAAACCTGCATGTATTCTCATCCCAAAAATATTAGATTTTAAAAGTGGGACTATAACTCACTTTCACAGATTTTTACTTCGTCGGGAAGTAAGACTTGGCCACTGGTTGATTCACGAACCTATAACAATATATACATATATATCAAAGTATGTTCAAAATATATTTACAACACTTTTAATATATTTTGATGTTTTAAGTTTATTAAGTCAGCTGTCCTCGTTAGTAACCTATAACTAGTTGTCCACAGTTAGATGTACAGAAATAAATCGATAAATATTATCTTGAATCAATCCACGACCCAGTGTATACGTATCTCAGTATTGATCACAACTCAAACTATATATATTTTGGAATCAACCTCAACCCTGTATAGCTAACTCCAACATTCACATATAGAGTGTCTATGGTTGTTCCGAAATATATATAGATGTGTCGACATGATAGGTCGAAACATTGTATACGTGTCTATGGTATCTCAAGATTACATAATATACAATACAAGTTGATTAAGTTATGGTTGGAATAGATTTGTTATCAATTTTCACGTAGCTAAAATGAGAAAAATTATCCAATCTTGTTTTACCCATAACTTCTTCATTTTAAATCTGTTTTGAGTGAATCAAATTGCTATGGTTTCATATTGAACTCTATTTTATGAATCTAAACAGAAAAAGTATAGGTTTATAGTCGGAAAAATAAGTTACAAGTCATTTTTGTAAAGGTAGTCATTTCAGTCGAAAGAACGACGTCTAGATGACCATTTTAGAAAACATACTTCCACTTTGAGTTTAACCATAATTTTTGGATATAGTTTCATGTTCATAATAAAAATCATTTTCCCAGAATAACAACTTTTAAATCAAAGTTTATCATAGTTTTTAATTAACTAACCCAAAACAGCCCGCGGTGTTACTACGACGGCGTAAATCCGGTTTTACGGTGTTTTTCGTGTTTTCAGGTTTTAAATCATTAAGTTAGCATATCATATAGATATAGAACATGTGTTTAGTTGATTTTAAAAGTCAAGTTAGAAGGATTAACTTTTATTTGCAAACAAGTTTAGAATTAACTAAACTATGTTCTAGTGATTACAAGTTTAAACCTTCGAATAAGATAGCTTTATATGTATGAATCGAATGATGTTATGAACATCATTACTACCTCAAGTTCCTTGGACAAACCTACTGGAAATGAGAAAAATAGATCTAGCTTCAAAGGATCCTTGGATGGCTTGAAAGTTCTTGAAGCAGAATCATGACACGAAAACAATTTCAAGTAAGATTTTCACTCGAAATAAGATTGTTATAGTTATAGAAATTGAATTAAAGTGTAACAACCCAAACCATACCGCGTATAAAACCCCGTTAAATTTCATGACAAAATTTTTTTTTTTTTTGCTGTTGGCTGAGTTGCGCGGCGCGCAGAACCTGTCTGGCAGCCCGCTGTCCGGTTTTCCTTGAAATGTGAAAATGTTTGACCCGTTCCCGACGTTTTTAGCCAAAACGCTTTTAACCATGAATTCATACATATAAAACTAACACGTTTAATTAATAAAATTAAGTTTACGAAGCGGGTCCCACATCGACCCATTTTACCACCTTAAGTACCAAAATACCATTTTCGACTTTAAGACTTTAATACAAAACAAAGCCGAGCATGGCGATCGGGAATACACTACCCAATCCTAAACAATCCAAAAGCAAGTCTCTAAAGCAAGCTATGAAAGTCTTCTAGTCCTCGCACTTACCCGAGCCACCGTCCGCATGCGATCTATAAAAAGAGTCAACAACGAGAGGGTAAGCTAATGCTTAGTGAATGATAACATACTACATACATATATATGTATAAAATGAATACGCCACACAAACAAATACCGCATACCGGGGCATCCAAGTATAAAGCATCTACACTAAGCATACCGTACGATCTAAGCAACGAGCTAAAGATACAACACAAATAAGAGTCCACCAACGACAAAGTGAACATCGCCAAATAGCTACACCCGGAGGGTTAGCTACAACACAACAACACATTAATATATAAACAATAATAATAATGCACAAGGTTAACCCCTTAACCTCAATCACACGAACATTGGCCGAACTACCCGAGCCTTGTGAATTCGCACAACCCGAAATTCACTTCTCAACCATAAGATGACCGAACAACCCGAGTCATCGTGAATCCGCACTACCCGAGATCCACTACCTCAATAAGGTGACCGAACAACCCGAGTCACCATGAATCCGCACTACCCGAGATTCATTTCTCATTACTAAAGCCCACGGTCACGGGATTATAAAATCCACCACATCGGGGTCATCCACAACACAACCATATCAACCCTTCGCCATTAGGGTTATAACAACCAAATCACAACCATGTGTGATAATGTGCACACAAAATGTGCACCTCGCCAAAGATGGTCAACCAAAACGCACAACCGTACCAATTGGACTTATACACAAGTCCATCAAGTCCACCTATATGTGAAGTGAGCTCTATAACCGAGAATTACTTCACCCGACCCGCACCCATCCTACACATACATATGCACATAGGATATTATCACTCACCTTGAAGTCTTGAAGAAAGCTTCCAAGTAATCCGCAACTCGTCAATGGAAAGTACCTATTCCATTATCACAAATATCACAACACAATTAGGATGGATTTACAAACCACCCAATTCGACCCTTAGTGCAATTTCGACCCAAATGCACTTCCAAGCACAAACCGTATCCGAACTAACCAATAATCACTAACACAAGTGAGAATGGTCATAATATGCTAAATAAACCCGAACTCAAGTGTTAAACACGTGTCATACCCATTTTGACACTTAAACCCTAATTTTGACCCATAAAGGTCAAAATCTCATCCTTTACAAGTTTTGCCACCAAAACACATTTAACTCGGTCTTATACTTCAACTTAATCCATTTTAAGTTTATAAACCTCATTAATTCGCCAATCGGGTCATAATTACCACCAAACCCTAATTTGACCCAAAGTCAAAGTTAGTCAACCAAACAACCTCCAATGGGTTCCAATACTTCCATAATCGCTAACTAAAGTGATTAAACTAAATTTCAAGTTCTAAACATGGCCAATTTGTTCACCAACCCAAAATCCACCAACAATTAACAATAAACCCGATTACTAGCATCACTAAACCCATTTCATCACCTAAAAGGGTATTACAACAAATTTACTCAAAACCCTAACTTGAATATCAAATTAAATAGATGAAATTCGGAGTTTGAGCTTACCAATACTATCACCGCGTAGCCGAGAACGAAAGGAACAACTTTAAAACCCGAGACTTTGATCGATTCGAGCTTCTTCTTCCCCAAAACCTCAAATCTCTCTCTAGACCTCTTTCTCTCTCTAAGAATGGATGAGGATGAAGAATGGATGTGAAATGATCCAAAGTTGGATCTAAACCAACTGATAATGCCCACAAATCCGGCCCCATGTGAAATTACCCAAATACCCTTCATTTAAAATAAATAAAACAAGATAGGTTCTGTCAGCGCCATTTTGCGCGGCGCGCACCAGAACCGCGCGGCGCGCAACAGGCCAGTTCCAGCTTCTTTTGCCTTTTAACTAATACAAATAGCCAACGCAACCAAAACCCGAATGTTATAAGTACATAAGTACGTAATATAAATATTTGGGTCTTACAACTCTCCCCCACTTAAGCTCGATCACGTCCTCGTGATCCTCATCACTTAACCAAACGGACCCCACACACGGTCCTAAACATAAGTTTCAAATCCGACTTTCCTAGGAAATTCTTTCCAACGAATCGCCTTCCACAACTAAATCGTCACCCGCGATTTATCAAAACCACAATCCGAGCACTACAACCATGCTCCTTCCCTAACATCGGGAAAACTCAACCAATCTCGTACCGAGATATAACTCCCTTAGCGTACTATTACCGAGTACAACGCTAAAAGCAACCAAGTCTCAACCTAAGGTCAACGACCCGAAACAATGAAGACCGAACCAAAAGAATCCTTACGGATACCACCAATCACGAATCATCCATTGTAGTGCGCAATACGACCCATACGCAACTACCGTAACAACACAATCCACGGTTAGAAACCGATAGCGCCCAAAGCGGCTATGGGAACACAAATCCCAAGGTGCACGAAATCGTCCATCGTCACACCCGTAACAAACATGTGAGCGAAACACGGCTATCGCATCACTAATCATACCACGTGGTCCTCACGACCCCACCATCGACGCATAAAACGACCGATAGTTCCCACAACATGGTCCTCACGACCCCACCATTGGTGTATCAAACAACCAATAGATTACAACTCAACATGGCCGAAACAACCCGAGCCAAAACACATATGGAGGATGGTCGAAACAACCCGAACCTTAGTGAATTCGCACAACCCGAAATCCACCAACCCAATCCATATATCTCACAACGACATGACCGCAAAACCCGAGTCATCGTGAATACGCGCAAACCGATATTCACTACTACCGCCACATAGTATAACCGAGGATGGCCGTACAACCCGAGCCTTAGTGAATCCGAACCACCCGACATTCACTACCTCAAACTATGAGCCCAACCAACAGGGACAATCGTACTACCCGAAATATTGTGAATACGAACAACCCGATATTCACGTCCCACAACACAACTCTCTTGATGAAGTCAGCGGACCCCGAAGGTCATGCTCCACCAATCTCAATACCGGATGAAGTCAGCGGACCCGAAGATCATGCTTCACCGATCTCAACACCACGCTCATGACGAAGTCAGCGGACCCTAAAGATCATGCTCCATCAATCACGTACTCCCATGATGAAGTCAGCAGACCCTAAAGATCATGCTCCATCACGTAACCATACTATAATGAAGTCAGCGGACCCGAAAGTCATGCTTCATTAATCCACAATACTACGATGAAGTCAGCGGACCCCGAAGGTCATGCTTCATCAACCACATACCATAATCGAGCAAGAACCACCTATATCAAACATAGGTACCGAACAAGAATTCTCCAAAAGAGAACCCGACACACACCTTCCTTAACCGAAGGATTTCACCTTGCTCACCAAACACGTCCATTATCTCTCAACGAGATTTACCACATTACCGCCTCGGTGGGATTCCAATCCAAACCATAAGTACAATTTATCCGAAATCGCACTCTACCACGAATCGACCCAAAACTAGGTCTCGGTAAAAATTCCAGATCTACCAAAATCATCATCCGAAATATCACACTAACACTTTCCTCGCGCAGGAGTGCGACTCCCCCACTTGGAAACACGTTCCTATATCACAACTCGTACACCCGTACGATGCTACCAAAGGTAGACTTTACCAACAATTGGGTACACACGACCCATCACCACACCTTGCTCTAACCTTGAGCACACGAAGGATTTCAATCAATCCTTAAACACTTCGAACGAAAAGTGTACCACGATTACACAAACCATACCCTCGCAATTATCCAATTGCTTTAGTTTGTCAAGTTTCACTTAGTCACTCATGTACCTAAGGGCTTCTCCCGGGACCCTAAGTACAATGTAACCACAACACAATCGGAGTCGACACCACGCTAGTAGGTATAAAAGAGGCACCTAATGTCGCGTCATAAAGACTCCATTACCAACATACGTCAAGATTTTAAACACTCGATCTCAAAGGTTCCAATCACCCGACGAACCCCATGGTTCATCACTTCAACACAGAAGCGAACACGCGCTTAACAATCGAACACCAAATCCATTTCCGTGGCTTGGTAGTAACATTTCCCAAATACTAAGGAATGCTTGGTTGCACCAAGTCTTACGCCCTTCGTCCCAAAAATCAAACATCGTCACAGGGTACTTCCATTAGGAACGTCACCCTTAACAATAACATGCACAACACAATGCATCTAACAAATCCGAACCTAAACGCCACATAAATAAATATTCAAAAGACATATTTATTAAAACGAAACGTACCTCAACGTCTCCTTGCGGCATTCGCCGCCGCCAACTCGGGACAATCCGGCTTGCGATGTCCCTCTTTATGACAATAGTAGCACATTCCGTCATCACTTCTCGGCATTGTGCATTCCCACAACTTGTGACCCCTAACGCCACAATTGAAACATCTAGGCGCACGAGATTCCACCGCGCCCTTTACCACTTTACTCGTACTCGCACTCGGACCCTTAGTCCTCTTACTCGGAGCACCATAAGAAACAATCCTTCCCTCACTTGAAGGTTCGCCCTTTTTCGATCGCGTATAAGACTCGAAACCTCTAGCCACCGCAAATAACTCCGCAAACGACTTCGCGTAACCCCGGCTAATTTTGCTTTTCAAGTCATCGCTCAAAGTTCGATAGAAATCCTCCATCAACAAACGATCATTCCCCAAATATTCCGGGCAAAAACGAGCCTTCGACATAAAAGTCGTCTTTAAAGTATTCAAGTCCATAGAACCCTGTTGCAAATTTCGCAACTCACAACGCAATTCCGATAAATCGGCTGAAGTTCGGAACTCCTCGAAGAATTCCTCCTTAAATTCGTCCCATGACAATGCCATAAACGTCTCACCACCGACAAGATCAATCTTGCCATCCAACCAATCCTTCGCCCTACCTCGCAACAAACTAGTAGCGAGTCTCGTCTTTTTCTCGGGTGGGCATTCCATAGTACGAAAACACCCTTCGACATCCGAAACCCAAGTCGTACTCACCAAAGGATCCGGTTTCCCATCATACATAGGGGGTTTAGTCCTCATGAAGCTCTTAAGACAACGCTCCATTTCACCCCTATTTTGGAATTCGGAATACTTCCCATCCATTTCTTCTCGAAACGCCCTCATTTGCTCCGCAACGGCGGCCGTAACTCTAGCGTTAAATTCCGTGTCGTTCGTCTCGGTCTCGTTTCGCGTCGTCATTCTAAAGAATGCAAAACGATTAGTCCACGCACGTATAAAACGACACGCACAACACCCTCCCATCTTGCTAAACACTCGTCGTACATCACTTGTTAGACACGATTTGCACCCGTAATAAGGTCTGCAAGTTCTTATTACGCACGCACGCCGCATCGACTCGTTAGTACAACGACCGCCTCGCTCGATGCTATAAACAAACACAAACAAAATTCTACGCGATAGAAGCACACGCGAGAATTACACCACAACACAAATAATATATTAATAATATCCGCATTACTAATATAAACGTTAGTCGACCTATAAACAAGGCACTAACTAAACCCGTTCCTGACCCGTAATCCTACAAGTCCCGCAACAAATTACGCGCACACAAAAGTCTAAGTCTAGGCACTTATCTCAAGTCACCTAAATCCCTTAGACCATGCTCTGATACCACTTGTAACAACCCAAACCATACCGCGTATAAAACCCCGTTAAATTTCATGACAAAAAATTTTTTTTTTTTGCTGTTGGCTGAGTTGCGCGGCGCGCCAACAGGTTGCGCGGCGCGCAGAACCTGTCTGGCAGCCCGCTGTCCGGTTTTCCTTGAAATGTGAAAATGTTTGACCCGTTCCCGACGTTTTTAGCCAAAACGCTTTTAACCATGAATTCATACATATAAAACTAACACGTTTAATTAATAAAATTAAGTTTACGAAGCGGGTCCCACATCGACCCATTTTACCACCTTAAGTACCAAAATACCATTTTCGACTTTAAGACTTTAATACAAAACAAAGCCGAGCATGGCGATCGGGAATACACTACCCAATCCTAAACAATCCAAAAGCAAGTCTCTAAAGCAAGCTATGAAAGTCTTCTAGTCCTCGCACTTACCCGAGCCACCGTCCGCATGCGATCTATAAAAAGAGTCAACAACGAGAGGGTAAGCTAATGCTTAGTGAATGATAACATACTACATACATATATATGTATAAAATGAATACGCCACACAAACAAATACCGCATACCGGGGCATCCAAGTATAAAGCATCTACACTAAGCATACCGTACGATCTAAGCAACGAGCTAAAGATACAACACAAATAAGAGTCCACCAACGACAAAGTGAACATCGCCAAATAGCTACACCCGGAGGGTTAGCTACAACACAACAACACATTAATATATAAACAATAATAATAATGCACAAGGTTAACCCCTTAACCTCAATCACACGAACATTGGCCGAACTACCCGAGCCTTGTGAATTCGCACAACCCGAAATTCACTTCTCAACCATAAGATGACCGAACAACCCGAGTCATCGTGAATCCGCACTACCCGAGATCCACTACCTCAATAAGGTGACCGAACAACCCGAGTCACCATGAATCCGCACTACCCGAGATTCATTTCTCATTACTAAAGCCCACGGTCACGGGATTATAAAATCCACCACATCGGGGTCATCCACAACACAACCATATCAACCCTTCGCCATTAGGGTTATAACAACCAAATCACAACCATGTGTGATAATGTGCACACAAAATGTGCACCTCGCCAAAGATGGTCAACCAAAACGCACAACCGTACCAATTGGACTTATACACAAGTCCATCAAGTCCACCTATATGTGAAGTGAGCTCTATAACCGAGAATTACTTCACCCGACCCGCACCCATCCTACACATACATATGCACATAGGATATTATCACTCACCTTGAAGTCTTGAAGAAAGCTTCCAAGTAATCCGCAACTCGTCAATGGAAAGTACCTATTCCATTATCACAAATATCACAACACAATTAGGATGGATTTACAAACCACCCAATTCGACCCTTAGTGCAATTTCGACCCAAATGCACTTCCAAGCACAAACCGTATCCGAACTAACCAATAATCACTAACACAAGTGAGAATGGTCATAATATGCTAAATAAACCCGAACTCAAGTGTTAAACACGTGTCATACCCATTTTGACACTTAAACCCTAATTTTGACCCATAAAGGTCAAAATCTCATCCTTTACAAGTTTTGCCACCAAAACACATTTAACTCGGTCTTATACTTCAACTTAATCCATTTTAAGTTTATAAACCTCATTAATTCGCCAATCGGGTCATAATTACCACCAAACCCTAATTTGACCCAAAGTCAAAGTTAGTCAACCAAACAACCTCCAATGGGTTCCAATACTTCCATAATCGCTAACTAAAGTGATTAAACTAAATTTCAAGTTCTAAACATGGCCAATTTGTTCACCAACCCAAAATCCACCAACAATTAACAATAAACCCGATTACTAGCATCACTAAACCCATTTCATCACCTAAAAGGGTATTACAACAAATTTACTCAAAACCCTAACTTGAATATCAAATTAAATAGATGAAATTCGGAGTTTGAGCTTACCAATACTATCACCGCGTAGCCGAGAACGAAAGGAACAACTTTAAAACCCGAGACTTTGATCGATTCGAGCTTCTTCTTCCCCAAAACCTCAAATCTCTCTCTAGACCTCTTTCTCTCTCTAAGAATGGATGAGGATGAAGAATGGATGTGAAATGATCCAAAGTTGGATCTAAACCAACTGATAATGCCCACAAATCCGGCCCCATGTGAAATTACCCAAATACCCTTCATTTAAAATAAATAAAACAAGATAGGTTCTGTCAGCGCCATTTTGCGCGGCGCGCACCAGAACCGCGCGGCGCGCAACAGGCCAGTTCCAGCTTCTTTTGCCTTTTAACTAATACAAATAGCCAACGCAACCAAAACCCGAATGTTATAAGTACATAAGTACGTAATATAAATATTTGGGTCTTACATAAAGTTTGAATATGATTATTACCTTGTATTAGAAAGATAACCTACTGTAAGTAACAAAGGTTTCTTGATCTTGGATGATTACTTGGAATGGATTTAGAAAACTTGGAAGTAAACTTGCAATCTTGAAAGTATTCTTGATTTTATGAAACTAAAACTTTTGAAATTTATGAAGAACACTTAGAACTTGAAGATAGAACTTGAGAGAGATCAATTAGATGAAGAAAATTGAAGAATTAAAGTGTTTGTAGGTGTTTTTGGTCGTTGGTGTATGGATTAGATATAAAGGATATGTAATTTTGTTTTCATGTAAATAAGTCATGAATGATTACTCATATTTTTGTAATTTTATGAGATATTTCATGCTAGTTGCCAAATGATGGTTCTCACATGTGTTAGGTGACTCACATGGGCTGCTAAGAGCTGATCATTGGAGTGTATATACCAATAGTACATACATCTAAAAGCTGTGTATTGTACGAGTACGAATACGGGTGCATACGAGTAGAATTGTTGATGAAACTGAACGAGGATGTAATTGTAAGCATTTTTGTTAAGTAGAAGTATTTTGATAAGTGTCTTGAAGTCTTTCAAAAGTGTATGAATACATATTAAAACACTACATGTATATACATTTTAACTGAGTCGTTAAGTCATCGTTAGTCGTTACATGTAAATGTTGTTTTGAAACCTTTAGGTTAACGATCTTGTTGAATGTTGTTAACCCATTGTTTATTATAACAAATGAGATGTTAAATTGTTATATTATCATGATATTATGATATATAATATATCTTAGTATGATATATATACAGTTAAATGTCGTTACAACGATAATCGTTACATATATGTCTCGTTTCGAAATCATTAAGTTAGTAGTCTTATTTTTACATATGTATTTCATTGTTAATACACTTAATAATATATTTACTTATCATTTAACATAATTAACCAAGTGCATCAATATCTTAATATGATTCATATGTACCTAGTAAGACGTTGTTATAACGATAATCGTTATATATATCGTTTTCGAGTTTCTTAAATTAATAGTCTCATTTTTATGTATATAACTCATTGTTAAAATACCTAATGAGATACATACTTATAATAAAATCATGTTAACTATATATATAACCATATATATGTCATCGTATAGTTTTTACAAGTTTTAACGTTCGTGAATCACCGGTCAACTTGGGTGGTCAATTGTCTATATGAAACCTATTTCAATTAATCAAGTCTTAACAAGTTTGATTGCTTAACATGTTGGAAACACTTAATCATGTAAATAACAATTTCATTTAATATATATATAAACATGGAAAAGTTCGGGTCACTACACCAACCTACCTTAATACGATGAGTCACGTCCTCGTCTATCCTCCCTGATTTGTGGAGGACCGAACCTAGATATCTAAACGACTCTTGTGGTTGCAAGATCTGGTCCCCAATGCTGATATTCCCTCCAACATTTAGTTCATCCTCAGTCCTACTGAATTCGCACCTTAGATATTCCGTCTTTTGTCTACTGATCCGTAGCCCATTTTGTTCTAAGGCCTCCCTCCAACGTTCTAGTCTTCTATTAAGTTCATCCTTTTGTTCCGATACAAGCACGATATCATCGGCAAAAATCAGACACCAAGGGATGTTCTCTTGTATTCCTTGAGACAGCTCGTCGAGGATCAAAGCGAAAAGGAAAGGACTAAGGGCTGATCCCTGGTGCAAGCCTACTTCTATCGAGAAATACTCTGTGTTTCCCACAGGCGTCCTAACACAGGACTTCGCCCCATCGTACATATCTATAATAGCTCTAATATACTTACTTGGGATACCCCTAACATTAAGGGTCTTCTAAATCAGCTTTCGCGGTACGCTATTATAGGCCTTTTCTAAGTCTAAGAAGACCATCTCTAGACCCTTTTGTTTCTCCCTATACTTCTCCATAACACTTCTTAAAATATGAATTGCCTCCATCGAAGAGCGCCCTGGCATGAAACCAAATTGGTTTTCTGAAACCGTAGTTTCGCGTCGAAGTCTAGTCTCAATCATGTAAAATGAAGTATCTTTAAAAAGAACAAATTAAATGAAGCAAAACTCACCCAAAGTGTACTTTCATCCAATTAACATGTTAATCTATATATTGTAAAATTAACTTTAATGAGGGAAAGAATGTTCGCGCTGCTACGAGAATTGGATTCACATATTACCTTAAATTTTTTGGCTTAAGGAATATTGGTTAATATCTTTCGTAACCACTTTAAACTTTAAATATTGTGTTTGCATTTCTTCCCTAACTTGTACTTTTTTGCAAAAACATATGTTACACTAGCACAAGATCAAATGATTTTGACTAGATTTTTATTGAAATAACGGTGTATGATGAGCTAAAAAAACTCTATCTCCCTCCTTTTGGAGTTATGCCTTAACGTCTTGTGTGTGCATACTAAATATGGTTCCTATCAAATAAGTAACCAAGACACAGTAGCGATTTTAGGATCAATATTCAATGGGATCCTAAAAAAAATTTCGATAACATTCTTGCACAAAATATTGAATGTGTCGGGTCAAATCGGGTCGGGCGCGCCCAAAACACAAAAATAGTTTCATCTCGTTGACTTGGGTGGTAGTGTGCCATGCTCGGAAGCTATCCCGGACCAGAAGTTCATTCAAATCAATTTTTGTGTACTTTCTGAAAGGGGCTTGATGCTCATCCTCTTCAAGTACTAAAAAATAAATTTTTTGTGATAAATTTTGAAAAACTAGTGGTGTCACAAGACTCCACCGGTCCTCACCTAAAAAGACACCATGATTTATCTTATAGGAAACCTTGCAAGTTGTTTTTTTGGACATCATTTTGAGATCACCCAGTGGGACTAATTCACCCACGCGTTTATCTCTCGTAGTTGCATAACCCGCCCCCAACTACTGCCCTGGAGGAATCCCGGATCAATCCGAGGGCATGACCGGTAAAACCTCCCCTCTCTGCTGCCCTGCACTAAGCGAAAGGCGACCTGGGTCAGGTTAGGGATAACATTGAGTGTAATGTTGCAGCCCAGCGACGTCGAATTCCTGACCTCTCGCTTAAGAGAGGCATGCCAATACCAGTTGAGCTACAAGCCTACAACTCAATGTTTACCTTGCAAGTTGTTTTACTTGCGGGTCTGGAGTTGTGAATATCATGTACGACGTGGATTTCTAGCAAACTTGAGTCTAGAACCGTCAAATGTATTTTTGTGGGGTACCAAAAGAAAATGACACAGAACTATTTTACAATTCCATCGAGAAAACATTGTTTGTTAATTGAGGTGATGAATTTTTAGAGAGAAATCTTCTTTTGAAGCTAGCGGGAGCAAAGTAGATTTCGAAGAAATTTAAAGTGTACAAGATACAACATCTTTAGTTCGCGCTGCAAACGTATTTAGCATGATCTTACTGATCTAGAGGCACATCATGAAACACGTTTCATATACGACTCGATGGATATGGAATTTTTCATGACCGAAGAAACTTAACTATGGGATTATTGCGAGCCACTAACGAACTAAGAAGCCAAGTATTCAGATATGCAATACAAGAAAAATAACCAAGTTTGAATTTAGTTTATTATCTTCGACTCAATCCATGCCATCTATGTTTTCTGAGTTCATTTTAATTTAAAAAAAAAAAAAAGACTAAAATGTTTGTTTTCAAGCATCAGAAGCCTGTTTTATTCCTAACTTTGATATTTTTTTTTTTTTTTTTTTTTTGTACGGCAAGCTTGCATCAGTCCGGACCGAAGCCTAGTCATCATTTGCAGATACACACGCGTTCGGGCAGGAAACCCGAACCATATTACAGGGATCCGAACCTTAAACCATCCCGAGGGGCAGGCGGGTCAGATCTGAGTCCTGAATAGGTCGGTAAAACCTTCCCAGGGGCAACCCGGCTTATGGTAAGTAAGCCTACCACGGGTATTTTTAAAGAGTGGTTTTAAGTTGATGTACTGTATTTTAAACATGATTGTACAACTTTATCCTAGAGTACCTTCCGCACCTACTACACCCTCTCACTCATGACACCCTTTTCCGTGTTGTCGAATGTCGTAACTCAAACCCTGGCCCGTTTGAACACACATTCGCTTCTGCCCATATTGCGATGTCTTTGCCCTTTCCATTTACTGAATGGTGATCTCAAACTTTCCGAACTTTCTTCGGTTCGTAGACATGCATTAGACCACTCTTAACTATGACGGTCCGTCATGGGATCACTGACTGCCACATCAGCGCCACATCAGCACCTTCTTCCCATAACTAACCAACCACTAAATGCTAACATCCATGAGATACCATCACTTGGTCCCACCTCTATTTTTTTTTATTAAACTTTTATATAACAATTAAAATTCTAAAAATAAAAGTTTTATTAATAAAAAAAACATTACAAATTCCTAAAAAAAAAAAAACCATTACAAAGTCCTAAAATTAAAAAAAAAAAAAAAGTACAAAGTACTAAAAAAAAAAAACATTACAAAATCAAATTAGTCATCGTATTCGTCCTCCTCTTCGTCGTCCTCTTCATATTGGTTATTAGTTCCCGAAGGTCCTGCTTCATTTGCCAAAGGTCCTGCTTGTTGGTTAGGTCTAATACGTGCATTTGGTGGTAAACTCCAAATGTGTTCGATAAGGTTGTCTCGGAGGAAACGATGAATGGTAGAATCTCGCAGTTCTTTGTCCATTCGCAAATGCGTATCGAATCTTTCTCTTATTGATAATGAACGACGAACCGATTGATAATCCTCCTCTAACCCATAAAAAGCTCGACCATTATCTTCAGTTATCATGCTGTGTAAAATCACGCACGTATACATAATGCACTGGATCTTCTCGATATAGAATTGTCTTGCAGGACTTTTAATGATTGCAAAACGACCTTGAAGAACACCGAAAGCTCGTTCGATATCCTTTCTTGCTGACTCTTGGTACCTTTTGAATTTTGTTGTTTTTGGTTCAACCGTACTTTTGAACGATTTCACAAGGGTCGTCCAATCAGGATAAATTCCGTCCGCTAAATAATACCCTTTTGTAAAATGTTTCCCATTCACCGCATAGTTACACGGTGGGGCTCTATCTTCAAGTAACTCTTTAAATAAATCGGATTGATTTAACACATTGATATCATTATTTGAACCAGCTGGTCCAAAGTAAGCGTGCCAAATCCACAAATCATACGAGGCGACCGCTTACAACATTATTGTTGGGTGACCATGATCGCCTCGTGTGTATTGACCTTTCCAAGAAACTGGACAATTTTTCCAAGCTCAATACATACAATCTAGATTACCGAGCATGCCCGGAAAACCATGTATTTGCTCATGTTTTGTAATTAAACGTCGAACATCATGAGTATTAGGTTTTCTTAAATATTCGGTTGAAAATAAATGTATAACACTTTTGCAATAATTTTCTAAACAACGGTATGATGTTGTCACCAATATGCAAAAACTCATCAAAAATATCAGGAGCAACACCGTATGCTAATTGTCGTATAGCGGATGTGATTTTTTTGATAAATAGTAAATCCAAGTAAACCGGTTGCATCCCTTCTTTGATGAAAATATTTAAAGTATGAAGGAATAGGTTCATGAGAATAACCGAGTATACCTGCGGATATACGGTTAAACAATCGACGGCTCATTCGAAACCTTCTTCGAAATTTATCTTCGGGGAAGGTTTGGTGTGTCGGAAAAGTAATCATTCCACAAGACTGTAGCCCTTCCAGCCCGATCTCTATGAAAATATCTTCTTGGATTTCTCGGAATAGGTTGTGGATTTTCTTCCTCTTCTTCGGCATCTAAAAAATCAAGAATTTCGAGTTGTTGCGGATCGTACGCACTTGTTACTTGTGCGAGGTCTTCTAAATCGTAATCGATATTATTCATTGTTTGGATATTGTTGTAGATAGAGTGTAATATTAATGTTGAGTGTGTATTTGTTGTAGAGTTGTGGAGTTATTGTGTTGTGGAGTATGTATAAATATAGGAATTTAAGAAATAAAAAGAATATTAAATAATTAATATAGCCGTTATTAATTTAAAAAGTAGCCGTTTCTTTTACCACCTTCCGTGATTCATATTGTCTTTGCAAAGCAATTCTATAGGGCGGTCGATCAAGGGCTAGTCGATGACTATACGCTAGTATCGGCGCCCTTGAAGGGCGTGGCCAACCACGGACCAACGGCGGCCACCGATACTAGTCTACTCCTCTTATAGTCTAAAAAATTTACAAAAGATATGTCAAACATGGAAAACTTGTACCATGGTCATACAGCATTGCAATTTACAATATTACAGCATCCAACGATCATATGAACAAATTTGTTGAAGTAAAAAAAGTAGCCATTAATCAAAATAGGTACTAAAAATTGTGTCAGAAACATCAGAAATGCACTCTTAACTGTGATCCTTGTAATCAATCTGATTTAGGTCGTTCGTGTAGTTTGGTCTCCGCTACTAAATCCATAATATATTGATTCAATTGGTTGCCAAAGGTCTTGGTAGAGAACCTGGTGGCAACATGGGTTCGTGCATTTGCGCCCATTCTTTCAGCCAATGAGGGATCCTTTAAGAACTTGGCCATGGCAGACGAGAAGCTTTGTGGGGTCGGGTCACACAAGAACCCAGTCTCACCATCTTTCACTGTCTCAACTGGTCCACCACTATTGCAGGCTATCACGGGTTTATAGGCGGCCATGGCCTCCAGTGGAACGATTCCAAAATGTTCATCCTGAAAATTCAATCCAACCAATCTTCAGTTCCAAAAAGTACAATTGGAAACACATTCATAAACTTTAGCAGATCTTGCAGTTAAACTAGATGGTTTCTTTACAGCAATTATACCTCATTCTATATTATATGGGTCAAACATAGAGTATGCTTAATGGTCCCATACACAGGTAAATGAGCATTTTGCGTACATACACGGTGGATCTTGTAAAATGGGTGGGCGGTGTAATAGGCCAAAACGAGGTTCAAGTTGAAAATGGTGTTCTTACAACAGATTGGGTTGCCCAAGAACATAATACCTCCATTTTTCAACAGATAATATGATTACAAAAATCATTTCATTATTATAAATTTTATACAGTAATAATGATCTACTTTTTTAAAAACAGAAATTGTAACATTCACTACAATTATTCAGCGCTGTTATCATGTTCTTGGAGACTATAGGCATTAAAATTACATTTTGGTTGACTTTCAGCCCGTTAGACTAATTTCAGATTTAGCAAACTTCTTTGATTTGACTTGTTAGGTATAAACCAAAACCACTCTACCCAATCAATGCATTTGTAAGTGAATGAGGTTGAAATTTCCACTTCTATTTAAAAAGAAATTTATGATGTAGAGTACTTTATAAGGTACCTTGGGAGTATACATGACACACAGGCAATCAGAGAGAAGGGCATTTCTTTCGGAAGTGGAACAAGACGTGATGAACTTGACCTGGTTAGAAACACCTTTAATATCTGCCAAGAATTTTAGTTGCTCCAAGTAGTCAACATTTTCTTTCAACCGCTTATCGAATCCTCCTGAAAAGAAAAGCATGATGATTAGGAAGAACTGAAGAAATAAAACTTTAGTAATATGAGTGAAATTTGTGCAATCAAGTACAGAACTCAAAGACCCTGTGTATCTACAGACCTTTAAGGAGGTGTTTGTTATTGCTTTTTGAGATTGATTTTCTGATTATCACGTTTAGAAATCGCAAATAATCGTTTTTGAGTGTTTGGCAAATAAATAAATTTAATTGATTATTCACGTTTGGAACCCATCAAAACGCAGAAATTAAGAAGGGAGGGATGAGTTGCTGTGGGGAAAACTCAGTTGCTAAAACCAATTCATGTCATTTTAATTTACAATTTTACCCTCATTTTGCTATACCAAAACGGCTACTGTATCTGAACTTTGACCACCTATTCTTCCTAGACTTGCTTCATATATCAGTTATCAATCAACTAATATTGATAAAAAAAAAGTTTATTATCAGACTTTGCCACGTGATTCATAAATAATACTCCGTATATACTTCAAATTCAATTTTTTTCATGCTTTTTTTAACTTCAAATGTTATGTTATGTTATGTACGAGTATTACAGAGTATATTTTTATGATTGTACCCAGTAAGTTTTAATTTATTTCAATATATATTACATTCTTAGTTTTTAAACATTGATCGAATCTAAGAATCTAACGTATTCTACTATTTTTTCTAAGTTTATATTTTTTATAAAGAGTTTTCGTTAACATACTTTATATTATGGGACATTGATTTTGCATATTTGATTACTTTAAAGCAATGTCCTCTTTAGTAAATTTACATGTTAAAATATCAAATAATCTAATTTTCACAAACACTCAAAAACTGATTATTTGATTATTACGATATCAAACAGAATAATCAAATCCAAACACCATTTATTAAAACCACGTTTTGCTGCAGCTGATTATTTGATTATGATTATCCAAAACGCATAATCAATTTTCAAAACGCAAATCCAAACACCCCCTAAATATATATACTTAAATTGAACAGAACGCGCCAAAAATACCTCCTTACGATAAATTAAAGCAGTATAACAGGTATGAGTAAGTCTTATATAGTCGAGGTGCGATTTTTCATATAACAACTCAAGTATTATATTGAAAACAAAAATAACAATTCATGCCATAAGGAAGGTGAATTCTTCCATTTGCAGACATATTTTATACAACAAAAAATTATATGAGAATCTAAAAATCTACTCTTGTATGATAGCTTGAAGTCAAAGGCACTTACCTGCAATAGTCAATGTCGCATCAGGAGAGCCAAGCATTGCAAATGCCGATATTACCAAATCCATGTTCTTTTTCCTTTCAAAACGGTTGATTGAAAGGAAATTCAACCTGCAGAAATGATAATTGGAAGTAAAACCCTAAAACCAGAGAGGTAAAAACTTAGAATAAAGGCTCACTGAACCTCAAACTAGTAAGATACCAAGAGAAAAAGAGCATTTGCTTTACTTGTAAGCATTCGGTTCGCTGAACTGATCCACATTTACAGCTGGATAAAGCACGGCTGGTTTTATCCCCAAAGCATCAAGCCGCTTAAAGGTTGCAGCAAAAGTAGATGCAGTAAATTTGCTGTTAACAAGAATCAGATCTGCCATCCCCGTTGTTAATTGTTCTAAAAAGTTTATGGGCATCCGATATATCCTTCTAAGAAGAGTCGTGTGTTTAGCCAGCAACAAATCAGGAAAATGACAATAGAAAACAACCTAAATCGAAAACACAAGAATTAATCAATAAACACTGAACGACATGTAACATAATAAAACTATCCAATATGTAACTGGCGTAACCTTTGTAGACTTCTTTAACTTCATAATTGGAACGACAACAGAGACTTGATCAGTGATTACAACATCAAAAGTTTGCCACTTAAACAACACACAAAGAGCTACGAATATGCAACGCAGGTACGCACATACAGCATGAAAACGATAAAAGATATGCCTAGGAAGAAAAGATCCATATACTGTAACTTCAAATGTACCTGTATACATACAGAAAAACACATGTTTTGCACGTAAATGAAGCAATAGATGGTTATTGAAATCACTAGATTAGCAAAACTAATTTTCCTCACCGGCTAAAGTTTCCTCGAAACAACGAGTCCTGTCATGATGAGAAGTGAATATGTGAACATCATGACCATGAGATGCAAGTTCAACTGCTGCATCAACTATTAACCTTTCAGCTCCACCTAAAACAACACGAAAACATTATATATTATGCACTCCACTAGTATTATCGTTATATTCGCAAAATATCATAAAACGAGGTATCTAGGGTTTCAAAATCAACTGCAAAACTTCACTATTAACAGAGGATTAATCAGACGATCTTATAAGGCGGTTATGTATACTGTTGATTACACGGTAACATCAACAAATCTTCAATTGATGCATACAATTCTAATCTAAAGGGATATAAACACACATGGATCATATATATACAGTTACTAACACTGAATCAAAGCTACAGAGCATGAAAACTCATAATTGCACAAAGCGATTAAAAAAAGGGAATCGAACGAACAGTTAGGAATTAAAATATTTTATACAGTATAACTGTAATTGTTTGTGTGGAAATGAATACCGATTCCGAGATCAGGATGAATAATTGCGATGTTCATCTTCGAGTCGTTATTCTTCGCATCCATCGCCTTAAACACTTTTGCTCTGTTTGCTAATCAAAAGGGGGTTTACACTTTACAGTTGAAAACAAGTGCTGTTTTTGTTGAGCAAATTAAATTAACATAACTTACCCTTTAAGTATACCATAAAGTCTTGTTTTGGTTCTTGATATTACGTTGTAAGCTGTAAGCCTGTAACCGCTCTTTTTTTGGGTTCATTATTAGTCTTTATTACTACTATTAATTAATTTTAATACTAGAAATGGGTCCGACACGGGCTTCGCTGCATGTCCCGTTTTTATCGACTCCGGGTCGTATTTGGTGGTCGTTACATGAAAATTATAAATGAAGGACTAAAGTTACATATATATCTTGTTTTTCTAGCTAATGTTGCGTAGTAGATCGCTAGAATAAAACAAATGGTTGTTGCTCTTTGCTCTTTGGATCCTTTTTGGGGGGCCTGCAACTTTATCAAAGAGCACGATCTTATGTACCCGCATCAGTACAATCGCGAAGCTGATAACCACAATGAATAAGATATTGTTCCATACGCTATTCAGTTTAACAATGTTTGTCCTCAGACATTGAATTTGAAGTTCAATACATGGATCACAAATTAAAGACTTTAACATGGTAGAATAGTTAAAAAATTGTTACCAAAACCTTGAATAACTTGATCAGTGGGATTGTTTTTGCCCATGCTATGAATGAAAGTGAGTCCACTAACATGGATTCGACACTTATTAAACCAAAGTAAATAATGACGATTAAACTAAAGTTAATTAGAAATCTTATTTTACTATACCTTGACAAAAAGAACTCAGAAACACCGTCCAAAATTGTAACCCAACGCCTTCTATCACAAACCATAACCGACAACCTGAAAAACAAAAATATTCTACTATACCTTGGCAAAAAGAACCCAGAAACACAGTCCAAAATTGTAACCCAGCACCTGATATCACAAACCAAAACCCACAACCCAAAAAACAAAATTAATGAGAATAAGAACTGAAACAACGAATCACCCATAAGAACAATCAAGTAAATAACAAAAACACAAAACAACGGAACAAAAAGGTATTCAACAAAAATCACGCTTACCTTAAAACAATGCCAGATTAAATGTATCACTGCAAGTAGGCTTTAGTCAATTGATAACCCAAATTGATGAACTACAAAGAACGCTCACAAACATCAGAATCAAAAACATTATTAAAATGTAAAGGCTGAAAACAATATGTAAAGGAGTTAGCTAGTACAACAAACCAAAAAGTTTCACATGTTACTGCTTACTTTTAATAGTCTCATTATCATCACTTCAGGTTGAAATAATACATTTGAAAAGTGTCTCACTTTTCCCAACTTGAAATCTTGTTCATTGAATCATAGTCCTTTGCACCTTCATTCAATAAAATCCAAGCATTATTAGTTGGGAAATTTGAGATACAATGAAAATAAGAAAATAAATGCAGAGAAAAATGTATGAATGTGCTTCTATTTATATCATTTTCTCATCCAATATTTCAAATAGATAGCTCAATTTATATCACATTCAACAATGCACATAACACAATTCTATTTAATAAATGAAAGCAGCTGTAAAATATACCATACCATTTATCAAACACTTTTTATGCATTTGAATAGTCGCAACTTAATTGACACTTGCACACCTGCATCAAAACTCCTACAAAATTGACATATAGCTTTAATCAAAAGATTGCAAAACGCACTTGTAGCATCTCACATGTAAAAAAACTTACATTTATGTGTTGGTATCCAAAGACACATCCATCTCCACGTCACTATTAAGCAATAATTAAGATACATTCGATATGCATAACTATGACACCATCACTATATAGATGTTTTTGACTACATGAAACCTCACCAATCATATTACATTTGAAACAATTATAGTGATGAAAAGTTCAACATACATGGATTGAAATAGATTGAAATCTTTACCATAACAGCTGATCAAGGAGTGAAACAGATTGAAACCCTTATAACTTACGTAAAACGCAATAAAGAGATTGAAATAGATTGAAGGCGTCGGTATGAGATGAAGATGGATAAATTGGTAACAGATACTTCAACTCATTCTTTATTTTATTGATTTGTTAGATCAAAGATTAACCTCGTCAAAAATAATGACAGTAGTAGCGACAATGACGATGGTGGGGACGATGGCGCCTGTGGTATCGACGATGACGGTGGTGGCACGACGATGGAGGGTGTTTGCAATCAGTGAATATGAACGTGGCTATCCCAGTGTTATCGAACGCTTCAAATTATGAAGAAAATAAGAACTGCAGTCGAACTCGAAACATAAGTTATCAATCGCAACGAAACGGAACAAATTGCATATTGAAGAACAAATTCATAGTAATATAATATCAAATGCTACAAATAATAATAAAAAATGTAATCGAAACAGGAACATAAGTTAACAATCGCAAGTTAAGAGCTATAGAATAATAGAAATAACAAAAATTTAACCTGAATGCTAGTGAAGGTTTTTTTAGTTCCGGTAGTGAACATCAAACATAGTTGCTAATACAAATGCAAACTGAATAAGATCTTTGCTTATCTTGGCAAAATATATATTTTTTGTGTCAATCAGTAGGCAACTAAGTCGCTACCTTGTCTCTGGATGGCTAACAAAATTGTTAAAAGAGGCTGCCAAGTCCAAAGATGGCAGCCAACGTCTAAAACACCAACAAAATAAGACAAAATCTGCTTATAGAAAGCCCTATACAGTAAGTGAACCAACAAAAATTAGTATATAAGTAAATAAAGGTCGTTGTGCAACACAAACCATGATCACTGTTTGGCGCAATCATCACAACCGAATGCCAACAATGAAGGTACAGACTTGAAAATATAGTAGCCTCTTTCACATCCCTCTGCACACAAAATTAAAACATATATCCAATTGATGAATCTGGAGGCCACACTTTACCTTTATTAAAATGCTTTAACAATGAAAATGAATACCAAGTGAACACAATCAAAGTTAATGAGTATTTCTCGTATTAAGCTTTTGTTATCCTTTAAGCTTCTTATCATCAGAATTATTCCATCTTTTCATACGGTTATAATTTTTATCTCTTAAATTCTTATTAGGAGTATCCATTCAATAATTCTTACTCTAATTACATATGCACCAAAAATCATATCGAATCCTTAAAACAACAATATGCATAAAACTTTTATTCAATTTTAATCATAGACCTATCAATTATTAACATAAAAGTGTAAATATGTGATGACCCGGAAATTTCTGACCAAATTTAAACTTTATCTTTAAATGATTTAATGTTTTCGACACGATAAGCAAAGTCTGTAATGTTGATTCTCAAAGTTTTGGAACTATATTCATGTAATCAATTATTCTTTGACTGTTCTCGAAGATTCACGAACAATATATATATAACTTAATGTGCATATATATATATATATATATATATATATATATATATATATATATATATATACATAATTTCAAGTTATTTAGTAAACGATGGTAACATTCGATTATTGATTCGATTGATATTTAGATAAGTTAACTAAAACGTTTAAGATGAACCAGTAAAACACTAATTTGCTACAGTATTTTTGAATTGCTACAGTACCCGAAAAGCTACAGTGTTTTCGAAAATCACTATTTGCTACAGTAAAAAAATTGCTACAGTAACTTTGCTACAGTAAAACACTATTTCAAAATAAAAATGTATATGTATATACTACGAGACGATGATTTATAGAAGTAAATGACCAAAACACTCGAAAGTTTAAGATACACTTTGAGTGATATGGTTTATTGATAATTTAAGGCTATATTTTAACAAAGGTACGAGTCACGAAACGTAAAGAGCCAGTTTTCTCAGCGTACGAAGGGACATTCGAAAAACCGGAACCGGGACATAAGTCGAGTGACGGCGTACGACTTATCGGAACAAAAATTACAAATCAACTATGCACGGGAATAAAATATAATATATAATTAATTAATTTAAATTATATATTATATATATATTATAAAAATATGTCGACGAGCTAGTTGCCAAAATTATGTGAGCTGGAAAAATGGGCCATGCGATCGCATGGCCAATAGCCTTCAGAACCATGCGATCGCATGGGGTCTGGGGACAGGCCACACCTATAAAAGCTCGATCATTTCTGCTTCTGTTTTGATTCAATTACTCCGTAAGTATTTATTTATTTTATTTATATTATTATTATTATTATTATTATTAAGATTAATATTATTATTAATCTTATTATTATTAGTAGTATTAATATTATACATAAAATACTACGACGAGGTCTTGAGCGTGTCACTTTCAAAATGGGTTTTCAAGCGGGATAGAACCAAGGAAATTATGGGTAATGTTCGTGGGTATATTTATGAATTAAACCTAGTGTTTATCATCTTCGTTACGTCTACGTACTTTCCTACAATATTGAATCTCAATATTGATACGTAAGCACTCATATTTTATCTTTTATATATTAATTGTGTATCCATGTCTAGTGCTCGACTATATATATTTATACATACGTGTATGCTAAATTTTGTCGTTAAACAGTTTATAATAGATCACGAATTAAATACATATATTACTGGTAAAAGGTATATGATATACATGTTTTTGGAAAACTGGCGAAAAATCAATAACTTTTCATTTAGATATCGAATAGTTTCGATGAACGGATTAAAAGATATGATCAACTGAATTATAATTGACGTTAATTGGAATTGCTTTTGAATCTGCAATTAATATTTAAACAACTTATTTGTAAGATTGATAAATTGGATTTTTGAATATTACCAACCGAGTAAATGAATTCTTATATAAGGTACGTCTCGTTTTGTTGATCTATTGTCAAAATTGACTTTTTGAAATGACTTTGGATAACTTTTGTATGTCGATCTCGAGCATTAGGATTGTGATACACTATGACCTGACCTAGCTTGATAGACAATTATTGACCAACATATGTTCTCTAGGTTGAGATCTACGATTATTTGGTAATTCGAGTTTTAGTCATATTTTGGTGAACGACTTTATATGCTGCTAAGGTGAGTTTCATTTGCTCCCTTTTTAATTGCTTTTGCAATCTATATTTTTGGGCTGAGAATACATGCACTTTATTTTAAACGCAATGGATACAAGTACATACTAAATTCTATACCGAGTTTGAACCGAAAATCCCTTAGCTTTGGTAACTAGTAACTGCCTGTTATAAGAACTGGTGGGCGCGAGTAGTTGTATATGGATCCATAAGGCTTGATATCCCCGTCCGAGCTAGAGCACTAGCCTTTTAACGGACGTATGCTATTTGAGAAGCGTACACGTTGGTTTGCGTGTATTATTAAGATGATTATACAAAGGGTATAAATTATATACGTTAAGTTTAGTTACCAGGGTGCTCAATTTCGTAAAATATTTTGATAAACGTTTCTGGATGGAACAACTGAAATCTTGTGATCCACCTTTATATACAGATTATACGATACATTAAAACTATGAACTCACCAACCTTTGTGTTGACACTTGTTAGCATGTTTATTCTCAGGTTCCCTAGAAGTCTTCCGCTGTTTGCTTATATGTTAGACAAGCTATGTGCATGGAGTCTTACATGGCATATTTATCAAGGAAATGTTGCATTCACCAAATCATCACCATGTATCTTATTTTGACTGCATTGTCAATAGAATTACTATTGTAAACTATTATTTACGGTGATTGTCTATATGTAGAAATTATCAGATGTCGAAAACCTTTGATTTAAATATTAATTTATGGTGTGCCTTTTCAAAAGAATGCAATGTTTACAAAACGTATCATATAGAGGTCAAATACCTCGCAATGAAATCGATGAATGACGTGTTCGTCCATATGGATTTGGAGCGATCGTCACAAAATACCATCAATTGGGTTGTAGCAGTGAAAGAAGCGGCAACAACAGCCACTATCCGGCGGCCGGCGGAAAGTGTGTGAGAACCTTTATTTACAACCACAGACGGCGGTAATTTTGGGTTGTGTTTGAACACAATCGTTTCTTCAAATTGTTTCTCCAATCAATTAAAGAAAAACCTTCTTCTCAAGGTCTCGAAACCCTAATTTTAAATACATTTACAACCCAAATGACAAAAATACCTTCATATACTAAACATGAACATTAACCCGTTATTTGATTGATATAAAGAAATTAACATTACATATAGCAACTTACAATGAAATGTTCCAAAGCAATACCTGGTATGCATAAAAGTTGTAAATCACCTCAATAGCGGTTAACATAATCTAACATGATTCACCACAAAAAATAAAGAAACAACAAAAACCACACCTTCATTACTGAGATATGATGATTGCAAGAAGGTATTAAACTTTATATGTACATTTTGTTTAATTTTTATAGATCACATATTGTCATAACTTCTTTGTTGTTCATTTATGCATATTTCATGTTACTCTTTTTGATTATTATTGGTACTGGTTACTCTGCATTAGTTATATGAAGACATAGTAAACTACTAAAGTATAATGTACCTATTCTGTACCTTGAGTACAGTTTTTTAAACAGGTCCTCAAGAGTATGTCATAGTAAATCGAATACTAAAAATGTTATCCTCACCATCTACGCCGGATCATTTTATGGGAGGTCTACTACCTGCAAGTGATTATAAAAGCATATACATAATTTTTACATAAAAGGGGCTATCTAAAATGAAACAATACATAGAGATGCAAATATGAGGTTCATCATACCCTAAAACATGACATGAGACGTAAGGTCTTAATAGGACATACATACCAAATTGAATTTGTTACAGTTACTTAATAATAGGCGCGTGTGTGTGTATATATATATATTACGTAACATAAAATAAACTACATTTGCTAATAATCAGAATTCAACCTAAACCTAGATCATTATCTGAAGCAAAAAAAGTAACAGCTTGAATTCGGATTCTAAACACTAAAAACATGAAATAAGAATACAAATCGACTTCAGTACTTACGATCTTGACGACAACGATTTGAAACATTTCAGCAAGCGTAGCTGCACCTGAAACCTCAACTCAATTAACTTCAATTTTAACTTCAACAAAATCATGATGCATAAGACTAAGTTTAATTAAAAAGTAAAACCTTGATGAATTCCACCTAAATATCAAGTCATTTTTTGCATCACCCTAAACAGTTATTCCAGAGCATTTTTTTTACAAATTCATAACAGAACGAAGGTTTACCTGGTCGAAAATAGTGATGGGGGTAGCGACGATGACGGCGGCGACACGAAGGTTTGCAATTGGAGAAGAAGGATGGAGTAAGTAGCTGTGTGGTATATTATTTTTCTTACCATTATATATATATATATATATATATATATATATATATATATATATATATATATATATATATATATATATATATATATATATATATATATATATATATATGGGAAAATCCAAGTGGCTAATAGTATAGAGGATGAAGGTGGTTGCCATTGTTGTGGAGTTTAGGAAGAAGCTTCCAGAGAAATGTGGAGAGGATGGAGTTAGAGGGAGGTTCTTAGGATGTCGTTTTTGCCTTTTAAATAAACAAAACGACCAGTATACTATAGTTACTGTTAACGAATTGTATTAGCCAATCAGACGCTGACATCATTTACCGCAATTTTATATATATATAAATTGAGTAATTTACATTTACATTTACATTTACAATAATAAGTATATTAGCCAACACTAATGAATAGTACTCGGGTGATGTCATCACGACATCACCTATTTCGTCTTTTAGTGATTTTTTTTTATTTTGTTTTTTACGGTTTTTCATCCCGATTATCTGGCCCAACGGAGTGGGCTACTCCGGACCTCTATCTAGTTACCATTACCAATATAACTAATAGACAAAATTTGTCTTATTTTGTTATGAATAGTACTATTTAATTTTTCATTTTTTACAAACCAACCCCCTAACTTTATTTCGTCTTTTAGTTTTTTTTTTTTTACGGTTTTTCATCCCGATTATCTGTCCCAACGGAGTGGGCTACTCCGAACCTCCATCTAATTACCAATATAACTAATAGACAAAATTTGTCTTATTTGTTATGAATAGTACTATTCAATTTTTTATTTTTTACAAACCAACCCCCTAACTTTCATTAAAATACAAATCGAACCCCCTACTTTATACCTATATTATAAATTATTATTTATCCCATCACTAACACCAAAAACACCCACCACGCTTTACAGGCTTCCACACTGCGCTCAAACAGTAGGACCCACATAGGCCACTACTGTGCTACATTTTTTTTTGTCTTCAACGATAAAAGAAGCAACTTTCTTAAAAGGAACAACCCTTCAATGCTACCAAAAGATGTCGAAAAATATTTTTTTTTACAAAGTAGATCAACTAACTTTAACACTAAAAGAAGCAACTTTCACAAAAGGAACAACCTTTCAATGTTAGATGTCGAAAAAAATTCTTTTTTACAAAATAAATCCACAAAAGAAAAGACTTTTTTTTTAACTCGCATTCAAAACGGAGCCCCCGGCGCGAAGCGAGGGCTCCACAACTAGTTCTTAATTATTGACATTTATATTTTGTTATTTATATTTATATTTATTTATATTTATAATTTATGCATGATTTTTCTAAATATAGCCCTAAGGACTATCTTTAAGCTTTATGACATACATTATTGTGGCGATCGCTCCAAATTCATATGGACGAACACGTCATTCATCGATTTCATTGGGAGGTATTTGACCTCTATATGATACGTTTTGTAAACATTGCATTCTTTTGAAAAGGCACACCATAAATGAATATTTAAATCAAAGGTTTTCGACATCTGATGATTTCTACATTGTAAGACCCTATTCCTGTTTCTGACTTTTTAGTTGTTCGGGACGCCGTCCAGGATGGTGGGACGCCGTCCAGATGTTAAAGGCTGGACGCCGTCCAGTTTTTCTGTCTGGCCAGCTGGGTTATTTTAAGATTTTTAGAGGGGCAAAATGGTATTTTCACTTATAGAACGAGTTAAGGCCACAAGATCAGTTCTAGGAGCCTCATTTGCTCCACTAACACCCACACAAACACTCTCATCTTGTTCTAGTGAGAGAGTAAGAGTTTTAGAGAGAGAGGGGTGGATTTGGAGAAGAAGGAGTCGGATTCTCGCAAAAGCTCGGGTTCTAAAGTTGTTCATCTCGCTCCTAGCTACGTTGTGATGGTATTGGTAAGCTCAAACTCCGAATTTCATTGTTTAGATTTGATATTCAATTTAGGGTTTTGAGCTAGTTTGTTGTAAAACCCTTTTAGATGATGAAATGGGTTTATAGTGACTTGTTATTCTTGTCACTTGGCGGGTTTTGGGTCGGTTGACGATTTGGCCTTGATTAGGCTTTGATTTGGAGTTTAATCACTTAGATTAGTGATTATGGAAGTGATGGAACCCTTTTTGGGTGAGTTTGGTTAACTAATTTTGAAATGGGTCAAAATTAGGGTTTTGGTAATGGGTATGACACGTGTTTAATGAAATGTCCCGTTCTTATTGATTAAAAACGTTCCATATTAATTGATTTCGTTGCGAGGTTTTGACCTCTATATGAGACATTTTTCAAAGACTGCATTCATCTTTAAAACAAACCATAACCTTTATTTCATAAATAAAGGTTTAAAAAGCTTTACGTAGATTATCAAATAATGATAATCTAAAATATCCTGTTTACACACGACCATTACATAATGGTTTACAATACAAATATGTTACATCGAAATCAGTTTCTTGAATGCAGTTTTTACACAATATCATACAAACATGGACTCCAAATCTTGTCCTTATTTTAGTATGCAACAGCGGAAGCTCTTAGTATTCACCTGAGAATAAACATGCTTTAAACGTCAACAAAAATGTTGGTGAGTTATAGGTTTAACCTATATATATCAAATCGTAACAATAGACCACAAGATTTCATATTTCAATACACATCCCATACATAGAGATAAAAATCATTCATATGGTGAACACCTGGTAACCGACATTAACAAGATGCATATATATAAGAATATCCCCATCATTCCGGGACACCCTTCGGATATGATATAAATTTCGAAGTACTAAAGCATCCGGTACTTTGGATGGGGTTTGTTAGGCCCAATAGATCTATCTTTAGGATTCGCGTCAATTAGGGTGTCTGTTCCCTAATTCTTAGATTACCAGACTTAATAAAAAGGAGCATATTCGATTTCGATAATTCAACCATAGAATGTAGTTTCACGTACTTGTGTCTATTTTGTAAATCATTTATAAAACCTGCATGTATTCTCATCCCAAAAATATTAGATTTTAAAAGTGGGACTATAACTCACTTTCACAGATTTTTACTTCGTCGGGAAGTAAGACTTGGCCACTGGTTGATTCACGAACCTATAACAATATATACATATATATCAAAGTATGTTTAAAATATATTTACAACACTTTTAATATATTTTGATGTTTTAAGTTTATTAAGTCAGCTGTCCTCGTTAGTAACCTACAACTAGTTGTCCACAGTTAGATGTACAGAAATAAATCGATAAATATTATCTTGAATCAATCCACGACCCAGTGTATACGTATCTCAGTATTGATCACAACTCAAACTATATATATTTTGGAATCAACCTCAACCCTGTATAGCTAACTCCAACATTCACATATAGAGTGTCTATGGTTGTTCCGAAATATATATAGATGTGTCGACATGATAGGTCGAAACATTGTATACGTGTCTATGGTATCTCAAGATTACATAATATACAATACAAGTTGATTAAGTTATGGTTGGAATAGATTTGTTACCAATTTTCACGTAGCTAAAATGAGAAAAATTATCCAATCTTGTTTTACCCATAACTTCTTCATTTTAAATCCGTTTTGAGTGAATCAAATTGCTATGGTTTCATATTGAACTCTATTTTTATGAATCTAAACAGAAAAGTATAGGTTTATAGTCGAAAAAATAAGTTACAAGTCGTTTTTGTAAAGGTAGTCATTTCAGTCGAAAGAACGACGTCTAGATGACCATTTTAGAAAACATACTTCCACCTTGAGTTTAACCATAATTTTTGGATATAGTTTCATGTTCATAATAAAAATCATTTTCTCAGAATAACAACTTTTAAATCAAAGTTTATCATAGTTTTTAATTAACTAACCCAAAACAGCCCGCGGTGTTACTACGACGGCGTAAATCCGGTTTTACGGTGTTTTTCGTGTTTACAGGTTTTAAATCATTAAGTTAGCATATCATATAGATATAGAACGTGTATGTAGTTAATTTTAAAAGTCAAGTTAGAAGGATTAACTTTTGTTTGCGAACAAGTTTAGAATTAACTAAACTATGTTCTAGTGATTACGAGTTTAAACCTTCGAATAAGATAGTTTTATATATATATGAATCGAATGATGTTATGAACATCATTACTACCTCAAGTTTAGTAGGTAAACCTACTGGAAGTGACAAGAAATGATCTAGCTTCAAAGGATCTTGGATGGCTTGAAAGTTCTTGAAGTAGGATCATGACACAAAAACAAGTTCAAGTAAGATTTTTACTCGAATTAAGATAGTTTATAGTTATAGAAATTGAATCAAAGTTTGAATATGAATATTACCTTGAATAAGAAAGATAACCTACTATATATAACAAAGGTTTCTTGATCTTAGATGATTACTTGGAATGGATTAGAAAGCTTGGAAGTAAATTAGTAAACTTGAAGGGATTTTTGAAGTGTTCTTGAAGTGTTCTTCCTATGATGATTATAGCTTGATTCTTGAAGTGATTTTTGATGAGATGATGATTAAATACTGTAAAAATACGTTCATAATAGTGTGTGTGTGTTGAGAGAGAATTAGAAAGAGAATTGGAAGTGAAATGGAGTGAATGATGAGTGGTAATTGGTGAGTGGGGTTAAAAGGAGTTCTAGTTAGTTGACTAGCTCATGGTAGAAGTTAAAATTAATTAGTCATACATGACATAATCAAGATTGGAATCCCATGCTAGTTCCTATTGGTATATACTTATAGTAAGTACGTTTTGAAGCTGTGTATAATACGGGTAAGAATACGACTAGAATTCTTGATGAAAGAAAAGAATGGAAAAGTAACTGTAACCATTTTTGTTAAGTATGAGTGTTTTGATATATGTCTTGAAGTCTTCCAAAAGTATTTTAATACATCTAAATACACTACATGCATATACATTTTAACTGAGTCGTTAAGTCATCGTTAGTCGTTACATGTAAGTGTTGTTTTGAAACCTTTAAGTTAACGATCTCAATTAATGTTGTTAACCCATTGTTTATTATATCTAATGAGATGTTAAATTATTATATTATCATGATATTATGATATATTAATATATCTTAATATGATATATATACATTTAAATGTCGTTACAACGATAATCGTTACATATATGTCTCGTTTCGAAATCCTTAAGTTAGTAGTCTTGTTTATATGTATATAACTCATTGTTAATATACTTATGGAGATACTTACTTATCATAATCTCATGTTAACCATATGTATATCCATATATATATCGTCATGTCGTTTTTACAAGTTTTAACGTTCGTGAATCGCCGGTCAACTTGGGTGGTCAATTGTCTATATGAAACATATTTCAATTAATCAAGTCTTAACAAGTTTGATTGCTTAACATGTTGGAAACATTTAATCATGTAAATATCAATCTCAATTAATATATATAAACATGGAAAAGTTCGGGTCACTACATTTAACACTTGTGTTCGGGTTTAATTGGTGTATTAGGACCATTCTCACTTGTGTTAGTGATTATTGGTTAGTTTGGGCACGGTTTGTGCTTGGAAGTGCATTTGGGTCGAAATTGCACTAGTTGTCAATTTGGGTTGATTTGTATATCCACCCTAACTGTGTTACTTGTTATGTGATAAATGGATTAGGTACATTCCATCGGCGATTGCGGATTATTTGGTAGCATTCTTCAAGGCAACTAGGTGAGTGTTAATATCCTATGTGTATATGTATGTAGTATATTCTCACTCACTAAGCGTTAGCTTACCCTCTCGTTGTTTACATTTTTATAGATTGCATGGATGCGGTGGCTCGGGTAAGCGCGGGGACTAGTGGACTTGCGTAGTTGCTTTAGAAGACTTGCTTTTGGATTTGATTAGGATTGGGTAGCGTGTCCCCAATCCCATGCTCGGTCTATGTTTTGTATAAACTAATGGGTCGAAATAGTCACTTGTGGTATTTTGGGTCGATATGGGCCCGGTGTCGTAAAACTCGGTTTATATTGTGAAAAACTCTTAGTTTAAACTATTGTAATATATTGTGAAAGTGTTTTGGTTTAAAAGTATCGGGAAGCGGGTTTTTCACCTGTGTGTAAAACATTAACTGATCAGAATGTTTTAGTTCATCGGGACGCCATCCCATTTGGCTGGACGCCGTCCTAGCCTTTACAACTGGACGCCGTCCAGATCAACTGTTCCAGAATTATTTTTTTTTGTGTGGCACATTTTCGGAAGGTTAACGGGTTGGGTTGTTACAAGTGGTATCAGAGCATGGTCTAAGGGATTTAGGTGACTTGAGATAGGTGCCTAGACTTAGAATTTTGTGTGTGCTTATTTGTTGCAGGACTTGTAGGATTACGGGTCGGAATGGGTTTAGTTAGTGCCTTGTTTATAGGTTGACTAACGTTTATATTAGTAATGCGGATATTATTAATATACTATTTGTGTTGTGATAATAATTCTCGCGTGTGTTTATATCGCGTAGAATTTTTGTTGTGTTTGTTTATATCATCGAGCGAGGCGGTCATTATACTAACGAGTTGAGACGACGTGTGTGCGTAATAAGGACTTGCAAACCTTATTACGGGTGCAAATCGTGTCTAACAAGTGATGTACGGCGAGTGTTGAGCAAGATGGGGCGGTGTTATGTGTGTTGTTTTATACATTTGTGGACTAATCGTTTTGCATCCTTTAGAATGACGACGCGAAACGAGATCGAGACGAATGACGAGGAGTTTAACTCTAGAGTTGCGGCCGCCGTTGCGGAGCAAATGAGTGCGTTTCGAGAAGAAATGGATAGGAAGTATTCCGAACTTCAAAGTAGTGGTGAAATGGAGCGTTATCTTAAGAGCTTCATGAGAACTAAACTCCCGATGTATGACGGGAAACCGGATCCTTTGGTAAGCACAACTTGGATTTCGGATGTCGAAGGGTGTTTTCGTACTATTGATTGCCCTCCCGAGAAAAAGACAAGACTCGCTACTAGTCTGTTGCGGGGCAGGGCAAGGGATTGGTTGGATGGTAAGATCGATCTTGTCGGTGGCGAAACGTTTATGGCCTTATCGTGGAACGAGTTTAAGGAGGAATTCTTCGAGGAGTTCCGGACTTCAGCCGATTTGTGGAAATTGCGTAATGAGTTGCGAAATTTGCGACAAGGATCTATGGATTTGAATACTCTCAAGACGACCTTTATGGCGAAGGCTCGTTTTTGCCCGGAGTATTTGGGGAATGATCGTTTGTTAATGGGGGATTTCTATCGGACCATGAATGATGACTTGAAAAGTAAAATTAGTCGGGGTCAAGCGAAATCGTTTGCGGAATTATTCAACTTGGCTAGAGATTTCGAGTCGTATACGCGATCAAAGATGTGTGAACCTTCAAGTAAGAGGAGGGTTGATTCGTACGGCGCCCCGGGTAAGAAAAATAAGGGTGCAAGTGCGAGTACGGGTAATGTGGGAAAAGGCACGGTGGATTCTCGTGCACCTAGATGTTTCAATTGTGGTATTATGGGCCACAAGTTGTGGGAGTGCACAATGCTGAGAAGTGATGATGGGATGTGCTACTATTGTCATAAGGAGGGGCATCGCAAGCCGGATTGTTCCGAGTTGGCGGCGAGTGCCGCAAGGAGACGTTGAGGTACGTTTCATTTTAATAAATATGTCATTTGAATATTTATTTATGTGGCATTTAAGTTCGGATTTGTTATTGCATTGTGTTGTGCATGTTATTGTTAAGGGTGACGTTCCTAATGGAAGTACCCTATGGTAATGATTGATTTTTGGACGAAGGGCGTAAGACTTGGTGTAACCAAGCATTCCTTAGTATTTGGGAAATGTTTCTACCAAGCCATGGAAATGGGTTTTGGTGTTCGATTGTTAAGCGCGTGTTCGCTTGTATGTTGGAGTTGATGAACCATGAGGTTCGACGGGTGGGATGAAACCCTTGAAATCGAGTGTTTTGAATCTCGATGTATGTTGGTAAAGGAGTCTACGTGACGCGAAATTAGGTGCCTCTTTCATACCTACTAGCGTGGTGTTCGACTCCGATTGTGTTGTGGTTACATTGTACTTAGGGCACCGAGATGAAACCCTTAAGTACATGAGTGACTAGGTGAAGTTGACAAGCTATAGCAATTGGATGATTGCGAGAGTGTAGTTGTGTAATTTGTGGTACACTTTTCGTTTGAAGTGTTTAAGGATAGGTTAAAATCCTTCGTATGCTCAAGGTTGGAGCAAAGAATGGTGATGGGTCGTGTGAACCCAATTGTTGGTAAAGTCTACCTTTGGTAGCATTGTACGGTTGTACGAGTTGTGACATTGGAACGTAGTTCCAAGTGGGGGAGTTGCACTTCCGCCCGAGGAAGTTGTAGTGTGAGATTTCGGATGATGCTTTTGGTAGATCCGGAAATTTGGTCAATTTGTGGTAGATTACAATTTCGGATAAATTGTACTTATGGTTTGGAATTGAATTATCACCGAGGTGGTAATGTGGTAAATCTCGTTGAGAGATAATGGACGTGTTTGGTGAGCAAGGTGAAATCCTTCGGTTAAGGGAGGTGTGTGTCGGATTCTCTTCTAGAGAATTATTGTCTTGTGCCTATGTTTGATATAGGTGGTTCTTGCTCGAGTGTGTGAATGGTTAGTGGTATCCGTTAGGATTCACTATGGCGTAGCAGAGCGCGTTGTTACACTACTCGTCGTTCGAGGCCAAAAGGGAGTTGATTGATGAAGCATGACTTTCGGAGTCCGCTGACTTCATCATGGTATTGGTGATTGATGAAGCATGACCTTTAGGGTCCGCTGACTTCATCATGGGAGTATGCGATTGGTGAAGCATGACCTTCGGGGTCCGCTGACTTCATCATGAGCGAGGTATGATATCGGTGAAGCATGACCTTCGGGGTCCGCTGACTTCATCCGGTGTTGAGATTGGTGGAGCATGACCATCGGGGTTCACTGACTTCATCAAGGGAGTAGTGTTATGTCGGTATGGTGTAACATTATCGGGAAATGCGAGTACCGGTGGGAAATGCGAGTACCATTCCTGAGTTGTGTTGTGGGACGTGAATATCGGGTTGTTCGTATTCACAATATTTCGGGTAGTACGATTGTCCCTGTTGGTTGGACTCATAGTTTGAGGTAGTAAATGTCGGGTAGTTCGGATTCACTTGTACGACCATCCTCGGTTATACTATGTGGCGGTGGTAGTGAATATCGGGTTGCGCGTATTCACGATGACTCGGGTTATGCAGTCATTTCATTGTGAGATATATGGATTGGGTAGGTGAATTTCAGGTTGTGCGAATTCACTAAGGTTCGGGTTGTTTCGACCATCCTCCATATGTGTTCAGGCTCGGGTTGTTTCGGCCATGTTGAGTTGTGAACTATCGGTTATTTTATACACCGATGGTGGGGTCGTAAGGACAGTGTGGTTTGATCTATTGGTTGTTTTATGCACCAATGGTGAGGTCGTAAGGACCATGTTGTGTGAACTATCGGTTGATTTATACACCGATGGTGGGGTCGTGAGAACCATGTTGTAGGATTAGTGATGCGATAGCCGTGCTTCGCTCACATGTTGTTACAGGTGTGACGAATTGTCGATTTTGGTACACCTTTGGATTAGCATTGCCATAGTCATTTTGGGCGCTATCGGTTTTAACCGTTTGTTATGATGTTACGGTAGTTGCGTATGGGTCGTATTGCGCACTACAAGGGATGTTTAGTGATTGGTGTTATCCGTAAGGATTCGTTTGGTTCGGTCTCCATCGTTTCGTGTTGTTGACCTTAGGTTGACTTGGTTACTTTTAGCATTGTACTCGGTAAGGATACGCTAGGGGATTGATATCTCGGTTCGAGATTTGGTTGAGTTTTTCCCGATGTTAGGGAATGAGCATGGCTTTAGTGCTCGGATTAGTGAATTTGATAAATCGCGGGCGACGATTTAGTTGTTAAAGGCGATTCAATGGGAAGGATTGCTTAGGAAAGTCTGATTGGGGCTATGTTTGAGGACCGTTGAGTGAGGTCTGTTCGGTTACGTGTTGCAGATCACGAGGACGCGATCGTGTTTAAGTGGGGGAGAGTTGTAAGACCCTATTCCTGTTTCTGACTTTTTAGTTGTTCGGGACGCCGTCCAGGATGGTGGGACGCCGTCCAGATGTTAAAGGCTGAACGTCGTCCAGAAATTGGGACGCCGTCCAGTTTGTCTGTCGGGCCAGCTGGGTTATTTTAAGATTTTTAGAGGGGCAAAATGGTATTTTCACTTATGAAACGAGTTAAGGCTACAAGATCAGTTCTAGGAGCCTCATTTCCTCCACTAACACCCACACAAACACTCTCATCTTGTTCTAGTAAGAGAGTAAAAGTTTTAGAGAGAGAGGGGTGGATTTGGAGAAGAAGGAGTCGGATTCTCGCAAAAGCTCAGGTTCTAAAGTTGTTCATCTCGCTCCTAGCTACGTTGTGGTGGTATTGGTAAGCCCAAACTCCGAATTTTATTGTTTAGATTTGATATTCAATTTAGGGTTTTGAGCTAGTTTGTTGTAAAACCCTTTTAGATGATGAAATGGGTTTATAGTGACTTGTTATTCTTGTCACTTGGCGGGTTTTGGGTCGGTTGACGATTTGGCCTTGATTAGGCTTTGATTTGGAGTTTAATCACTTGGATTAGTGATTATGGAAGTGATGGAACCCTTTTTGGGTGAGTTTGGTTAACTAATTTTGAAATGGGTCAAAATTAGGGTTTTGGTAATGGGTATGACACGTGTTTAACACTTGTGTTCGGGTTTAATTGGTGTATTAGGACCATTCTCACTTGTGTTAGTGATTGTTGGTTAGTTTGGGCGCGGTTTGTGCTTGGAAGTGCATTTGGGTCGAAATTGCACTAGTTGTCAATTTGGGTTGATTTGTATATCCACCCTAATTGTGTTACTTGTTATGTGATAAATGGATTAGGTACATTCCATCGGCGATTGCGGATTATTCGGTAGCATTCTTCAAGGCGACTAGGTGAGTGTTAATATCCTATGTGTATATGTATGTAGTATATTCTCACTCACTAAGCGTTAGCTTACCCTCTCGTTGTTTACATTTTTATAGATTGCATGGATGCGGTGGCTCGGGTAAGCGCGGGGACTAGTGGACTTGCGTAGTTGCTTTAGAAGACTTGCTTTTGGATTTGATTAGGATTGGGTAGCGTGTCCCCAATCCCATGCTCGGTCTATGTTTTGTATAAACTAATGGGTCGAAATAGTCACTTGTGGTATTTTGGGTCGACGTGGGCTCGGTGTCGCAAAACTCGGTTTTTATTGTGAAAAACTCTTAGTTTAAACTATTGTAATAAATTGTGAAAGTGTTTTGGTTTAAAAGTGTCGGGAAGCGGGTTTTTCACCCGTGTGTAAAACGTTAACTGATCAGAATGTTTTAGTTCATCGGGACGCCGTCCCATTTGGCTGGACGCCGTCCTAGCCTTTACAACTGGACGCCATCCAGATATCTGGACGCCGTCCAGATATCTGGACGCCGTCCAGATATCTGGACGCCGTCCAGATCAACTGTTCCATATTTTTTTTTTTGTGTGGCACATTTTCGGAAGGTTAACGGGTTGGGTTGTTACATACATATAGACAATCACCGTAAATAATAGTTTACAATAGTACTTCCGTTGACAATGCAGTCAAAATAAGATACATGGTGATGATTTGGTGAATGCAACGTTTCCTTGAAAAATATGTCATGTAAGACTCCATGTACATAGCTTGTCTAACATATAAGCAAACAGCTGAAAACTTCTAGGGAACCTGAGAATAAACATGCTAACAAGTGTTAACACAAAGGTTGGTGAGTTCATAGTTTTAATGTTTTGCATAATCTGTGTATAAAGGTGGATCACAAGATTTCAGTTGTTTCATCCAGAAACGTTTATCAAAATATTCTACGAAATTGAGCACCCTGGTAACTAAACTTAACGTATATATAATTTATACCCTTTGTTTAATCATCTTAATAATACACGCAAACCAACGTGTACGCTTCTCAAATAGCATACGCCCGTTAAAAGGCTAGTGCTCTAGCTCGGACGGGGATATCAAACCCTATGGATCCATATACTACTACTCGCGCCCACCAGTTCTTATAACTGGCAGTTACTAGTTACCAAAGCTAAGGGATTTTCGGTTCAAACTCGGTGTAGAATTTAGTATGTACTTGTATCCATTGCGTTTAAAAATAAAGTGCATATATTCTCAGCCCAAAAATATAGATTGCAAAAGCAATTAAAAAGAGAGCAAATGAAACTCACCTTAGCAGCATATAAAGTCGTTCATCAAAATGTGACCGAAACTCGGATTACCAAATAACCGTAGATCTCAACCTAGAGAACATATGTTGGTCAATAAATGTCTATCAAGCTAGGTCAGGTCATAGTGTATCACAATCCTAATGCTCGAGATCGACATACAAAAGTTATCCAAAGTCGTTTCAAAAAGTCAATTTTGACAGTTGTTTAACAAAACGAGATGTACCTTATATAAGGATTCATTTACTCGGTTGGTAATATTCAAAAATTCAATTTATCAATCTCGTAAATAAGTTATTTAAATCTTAATTGTAGATTCAAAAGCAATTTCAATTAACGTCAATCATAATTCAGTTGATCATATCTTTTAAACTGTTCATCGAAATTATTCGATATCTAAATGAAAAGTTATTGATTTTTCGCCAGCTTTCCAAAAACATGTATATCATATACCTTTTACCAGTAATATATGTATTTAATTCGTGATTCATTATAAACTGTTTAACAACGAAAATTAGCATACATGCATGCATAAATATATATACTCGAGCACTAGACATGGATACACAATTAATATATAAAAGATAAGATATGAATGCTCACGTATCAATATTGTGATTCAATATTGCAGGAAAGTACGTAGACGTAACGGAGATGATAAACACTAGGTTTGACTTGCGAAAATTACCCATGAACATTACCCATAACCTCCATGGCAATAGCCCATAATTTCCTTAGCTCTAGCTTGCTCGAAAACTCGTTTTGAAATCATTTGGACATCACTCCGTCGTAATATTTTATGTATATTATTATTTTTGTATCGTAAAAATAATAATACTAATACTATTAATAATAAGATTAATAATAATAATCTTAATATTAATAATATAATAATAATAATAATAATAATAATAATAATAATAATAATAATAATAATAATAATAATAATAATAATAATAATAATATATATATTTAGAGAGAGTCGAGAGATAGATATATGAATGAATCAGAAACAGAAATCGCGAATTTATAGATGTGGCCAGCAAAAGGGTGCCATGCGATCGCATGGCTTCCCAAGCCATTTCCCATGCGATCGCATGGGAAGGTATGACAGCTCACAAATGTTTTTTGTCCTACGCTTGTCGACATATTTATTAATTATATTTATAATATATAATTTATATAATTAATTATATATTATATTAAATTCACGTGCATAGTTGACTTGTAATTTTTGTTCCGATAAGTCGTACGTCATCACACGACTTATGTCCCGGTTCCAGTTTTTCGAACGTCCTTTCGTACACTAAGAAAACTTGCATTTTACGTTTCGTGATACGTACCTTTGTTAAAATATAGTCTTAAATTATCAATAAACTATATCACTCAAAGTGTATCTTAAACTTTCGAGTGTTTTGGTACTTTACTTCTATAAATCATCGTCTCATAGTATATACATATACATATATACATTTTCATTTTGAAATAGTATTTTACTGTAGCAAATAGTAATTTTCGAAAACACTGTAGCTTTTCGGGTACTGTAGCAATTCGAAAATACTGTAGCAAATTAGTGTTTTACTGGTTCATCTTAAACGTTTTAGTTAACTTATCTAAATATCAATCGAATCAATAATCGAATGTTACTATCGTTTACTAAATAGCTTGAAATCACACACACACACACACATACACACACATACACACACACACACACACATATATATATATATATATATATATATATATATATATATATATATATATATATATATATATATATATATATATATATATGCACATTAAGAGATATATATATTGTTCGTGAATCTACGAGAACGGTCAAAGAATAATTGATTACATGAATATAGTTCCAAAACTTTGAGACTCAGTATTACAGACTTTGCTTATCGTGTCGAAAACATTAAATCATATAAAGATAAAGTTTAAATTTGGTCAGAAATTTCCGGGTCATCTCAATTATTAACTTGTAACATGCTAACAAACATCCCACTACCTTTCATAAAACTACATTCCAAAGATGTATCACTATTTATGTATTGAGTATTTTTTCAGGGATGGCTAAGGGTTATGTTTATAAAATTTTTTAAGTAAAAATGACTCTTTTTTCAATAAACGTATATTTATATTTATATTTTTATTAGCATTATATTTATATAAAAACATATTGATATTTATATTTTTTGAAATGACTATTTTATTAGTATCATATTATATTTTTATTTATATTCTTAAAAATATATTCATATTTTTAAATATATTATTTATACTTATATTTTATTAGTATTCGTATTAAATTTATATAAAAATATATTTATATTTGTATTATATATTTATATTTTTTCAATAAAAATATATTTATTTTTTTATTTGTATAATATATATATATATATATATATATATATATATATATATATATATATATATATATATATATATATATATATATATATATATATATATATATATTTGTTAGTATTATACTATATATACCTTCTCAATTAAACTATAATTTAAATTTAAATTCGAATGACTAATATGTACAGTAGTTCACTTATGATATGGATTGAGACATCTAATCTACTAGATGTTATGATCTATTTGAATTACTCGATGAGCTAGACCATAACTAAGTTTGAACAAATACTAATTAAGCATTAACAGTTGATACAATTTAAACATCAAAACACGTGTCTTCGTACAACATCAACAGAGAGATTCAAAATATAGTTAATTGTCGATTTTCGTTTGCTGGCGAAACATGTGACAATCTTAAAACTTACAATAACCCCTAAAAACACAGGATATTGGATATTGAACTCACGAATACCTACACACAAAATGGGGTCGAATCAACTGTAATCGATGACGTTAATATTAACTATTAACCTTTGTATCATGATTTAGGCAAAAGATCTAGATTGACAAGGACACCCCAAACCACGTGTTTTTTTTTTTTTAAAAAATTCACTAAACTCATCGCGTAAGAGTTGGATACATATAAAATACATCTACCAAATACTCCATAAGTACCATCCCATTTTATCAAAAGTCAGACTCGAACTTCGCCCATATTGACAAAGACATTTACATAGACCCAACCTTAAGGCAACATGTAACACTAACTATTAGCTTAAGATTTGACTTATTTATTGACTCACCGGTATCCATAAAATTTATACATTAGACAGTATTTTAGAAAATACCAATTTATACTTTCTCAATTGTTTACTCTCGTCAATGTAAAAAATTTTGTTTCATTGTTGCTAAAAGTATCCTCTAGATTATTTGAAGGTATATACACTAAGAAACTATCATTTCTTTAATGTTGAGAGGTGATACGTTTGAAAGTTGAGACGATGTTAAAGTTTAGTGTATTAATTTATTTGACTATCCATTAGACATAGTGGATTAGAGGAATTCTATACTCGGAAAATATTTTCAAATAAAAAGTTTACAAAATGACTTGTCATTATGTTAGTGGTTTAAGTCTTCTCACTATTCATTATTCGTGTTAATTTTATTGGTAATTGATCGAACCTATTTCGATAAATATAATTTCTAGCTAAAAATTCGAGTGTAAAATAATGGAGATTGGAATTGTTGTTATGTTTTGTGAACTTTATGATCATCATTTGGAGATCATCATATTCAAATGAATAATCCAACACATCTCAAACATAACGATCCATATGATCATTCATACTCCCCAAGAGCATTATTCATACCTTCAATGTAATGGCTTATCAACGAGTTTTTTACACTTCTATTTATAGTGTTAGTAAATTAGTATCATGCATCTTTTATCCACGCGCTCGTTTGAAACTTTATATGCGCGTCAGTATGGCACATGTTTGTCATTCGCATATACATATGCACAATCGCACATATGATCATTAACACATCATTATGTAAGTATATAATTTCTCTTGATTTGTAACTAAACATTATGTCAATTCAAATCTTATAATAGTTTATGGTTTCCACCGACTACTTACTAGTTACTACTAATATAATTATGGTTGAAGAATATTTAATTTTGTATTTTCTTTATGTAATTAATAACTCGGAAATCGTCAATAAATCTTCTGACTCGTATATTGTTATCCCATTTAAAAATGTTTTGAAAGCGTCATTAAACATTGAAGATACATTCATCGAGGGGTGTTCATCGTTCGTTTTTTGATATCCCTAGTTCGGTATTTAAAATTATTGAAGACAAATACGAAATACTGAATACGAAATATGAAAACCGAAATCAAAATCGTAACCATACCCAACTTGAAAAACAAATTCGAATTCGGTTCGGTTGCAGTAAACCTAAAAACCAAAAAAAAAAATCATGATTTACCTAAAATAATCATACAAAATAATTTAAAATTCGACTTTATAAATCAAGTTTTCGTCTATATATATTAATAATCAAATACATTTTTAGTTGAATTTGGTTTAATTTAGATTTCGGTTAAACCGTATTCAGAAAACTAAAACTGAAAACGAACAGAAAAATGAACTTAAATTTGAACCCGAACTGAAACCGAACTAATAATCGAATTCAAACTTAGATTTGATAACTCTCAATTTTTATTCGTTTGATTTTCAGAGTTACTAATTAGAATCAAATAGTGAACACTATAACATATATTGATCAGATGTCCAAAAAAATAAAAAAAAAAATAACATATATTGATCACATGAAACCGAATTGTTATCATTAAATATTTTGGAATCATTTTGAAATAATTAAAACTACTGGGGGCTAATTTGTAAATACCCAATCACAAATCCACCCTATTGCTTTACACCTTACGTAGTGGCAAAGAAAGCAAACAAAGTGTTTTTAATCGGAGAAGGAAACAACAGCTGCCAGATGCTTCTGCGGTTGTTGTCTCTAGTCGGCGCCGGAAGTAATTCATCTGCTCTTCTTTTTAATATATATATTACTCGTAGCGACTTCATGTATATATAAATAAATGTATAACAGATCGTTAATTTGGTTTTAGATTTGGAATTGCTTAATTAAGACCTGATTATAATTTATTAATTGTATCAGTTGTTTGTACGGCTGCGGCTGCTTATAACAGATGGAAACGGATACGGAAATTGGAGTTGCGACATCAACAACACCGGCGATTATTAGAGGATCCATCTAAAGCAGTTGACGATTAAATTAGGGTTCCGTACTGATCCTGAAATATTTTTTTCATTTTTTCTTTTTGACACGTGTTGAAGAATTGGGCCAAAATGTGATCTGTTAATTGAAACATCTGAATTTATATATCCAGTTGCGATTAATTTCTTTTTTTTTATAGTTGTATTACGCTTTTTTGTTGTTTCATGGAAAGGAAACGCTGAGTAAGCCTTCTAGCGTTAACGAGAGGGCACATTGTAAAGTGGTAAATTAGACCTCGAAGTTGTTGAAATTTGCCACGCTGAAATTGCAGAACATATGTAAAGTTATTATTCGATGATTAATGACACGGGATAACCACTTGGGTCATGCAATTAGTAATCAATTCCACTCACATTTACATAAATTTGAAGAATTCTTTAGTTTAGATAGTTGTTCGCCACAGCTGGTAATGTTTGGTGAATTCGTTAGTTTAAGCTGTTGTTGGCTGAAGGTCGTTTGTGGTTTCCTTTTAATTTGTTTGCAATCGTAATTTCGGACTGTGTTTTAATGTTATACTACCTCAGTCTTGCTAGTCCATTATTCTTTTTGAACCGTCTCAAATTAATAGTCTACTTTCATAAATGAATAAGAATAATAAGGTAGATTTCAAAGTTGTGATGTGGTCCAGCGGTTGGTGGCCTGCCTCCTTTAGGGAAGGTCAGGAGTTCGACCCCCGTTGGCTACATATTAAAAACACAAATTCATCCCTGTCATAAATTATCCACCCGTGGCACCTTTCCCATATCGTTTGGTGAGGTAAATGAGAGGGGGTTTTACTTGACCGTGCCCTTGGATCGGTTTTAAGGTTTCCTTCCGGGCAGCGATGTGGGCGGGGTTATTATCCATGAATCGGCATAGTCGAAATGGGAGATGATCGCAACGGGTGGTTTAGTCCCCCTCGGGTGATCCCAATTGCTGTTAAAAAAAAGATAAGGTAGATTTTCTTAAAAGTACATATGACAATTACTTTTTCTTAAACTGTGCATTTTTTGTCTGTGGACTATTAATATGGAACGGATGAAGTAATACATATATTTTCAACGGCCTTTGTGTGACTCAATGGTTAAACTTCATTACCACGAGTATTGGGCACGGTAGAGGTCAAGTGTTCAAATAATACGTTTTGAGTAATTATTTTACTTAGACCGACTTTGACCGCCTTTGATCGAATCCGGCCGATTTTTTCTGACTTTGACCACCTTTTTACCGTTGACCAATTTTTTCCGGCTTACAGTGTTGCCGATATATTTTTTCACAAAGTATATTTCAATTTTGTGTTTCACAATTGGTATGATTTATTTGCATTATCATATATTGTTTTGGTTTGTTTATATGGCTACCGCTGTTTTCGGCACTACAAAATTTGATAGCCATTTTGTAGTCGCTATTGTTCACGTGCATTTTGAAGGTAATTCGTGTACACTGATTTGCATTTGTTGATTGTTATTATTATATCTTTTTTGAAAAACATATATAGAAAGGTTCATCGATATGGGTATGTCTTTGTTGTCCCGTAAGTTAGATTGATTTCATGACCTATTATTGTGTGATGAAACCAACTAATTCCTAAAGTTTTTTAGTTTGAGTTTGAACTAATAAATGGTAGTCATCATAAGACATGTTTAGTCATCGATAATTTTATAACACAGTTGGTGTACTTCCATCATAATATATGTTATGTCTAATGTTGAATGTGGATTTCCGACTTTTCTTTATATTTAACTGTTTTTTATTTTTTATTCACAAGTGTTGGAGTCATTTATTCATGGTTCGTTATTCTGATTATATATCTGTAGGCATCTGCTGGTGTTTCAATTATTGACTCTTCTCGGACTCAGTCGAGCAATAGAAGTTCTGATTGTCACTTGGCAAGTTCATTATTGTTTACTACTACAACGGAAGGTATGTTCTAAATTGTAATCTAAATATCAGTATGTATATTAGGTATTTGTTCCTATGTTTGGTTAAATGAGGTTTTTTGGACTTTTTTTTGTTACTTTTAGTTGTCTGCACATAATACAGTTTGCAATATCATAGATATATGTATGTATATGTGTTACATATGTGTATTATATACACATATGTTATACATTTTGTTATATAATACACATATGTATCATATAGTCTGAATAGAAAATGAAACCTACACATTCTTTGTTATCTATGTTCTAAATAAAATTTTATTTTCAAGTGGATGCTTAGTTTGTTGAGCTTTTTTATACTTTTGTTAGTTGGCAAGTTTGATTATTAAGATTATGTGATAATTTTTGTTTATTGGGCAGCTGTATATAATTTTTGTTTCCATTTAGTTTTAATTAAAATATTTGGCTATTTAATTAAAGGAAGTAGTTTCAAGCAGTTTAGAGCTTCTTAGAGATATTATGGTAACAAATTGGATTGGATATTGTTTGCTAAAGGTCTTGTTTGATAGTTATTGACAAACTGGAAAGTAAAAGGTGAGAAACTCATAAAAATGTTTATATAGACTATAAACATGAACCAGTTCAACCAATCCGGATTGTAACGTAGGCTACAAACCTTTAGTTTTGTTGTAAATAGTCCCGCTTTTTTTAACCAACTACTGTAACTAATTTGATGATGTAAATAACTAGCGTTACGAAACAAACAAGCACCTATGTTGTATAATAACATTAAACTGTATTCCCGACAGTATCGCGAGGATGAACCGATGCTTATTTTAATAATTATAAAAAATAATATAATATTTTAATTTAATTAAATAATGTCATTGTAATACTACCTCCGTCTCATTCCAATAGTCCAGTATTTCATTTTGGGCTGTCCCAAATTAATAGTCCACTTCCATAAATAGAAAAGAAAGAAGATATTTCATTGGTGGATCTGTGGAGAGAAGATATTTCATTGGTGGAGAAATGAAGTTAGTGGGATTTCCTAAAACTGCGTGTTTTTTGTCTGTGGACTATTGGAATGAGACGGAGGGAGTATAAGTTAAAAGTTGCAGAGGCTGCCTAAGTTCCCAGGAGGCAGTACAGTGTACAACAACGGATTTCCCCCGTCGTTCAACTTGCCGCCGACCCACCTCAAAAACTCGACATATATAACAAGTCAATTGAAGACTTAATTAACCAACAAGCCCCCCTCCTCATTCTTTTTTATTTAAACAAGAAAAAAAAAGACAACTCCTTTTTATAATCTCACATAAATATCAATAAATAAATATATGGACTTCCACCGTTTTTATGAAACATGGTACGAACAACTCCACCACCAAATCCGTCACCTCACCAAAGCCCCACGGCCACCCACCACCGATGACCACCACCAACAACTAACCCAACATGTTAACAAAGTCATGTTCCATTTCTCCGAGTTTTACAGAGTCAAATCGCTCGCTGCTAACCAAGATGTTTTGTCCATTTTCTCAGCTAGATGGTGCACCACCCTAGAACGATCTCTTCATTGGATCGCAGGGTGGCGCCCCACCACTGCTTTTCACCTTATTTATACTGAATCTAGTATACTTTTTGAATCAAGAATAGTTGATATTCTACACGGGTTGCGCACAGGCGACCTAGGTGACCTGTCGCCGGCGCAGTTTACCCGTGTTAGCGAGTTGCAGTGTGAAACTGTTCAACAAGAGAACGCCATCACCGACCAACTTTCCGAGTGGCAGGCATGCACCTTATCTTCTAGTTATCCTTCATTAAATTAATTTCCTTGTTTATAATATAATGTGTTTATGATTGTGCAATGTGTTAAAAACAACTAAAATATTATTGTGGTTGGGGGTGTTATATATATAGCAGGATGAGGCAATTGAGCTAGTAAGCGGGACATGTGGTGATCTAGATAAAAAGATCGAAAGATTAACGAAGATAGTAGAAAAGGCGGATGAACTACGGTTACGGACGTTGAAAGCGGTGGTGGAGTTGCTAACGCCGCAACAGGCGGCGGAGTTCTTGATAGCGGCGGCACAGTTGCATTTTGGGATCCATAAATGGGGTTTGAATCATGATCGTGAACGTTCTCAAAAGTGATGATCGACTTCTTAATTTACTTTTTTTTTCTTTGTGTTTTGGGCGACCACCAAAGGGGATCTCGATCGAATCCTTAGTTTTTGCATTACAATTAATCAAGTTGATTAAGCTAGTTCGATCCGTGTATTATATTGTTTTCTTAATTAATTAACAAAGAATATATCTTTAACCCAGGCCAACCTACTATCACAGGTTAGGTACGCATGCAATGACGTTATCGATTAAAACTGATTATCACTTTTTCATCGTGAGAATTCATCAAAGCCATAGATTAGTCATTCAATTACAGACTTTGTACAACGTTTTTTTTTTTTTTTTTTTTTTTTTTTTTTTTTTTTACAGTTAATGACACATTTTGTCGTATATTTTTGGTGAAATTCTGTGTTTTTTAACAAAGAAATGTTTTTTTTTTCCCCTCTCTAAATAATGTAGCATCATTCGAGTCATTAAGTAGCCACTAAGTAATTAATGACTTTCTTTGTATTCCACTCGAATGTGTCACATTCGCATTGCATTGCAAATTTTGCCTATTAATATATGCATGCATATATTTAAACACACAGATGAAAACATTTTTTGAACTTTAATTTCTTACGACTGTGAATGATGACGTCGCCAATAAATAAATTGTTTGTTTTTTATTGCGGATGTGGTCGTTAATAAAGTTAATATTATGCGAGTAAATGGACGTAGGGCGAGGTTGGTTGGGAACTTGGGAATTTGGGAATTTGGGATGGTCATAGGAGGTGGCGATAGGCAAAGGGGTGCATGAGTGACACGTGTGACATGATAGGAGACACGTGCGTCGTACAGTTTGAATATCACAACCAATTGCTTTCGGGTGAAGGATGGTTCTAGTTATTTATCTGTAAAAAGTACATCTTCTGAATTGTACAGTTGTTATTATTAAATTATATAAGATCCGATCCGGAGTATAAGATAGTATTATTCTGATTTTAACATTTTGTATATTCAATTGTACATATTGATAATTTATAATTAACCAGAATGCAATGGAATGTTATATGGATTTGTAAATGTAAACTAGAAGACTGAAGATAAAAACGTCTTTAAAAGATTTTCTTTAAAGACTACCAATATTGATTTCATTGTTATTATGAGGTGAGGTGAGCTGGTGTGGTTTGCTTGTATTTTCTTTGTTAGTTGGCTCTGTGGGTTTTCTTTCGTGTCTTGTGTATTGTTTGACCTTTCTCATGTAGTGACGCGAACTTTTCCATATTTATATATATTAAATGAAATTGTTATTTACATGATTAAGTGTTTCTAACATGTTAAGCAATCAAACTTGTTAAGACTTGATTAATTGAAATAGATTTCATATAGACAATTGACCACCCAAGTTGACCGGTGATTCACGAACGTTAAAACTTGTAAAAACTATATGATGACATATATATGATTATATATATAGTTAACATGATATAATGATAAGTAAGTATCTCATTAGGTATTTTAACAATGAGTTATATACATAAAATTGAGTTTATTGAATTAAGAAACTTGAAACGATATATATAACGATTATCGTTATAACAACGTCTTACTAAATACATATGAATCATATTAAGATATTGATACACTATGTTTAATCATGATAAATGATAAGTAAACATGTCATTAAGTATATTAACAATGAACTACATATGTAAAAACAAGACTACTAACTTAATGATTTCGAAACGAGACATATATGTAACGATTATCGTTGTAACAACATTTAACTGTATATATATCATACTAAGTAATGGTGTATCCTATCGTATACACGCATAAAAGGAATAATGATCGCATAAAATTACCATCATAAGCACTGAGAACAACGGTTTTATAAGACTGTCCGTCCAGCGTTCTCCGCTGTATAGGTTGCTCCGTCATGCGTAAGCCCTGAAGGCCGCCTAGCGCGTAAGCCCTGGCCGGAGAACGCCACTTTCAGCATGAATTTCGGATCACAAGTAACAGAACGTATCATCATCTGACACGTGTCCCCGAACAATTCGGTGGATCTGACACTATAAATAGACCCCTTAGGTCGTCATTTTACAGAGTTCAGACATTCTGTCAAATTTGAGAGCTGAGACTTCATCTTTCTCTCTAGCACTTTCTCTCACTAGAAGTCATCCGGCTAGCACATTAACGCTCTACGGACGACAGATTGATTAAGCCACCCCATAAGTTTTTACACTTGTGAACCGGGTCTGCAGGGATTATTTCCCAAGAGCAAACATCAATCGGCAACACTCGCCCACCTAAAGCTAGATTACTTCTAGTATCGTGTTGATACACTAATCCTTACCTCATAAGGAAATAGGTGTTAACAATGGCGCCATCCATTATTAAGACGAATCATCTCACCAACACTGACAAAGAAGGCGAGAGTAACGAATTGGTACCCATAGAAGTAGGAATGATACATCCATGGAAAGCTGGACAACGGAGGAAGGCAGAAGTGTTGGAAGATTGGGAAGAGCAATTAATATCATTTCCTTCTATGTTCAACACAAATCCATCCGATGGTCCGGTGGTTATAGAAGCAGAGTTGCTAATTGCTTAATACGCAACGTTTATACGGACACAGGAGCTGGAGCAGACATTATGTATGAACATTGCTTCATACAGCTTCCCAAAGATGTACAAGAAAAAAATGAAGGAAACATATGTGCCGTTAGCAAGTTTTACAAGTGAACCGTCCTGGTCTGAAGGAAGTATTCTTCTTGAAGTAACCTTGGGCAAGCCACCCCTAAGACGCACAGCCAACATTGAGTTCCTGGTGGTTAAAGCAAATTCACAGTACAACATAATTTTAGGAAGAACTGCTTTACTGACGTTTGGAGCTGTAACATCAACTGTACATGGAATGATGAAGTTTCCAACGCCAGGCGGAGTAGCAACGTTATATGCAGAACGGCAGAAGTCAATTGAATGTTCTCAAGTAACAAAGGCAATAATTAAGCCAATCATACACGATGATGGGTCAATTTCACCGAATCTTAAATTTCCTGATCAGAAAATCATAATTGGGCACACGTTATCCGCAAAATGTAAAGAAAAATTATACAACATATTGACAACAAATTTAGACGTTTTTGCATGGCAACCGTCTGATATGACCGGTGTTCCAAGGGAAGTAGCCGAGCATAGACTAAACGTGAATCCCAACATACATCGTGTTTGTCAGAAGAAGCGAGGCATGGTGCCAGAAAGAAGCAAATTCCTCTGTGATGAGGTACGCAGTTTGGTGGATGTTGGGATCTTGCGAGAGGTCAAATATCAGACATGGGTGGCCAATCCAGTCATGGTTAGGAAGCCGGACAACTCATGGCGGATGTGTGTGGATTTCACGGATATCAATAAAGCATGTCCAAAGGATAATTATCCTTTACCTGAAATTGATATGAAGGTTGAATCATTGGTAGGATATCGATTCAAATGTTTCTTAGATGCAGCTAAGGGGTATCATCAAATACCTATGGCCTTAAAAGATGAAGACAAAACGGTTTTTCACACGACGGAAGGCATATTCTGTTACATGAAAATGCCTTTTGGTTTGAAGAATGCAGGAGCAACATATCAACGACTTATTGATATGGCGTTGAAGGATCAAATTGGACGTAATTTAGAAGCTTATGTTGATGACATTGTCATCAAAAGTCATACTAAAGAAAAGATGTTACGAGATATACAGGAGACTTTTGCATCTCTACGAAAAATCAATATGAAATTAAATCCCAAGAAGTGCACGTTTGGTGTAGAAGAGGGAAAATTCTTAGGTCATATTGTCACCGAACGTGGTATTAAAGCTAATCTTAAGAAAATTCAAGCAATTGAAGACATGAAGTTGCCAACTAGCAAGAAAGATGTTCAACGGTTGCATGGATGTCTAGCAGCAGTAACAAGATTCTTGTCCAGAGCAGCTGAAAAGTCGCTTCCATTCATGAAGGTGTTAAAAGGCTGTTTAAATAAAAAAGATTTTGTATGGACGGCGAAAGCCGAAAATGCATTCCAAGAGGTCAAGCAGTTGCTAAAAATGTTACCTACATTAATAGCACCAAAAGAAGGGGAAACCTTAATTTTGTACTTAGCTGTCTCAAAAGAAGCGATAAGTTCTGTCTTAATTACAGAACGGAACGGCGTGCAAATGCCCATATATTTTGTTAGCAAAGTGTTGCAGCTTAGTGAAACAAATTATCCACCACTTCACCGCATGGTTTATGCCCTTGTGCATACTGCACGGCGTTTACGAAGATATTTTCAAGGTCATCCAATCTTAGTGTTAACAGATCAGCCGTTGAAGCAAATACTCCGGCGTCCGGAATCATCTGGCCGTTTAGCAAAATGGGCCATCGAGTTGGGGGAGTATGAAATCAATTTTGCTCCTCGGAATGTAGTTAAAGGACAAATTTTGGCAGATTTCCTCTTGGAAACAAATGAAAAAGTAGAGTATGACAACAAAACGGCACCACAACAGCATGTGTGGGAATTATACACTGATGGAGCATCCAGTGAAGAGGGAACAAGTGCAGGGCTGGTTTTAACAAGTCCAGACGGAGAAGAGTATACCTACGCATTGAAATTTTGTTTTTATGCTTCAAACAATGAAGCAGAATATGAGGCATTACTCTCCGGCCTCCGCATAGCGGTAGAAATGGGCATAACAAATTTACGAGCATATGTTGATTCTCAAATCGTCGCCCAGCAGGTTAATGGAACGTTCTATGCAAGGGATACATCCATGAGGCAATATGTAAAGTTGGTGGAGGCAATTTCAAAGAATTTTGATAACCTGGAGGTCGTGCAAATCCCTCGAAATAAGAACAAAAAGGCTGACGTCTTGAGCAAGCTAGCTACTTTAACTTTTGATCATTTGCACAAACGAGTGTTGGTTGAAGAGCTTAAGGAGAAATCAATACATGAAAAACCAATTATGGCAATATTTGAAGGTGTTAAGGAAGCTTGGATGACTCCATATTTGAGATATTTGCATGACGGATGGTTACCTGTTGATAAGGCGGAAGCACGAATAATAAGAGTGACAGCACCAATGTATGAAATTGTTAATGGTGTCCTTTATCGAAAATCTTACAATGGTCCGTTGTTAAGGTGTTTAACCGATGATGAAGCATTGAAGGTGGTCAAAGAAATGCACGAAGAAGTTTGTTCTCAACACTCCGGCTTCCGTACTGTGGCATCACGGATCATGCGACAAGGGTATTTTTGGCCTTCCCTTTATCGAGATGTTGCAGAAATCATAAAAACATGTGAGAATTGTCAGAGGCATGGTACAATTCAGCGTCTCCCAAAGTATGACTTGATACCGATGTCATCCGCTTGGCCGTTCTGCAAGTGGGCTATCGATATTGTGGGGCCATTCAATAGAAGCACTGGTAATGCTAAATTCTTGGTGGTAGCAATTGATTTTTTCACGAAATGGGTTAAAGCAAAGGCTTTAGCAAAAATCACAGGAGAAAATGTCAAGAATTTGTCTGGCATGATATCGTGTGCCGTTATGGGGTGCCAAATGAAATAGTCAGTGATAACGGCAAGCAATTTGCAGAAAATTCATTTCGGAGTTGGTGTGAAGAGCTGGGCATAAAGCAAAACTTTACATCTGTTGCTCATCCTCAAGCGAACGGATAAGTGGAGGTTACCAATAAGGAAATCGTTGCTGGCATTAAGGCACGGTTGGGTCTGAGTCAAACTGGATGGGTGGACGAGCTGCCAAATGTGTTGTGGGCACACCGAACAATGCCAAAGCGGAGCACGGGGGAAACACCTTTCAGTCTAGTGTATGGTACAGAGGCAGTAATACCGGCCGAAATATGTGTGCCAACGCAACGCATTATGGCATTTGATGTTGAGGCTAATTCTGAAGCATTAAGGGAGAATCTCAACTTGTTGGAGGAAAGAAGGTTGATGGCCGCCATCCGTCAAGCAGATCACAAGCATAAAATGGCAATATATTACAGCAAGAAAGTGCAGCATGTGCAGTTTGAAGTAGGTGATCTGGTGCTGCGTGATAATGAGGCAAGCAGGAAAATCAAATTTGGAAAGCTAGCCCCAAAATGGGAAGGACCTTATAAGGTCACAAAAGTAAATCAGAATGGATCATACATGCTTGCTGCGCCTTTCGACGAACAATACGAAAGAGCTTGGAATGCAATGAATTTAAAGAAATTTTACGCGTAGCACTATATGCATGGACAGCTTGATCAACTGTCAAATGCATGAGATATAGTCATAAATGTAAAAATTTCTTTAAGAATATGAATAATAGCAATTATTCTTATGGCAATATTTTTCATAAATTTTATCCGGCCAAGGATTTTTTAGCCCAGGTGTCACATAGCTGTGTGTCATCCCTACCCGCAGAAAGAAAGATAGCCTTTCGGTGGTAGAAGTGCAATTATACTCAAAATGGTTGTATCGATAGTGAGACATGTAGAACTCACTAAAGCATCGAAGCGATGAAACGAATCTACAAAAAATGTCATGACACAACTTATATACACAAAATGCAGAGCAAAACGGATAACGGACCATGGCGTCTAGCAAAACATTTAAAGGCAAAAATAATTCATAACTTTTCCTCACAAGTTTCATGACGGAAAGCGTATAACGGAGAATATAATTTCAATATTTACAAGCATAACGGTTGCAAAGTACAATATCAATATCTTGTGCATTGTTCACTCCAAAAATCTTACTTACTTACAGCATCTTTCTAATAATTACAACCAAGTACAATATTAAACGTTATGCAAAGCATATGAATATAAACATAGTATTTCATTCATCTTGAGGAGTATAATTCAGTACATCGTCTATTGTTACATTTGGTCTTTTACAAAGATTTTCAAGATCAGCAAACTTCATATTTTCTATCAGTGCACCAGCTGCATCAGCTTCTTTCATGGCGTTTTCATTAATCTTTGATGTAATAACAACAGGCATTGGATTTGGCAATTCTGGCAGTTTTCTTTTCATAAAGTTGAAAAAATTTAGTCGTTCAGCAGACTTCGCAAGACGGACGAACTCGCGTATCCTGTGAGACAGAGCTTGACAATTAAAGATACGCTCTACAAGGGTAGGGATCCCAGTTATCATACGTCTTTCATTCTCTTCTTTAGCTTTAAACTGTTCTTTCAGCGCGTTATTCTGCTCAAGTATTTTTTCATTCTCCTTTACTAGTTCATCAATTGTGCTCAAGTGTTGCTTTTCTCTGAAGGATAATTCTTTGACTTGTTCCTTATATTCCGTCCTCTGTTTGTTGCTATTATCATAAAGCCTCTTCATCGTCTCATATTCCCTCTTTAAGGATGTAGCTACTTGTTCAATCTTGGCTACTTTCTCTTTTTCAGCAGATAGTTTATTATTTGTGGTGATTTCATTGCTTTGCAACTCAGATAGGCGTTGAAGGTCATTTAACCCAGAAGCAATGTTAAGAATGATACGTTGTGCCTTAACCTTCTTCGCATCTGCATCAGATAGGCTGCTAAAAAATTGGGCTAATGAAGGATAAACCATGGCGTTCAAAAAATTCATGAAATCCTGGTAAGAGTGTGGTGGTCCCTTTAAAAAGGAGGAAAGTATATTTGTATCAAGATTGGGAAGCGTAATTTGTTGCTGAGAAGAACTAGTGCCAGCTCCTTGTTGAGCGGATGACAGAGGATTTTGACCAGTTCTTCTTCTCTTGGCGGAGGGCGGAAGAGTCACTAATGAAGTGTGTTGGTGTGATGCACTAGCTGTTGGAGATAAAGGGAAATTGTTACTTATAAAAGAGTTTCAATATGCTTCACAAGATTTCAAGGGTGGCATAATGTATAAAGAAGGGTCTGGATTATAAAATCCACCAGTACTGGGCCTAAAAGAAAACAAATACAAGTTGTGGTCTGGTATTTTACTAAATTCAGTGTTATCATTCTCATTACCCGAGGCACGACGTTCCCTAGAAGCAACTCGGTTCATACCTATGTCTTCTACTTCTTCTTCTTCATCTTCCTCCTCCCTTACAGCATCCTCTTCAGGAATGGGAGTATCGTCAATAATTGTTTGCGTGATAAAGGTAAGTTGTGAGAAAGATGACGATCGCATGGCGGTGAGCGGAGTAATTTCTGCAGAAGATTAAAAGTCACAGTGGTTAATAGGATAAATAAAGAGGAGCATCTTATTAAGCATATATAGTAAAAGTAAGCACTTACTCTTTCTCCCAGCAAGAACACAGACATAACCTTGTGTGATATCCCAATCCTGACTTACAAATGTCAACGAAAGCATGTGTTCCCCATATTTAACGTCGTTGATCTGTTCAGCTTTAATTCTCTTAAATAAAAGGTTTTCCTTGTTCTTTAGTCTTGGAAAGGTAACTGATACGGTATGCAAGTATTTACGCCAAACTCGAGCAGCTGAGTATTTATCATCAATTGCATCTTCATTTATAAATATAAATGAAGCATACCAATCCTTGCTGGGATGATCAAGTGCAGGTGATGCGTTGAAACAATACCTTTATTTATGAACGGATTGAGTTGTTTTATTACACGAATTGATTTATTGTATATATAGTATTTTAATGAATTTAGGTTGGTTTCAAACATATATAGGCAACTAGTCCTATCCGTGTAGTTTAGTTTGTTGGTAAATCCGGTTCGTTCCACAGGGAGAAACGTACTCAAGAATTTAATGATAATTAATTATACTAGAAAATGGGGGTTTTAGTATATTTTAACTAAATTAATATGAATTAATAGGAATTATAATAATTAACTAGTTATAAACTAATTACTAAATATAAATTAATACTAATTATAAACTAACAACTTAAATATAATAATAAAATAATTAAAACCCTAATTTTTAACCTAGTTCGTACAGTACCCGTAATTATACTTACGCGTTTCGTGTGGTATAATACGCGTTTCACGTATGTTTTTGAAGCTACACGTTTCGTGTGATTTATACACGATCCGCGTAAGCTATAAACGATGTGACAAAACAGTAGTGTTTAAACTGAAGGAGATTAAGTTGTTTTTTTTTATATTTTTGTATAATAATACGTAAATAAATAACAATAATAATTATTTGCAATATATAAATGGGAGTGTTTACTTAAATGTGTCACCTCTAGATCTATGGATTGTTTTGAGTTTAAGCCCTATTAAAATGTTTTAGTATAAAACTTTATATTTTTCTTTCGAATAAATATAAAGTTATGACTAGCTAAATTAAATCTAATTTTCATCGGATTCTATTTAGATAGTTACTAGTCCCCAAGTATTTAAATTGAGACCCAACCCAGTTTTGACTTTCGCCAAAACCCAAATCATAACGGTTTCCCTTTTTACAATTTCACTATTATGTAACTAGTGATATTACCCAAACCACCGAACTTTATTTCTAATTTAGTGTTAGTAAATTATTCATAAGTTCGTCTAGATCATTTTTAATATTGAAGCTTAATTTATATAGATAAAAATAACTTTCGTTATTTGAATCTAATAAATTAAGTGGCAAGGGTTAAATATTCAAGTACATAATAATGGTTCTTTTAATTAGGCTCAATGTTAAAAATATTAAAGTTATATTTTAATTTGTACAAATGATAACAATCCATTTCACTAGGGGCTCTACATCTAAGCAAACACTAGGAAAATTTACTAACTAATCATAATAATGGTACGGGAGTAAAAATACAAACATAATATAGTAAACATGGCAATAATAACAATAATAATAATTCTAACAAAATGATAGTAATAAAAATACTACAGCTAATAACAATAACAATAACAATAATAATGAAAATAGTGATAATGAAAAATTAAATAGAACAACTTACAAACAAAGCTTCAATTTATTGATTGGAAATGGTAAGAAATGGAAATGACAGCACCCGTGCACTCGCACAATAATACCCTTAATCACAAACAATACACCCTTAATATTGAAACTATCCTAATTCTTCAAACTTGAAAATTAATTTGGTACAGAACTAAATTATACTGAGTACTTGAAAAATACAAAATAATAACTAAAGTAATAATTTGTGATGTATAGTAATTTGTGTAGTCTCTCTTCTAACTCTCCTCTTCCTCTCTGTACGTCCCTCTCTGTATAAGTACTCCATATAATAAGAGTTAGAGATTCAAGTAGTAGGTGAAATGAGTGTTAATATGCTTTCTTGCTGTAAAGTTGTAAAAGTAATAATAATTAAACATAAAGCAGCCGTCCATGTGAACTCTAATCTGAAGCTCGTCCAAAATGTACGCGTTTCGCGTAGATGTGTACGCGTTTCGCGTAAGGTATATTCATGAAAGTTGTAGATTTTTGAGTTACGGACGTCTGGACACCTGATTCGCCTTTTTTCGAGTTCGTATGATTTAGTAATGATTTTTTCCGTGCAGGCGAGCTAATTTCATGATTTCGATCATTTTAACTTGTAGTCTTGAGGCGCGATGTTGTACTCTTTTGTTGCTCATTAGAAATCTTCATTTTATCTTCATTTTGATCTTTATATCATTGAAAATCCATAGTAGCATTTCATTCGACGCTTTGGACATTTTAACCAATTACAAACCGAAAACTACTCGAATACACATAAAATCATAATATTTTGGATTGATATTGCGACGAACTATATGTATATTTATAGCAATATCAAATTACCCCACACTTGAACGTTGCTTGTCCTCAAGCAATAGCATCTTTTTAATAGACTCGAAATACTACATAATTTTCCATATCAGTCATTCATCATACACACACACCACACGAAATGAAAACACACGCTTTATGAAATAAATTGAAAACACTACACAATATTTATTGGATCACACGCACACCACACGAAATGAAATTCTGACAACAGAAACAAAGTTGAAACTCGTGATTAAAGTCTCACGAATAATTAAAAATTTGGATCCTTAGGGAAAATTGGACCTTGTGAAAACGTTTTATGATTTTTTTTAAAATGTCATGCTAGTTTTTACATTAGACACGTTTTCCGGTTTTAACCTCAAATTCCGGTCGAGGGTAACTGAAAACCGTAGTCTCAGTCGGCGATTAGCAAGCTACTCGCCCCCATAATTGAAGTATCATGGAACTTGAAACCGAATGTCCAAAAAAATGGTTTTACACAATATAATTCATAAAATAGCATAAGTTTTAGAATAAAATTATATCGTGTCCAAATATCATCGGTGAACCATGAGTTTGCACACCTCAATTTGTTATGGCATATGTATGTTGACCGCGATCAAACATAAATGCGGTTGATCTTTACGGAGATCATCCATCTGGGGATTAGATTCATTAGTCTTAAAAGCTAATTTGCAATGTGCCCCCCATTGTACGAGGCAGATCCATTTCATGGTTAGGATAAGTCTGACCACCAAAAACCCTGTTTGATGCTGAGGTGAGGTAGATTTCCAGCCGATGATAGAGATGACTTTTCAAGATTTTTCGTCAACCTACAGCTGTTCTGGACTACATCTTCTAACAATAGTTAGCAAGTGTGTCATTTTGGAAGACTTTACTTCCTTAAAGAGATTTTCATGTTTATACATTCCAAAGCAATGATATCTGCAATAAACTTCATAGAAACATGTGATAAATGGTTCTAAACATATGGGGTTTATAAATTCTGTTATACTGGGTTTTCTTTACATATGTTTTAATCAAATAACTGATGTATATTTGTTTAAAATTTTTCAAAATTTTTCGTAAAAATGACCAAATTCTAAGTTCTCGAGAATTTATATCCCCACCCCACACTTAAGATTTTGTAATGCCCTCATTACAAAAAATCAGATAAAAAAAATATAAATTTGAGAGGACAAAAAAAATGTAAAGGTAGTTAGAACTTCCTTAGTTAAAAATTGGAGATCGTAAAATGCTTATCGTATGAACATATCCAATCCTTATATCACAATATAAATTTGGTATTCGTTATGTTGAATGCATCATCATCGTAAGTACCTGTCAAACAACCATGTTAATCACACACAAGATGGGGTTGTACATTTATAGTACAAAAATTTTACCCCACACTTAAAATTTTTGTATATATATAAATAAACAAAAATACAATAAACTAAAAACACAATTATTTTATTAATTTTTTTTAATTTAGTAACTATTTGAAAATTTAAAATATCATTTATAATATTTATATTTCCCATAACGGAAAGTTCGGTTGTAAAACCTAGTCTTTATCTGTTTATAAATTTTAAAATTCAATTTTTAAAAATTAATGTATAAAAGAATTAAATATTGTTTAGTTTTTTTTAAAAATCACAAAAATTTAATAATTATTAAATGTACTCTATTTTTTTTTTACTTTTAATATTATAAATCACATAATGAATTAAGGGCACACAAAACATGATTTTTTTTTCAACATGTCATTTTCTCGACTCGACCCCACACTTTTTTGCCTAGCGGGGTCAAATTTCTATATTTATCGAACGACATGTAAAATCAGTGGAGAAAGTTCCACGAATCAGAAGAGTGAGCCATTCATTTACACCTCGGGTGGTATATAATATATCAGATAAATCCTTTTTCAGTTGACCGAAAAAGGATGACTCAACCCGAGAGTCAACGCACAACTCTTCTCTAAGTGCGGCTTGCAATAAAAATTTTATTCTCCTAGGTGGATCCTGCCCAAATGGATCATTTTTTAAGATATTCCAAATGTTAAACTCTTGAGGATATACGAATTCCACATGAGAAGGTGACTTCTCAAGTGGTTCTAATATATTAAACTTTTCATCCTCAATGTTTTCTAACGACTTCATCAATTCGACCTCCTCATTATCACAATTATACGCGAGTGGATTATTATAAACTGTAAAGTTCTCGGGTGTAACACCCTCATTTTCCTCATCATTATACCAAAGCGGATTAGTATAACAGGAAAAGATCTCTGGCGTATGATTAACTGGTTCTACCACTTCGACCTCGGAATCATAATGCTCATCATTTTGATTTCCATTTACCCCACGTTCATTTATGTTTTTCATAGAGATTTCATATTCTTTTAATTCAGGAGGGTTATGTGAATTAATTTTTACAATTTCAATTTGCACCTCGTCCTCCTCATTAATTGTTTGGTCGTTTGAAACCTGTAAAATAGGGTTAGGATAATAAAATGGAGACTCAACTGATGAATCATCCGATTGTCTTTCCGAAAGAATAGTAAACAAACGATCCATTTCTCTTTTTAGATTTTGAATAGATGCTTGATTTTGTTGGCATTGTTGATTTAGTAATTCCCTAGTTTCGGTTTGACTTTCAATAAAACTCATCATAATATTTTGAAATTTATACGAGAAATTTTCTTCATTTTGAGTTTGTTGAAAATTTTGTGGTATTTGGTCAGAAGATTGGTATTGTTGATAATTTTGTGAAGAGTCGTAATAAGGTTGGTTGAGATAATAAAAATCTGGATTCGAGTTATTCTCTTGATATTCATTCCATATATAGTTCATGGGTTCATAACTCTCCATTTGATCCATGGAAATATGATAATCACATTCCCAAGTTAAATGGTAACTTCCACAATTTTCACAAATATATGTAGTTTCAACCCTATTAAACGTAGATGAATCGCACCAATTATCATCAAAACTTGTTTGAGAGTATTGATTAAATTGTTGGGCATTAAAAAGATTTTCCATGGTCATATTCTCAAAATCATCCATATTACAGTATGACTGGTACCTAGTTGAAATTTAAAAAGAACAAAGAGAAAAATAAAACAGAACTTTCGTAGGAAAATAAATCCCAACGAAAGGATCAAATAACAAAAGGTAATTAAATTCCTGAATGAACAATTTCTCCCCGGCAGCGGTGCCAAAAAGTTGATGCGTTGAAACAATACCTTTATTTATGAACGGATTGAGTTGTTTTATTACACGAATTGATTTATTGTATATATAGTATTTTAATGAATTTAGGTTGGTTTCAAACATATATAGGCAACTAGTCCTATCCGTGTAGTTTAGTTTGTTGGTAAATCCGGTTCGTTCCACAGGGAGAAACGTACTCAAGAATTTAATGATAATTAATTATACTAGAAAATGGGGGTTTTAGTATATTTTAACTAAATTAATATGAATTAATAGGAATTATAATAATTAACTAGTTATAAACTAATTACTAAATATAAATTAATACTAATTATAAACTAACAACTTAAATATAATAATAAAATAATTAAAACCCTAATTTTTAACCTAGTTCGTACAGTACCCGTAATTATACTTATGCGTTTCGCGTGGTATAATACGCGTTTCACGTATGTTTTTGAAGCTACACGTTTCGTGTGATTTATACACGATCCGCGTAAGCTATAAACGATGTGACAAAAACAGTAGTGTTTAAACTGAAGGAGATTAAGTTGTTTTTTTTTATATTTTTGTATAATAATACGTAAATAAATAACAATAATAATTATTTGCAATATATAAATGGGAGTGTTTACTTAAATGTGTCACCTCTAGATCTATGGATTGTTTTGAGTTTAAGCCCTATTAAAATGTTTTAGTATAAAACTTTATATTTTTCTTTCGAATAAATATAAAGTTATGACTAGCTAAATTAAATCTAATTTTCATCGGATTCTATTTAGATAGTTACTAGTCCCCAAGTATTTAAATTGAGACCCAACCCAGTTTTGACTTTCGCCAAAACCCAAATCATAACGGTTTCCCTTTTTACAATTTCACTATTATGTAACTAGAGATATTACCCAAACCACCGAACTTTATTTCTAATTTAGTGTTAGTAAATTATTCATAAGTTCGTCTAGATCATTTTTAATGTTGAAGCTTAATTTATATAGATAAAAATAACTTTCGTTATTTGAATCTAATAAATTAAGTGGTAAGGGTTAAATATTCAAGTACATAATAATGGTTCTTTTAATTAGGCTCAATGTTAAAAATATTAAAGTTATATTTTAATTTGTACAAATAATAACAATCCATTTCACTAGAGGCTCTACATCTAAGCAAACACTAGAAAAATTTACTAACTAATCATAATAATGGTACGGGAGTAAAAATACAAACATAATATAGTAAACATGGCAATAATAACAATAATAATAATTCTAACAAAATGATAGTAATAAAAATACTACAGCTAATAACAATAACAATAACAATAATAATTAAAATAGTGATAATGAAAAATTAAATAGAACAACTTACAAACAAAGCTTCAATTTATTGATTGGAAATGGTAAGAAATGGAAATGACAGCACCCGTGCACTCGCACAATAATACCCTTAATCACAAACAATACACCCTTAATATTGAAACTATCCTAATTCTTCAAACTTGAAAATTAATTTGGTACAGAACTAAATTATACTGAGTACTTGAAAAATACAAAATAATAACTAAAGTAATAATTTGTGATGTATAGTAATTTGTGTAGTCTCTCTTCTAACTCTCCTCTTCCTCTCTGTACGTCCCTCTCTGTATAAGTACTCCATATAATAAGAGTTAGAGATTCAAGTAGTAGGTGAAATGAGTGTTAATATGCTTTCTTGCTGTAAAGTTGTAAAAGTAATAATAATTAAACATAAAGCAGCCGTCCATGTGAACTCTAATCTGAATCTCGTCCAAAACGTACGCGTTTCGCGTAGATGTGTACGCGTTTCGCGTAAGGTATATTCATGAAAGTTGTAGATTTTTGAGTTACGGACGTCTGGACACCTGATTTGCCTTTTTTCGAGTTCGTATGATTTAGTAATGATTTTTTCCGTGCAGGCGCGCTGATTTCATGATTTCGATCATTTTAACTTGTAGTCTTGAGGCGCGATGTTGTACTCTTTTGTTGCTCATTAGAAATCTTCATTTTATCTTCATTTTGATCTTTATATCATTGAAAATCCATAGTAGCATTTCATTCGACGCTTTGGACATTTTAACCAATTACAAACCGAAAACTACCCGAATACACATAAAATCATAACATTTTGGATTGATATTGCGACGAACTATATGTATATTTATAGCAATATCAGCAGGTCTCATAAAACCATGAACTTTGTTGAAAGTAAACCAACCTTTTTCGTGGGATGCTATACGCACCAAATGGCAAAATATACGAATAGATGGCTCTATATTCCTTGCGTGGCAATACATTTCAAAAATAAGAATCTTTCGAATTGATGCTGGTTTGAAATGCCCAACGGCAACACCGTAGAACTTACAAACTTTTAAAAAGAACGGCGTAAATGGCAGTCACAAATAAAAGTTGAAAATTAAACGGCAATAAATAGCAACCTTGCCAGGGGGAGGTGAGCAGGCCCTGGCATTGAATGCAGGAATTGTTGGTTCAACACCAGCTAATCTAGGAAAACGTTGCAGTAGCTCGCCCAAATACTTCTCATTTACTCTGCTATGAATAGCTGTAACATCCTTTAAGGCTACCATTAAAGTTTTAATGAAACAGGAAGTAAAGAGGGTATTGATGGTAAGAGATGAACATTGTAGAGGGAAGCTGTGAAAGTGAATGCTCGATTAAAGTTTATGGTGGTTAAAAAGGGAAAAAGTTGTAACATCTGTGTTTGGTGCTGATTTTGGGGGTTTTAATTTCAACCACACACGTGTATGGACACGATTAAAAAGTGAGTACATCGAAATGCCTTTTTATAGCTAGAGGCGCGTGGGGTATTGTAGCCATGTAAAAAGCAATCATCACAATGTCAGTAAATTTCGCCTATCATTTAATGCCTGTAATGTGCTTCCCGATGCAAAAGGGAAACGTGAAGGCTTGTTTCGGAAGAGTTATCAAAAGTTTAACAACTTAATCATTTTTCAAACGCTTAAGTCACTAAACTGGGGGGACTTAATGGTGTATCCTATCGTATACACGCATAAAATGCATAATGATCGCATAAAATTACCATCAGAAGCACTGAGAGCAACGGTTTTATGAGACTGTCCGTCCAGCGTTCTCCGCTGCACAGGTTGCTCCGTCATGCATAAGCCCTGAAGGCCGCCTAGCGCGTAAGCCCTGGCCGGAGAACACCACTTTCAGTATGAATTTCGGATCACAAGTAACAGAACGTATCATCATCTGACACGTGTCCCCGAACAATCCGGTGGATCTGACACTATAAATAGACCCCTTGGGTCGTCATTTTACACAGTTCAGACACTAAGATATATTAATATATCATAATATCATGATAATGTAATAATTTAACATCTCTTTAGATATAATAAACAATGGGTTAACAACATTTAACAAGATCGTTAACCTAAAGGTTTCAAAACAACATTTACATGTAACGACTAACGATGACTTAACGACTCAGTTAAAATGTATATACATGTAGTGTTTTAATATGTATTCATACACTTTCGAAAGACTTCAAGACACTTATCAAAATACTTCTACTTAACAAAAATGCTTACAATCACATCCTCGTTCAGTTTCATCAACAATTCTACTCGTATGCACCCGTATTCGTACTCGTACAATACACAGCTTTTAGATGTATGTACTATTGGTATATACACTCCAATGATCAGCTCTTAGCAGCCCATGTGAGTCACCTAACACATGTAGGAACCATCATTTGGCAACTAGCATGAAATATCTCATAAAATTACAAAAATATTAGTAATCATTCATGACTTATTTACATGTAAACAAAATTACACATCCTATATATCTAATCCATATACCAACGACCAAAAACACCTACAAACACTTTCATTCTTCAATTTTCTTCATCTAATTGATCTCTCTCAAGTTCTTTCTTCCAGTTCTAAGTGTTCTTCATAAATTCTATAAGTTCTAGTTTCATAAAATCAAGAATACTTCCAAGTTTGCTAGCTTACTTCCAATCTTGTAAAGGGATCATCCAACCTCAAGAAATCTTTCTTATTTACAGTAAGATATCTTTCTAATACAATATAATACTCATATTCAAACTTTGATTCAATTTCTATAACTATAACAATCTTATTTTGAGTGGAAATCTTACTTGAACTTGTTTTCGTGTCATGATTCTGCTTCAAGAACTTTCAAGCCATCCAAGGATCCTTTAAAGCTAGATCTATTTTTTTCATTTCCAGTAGGTTTATCCACAAAACCTGAGGTAGTAATGATGTTCATAACATCATTCGATTCATATATATAAAACTACCTTATTCGAAGGTTTAAACTTGAAATCACTAGAACATAGTTTAGTTAATTCTAAACTTGTTCGCAAACAAAAATTAATCCTTCTAACTTGACTTTTAAAATCAACTAAACACATGTTCTATATCTATATGATATGCTAACTTAATGATTTAAAATCTGGAAACACGAAAAACACCGTAAAACCGGACATACGCCGTCGTAGTAACACCGCGGGCTGTTTTGGGTTTGATAATTAAAAACTATGATAAACTTTGATTTAAAAGTTGTTCTTCTATAAAAATTATTTTTCTTATGAACATGAAACTATATCCAAAAATCATGGTTAAACTCAAAGTGGAAGTATGTTTTTCAAAATAGTCATCAAGACATCGTTCTTTCGACTGAAATGACTACCTCTTACAAAAATGACTTGTAACTTATATTTCCGACTATAAACCTATACTTTTTCTGTATAGATTCATAAAATAGAGTTCAATATGAAACCATAGCAATTTGATTCACTCAAAACGGATTTAAAACGAAGAAGTTATGGGTAAAACAAGATTGGATATTTTTTTTATTGTTATAGCTACGGGAAATATTGTAACAATTCTATACAAATCATATCCTAGCTAACTTATATTGTATTATACATGTATTCTAATATATTATGTAATCTTGGGATACCATAGACACGTATGCAAATGTTTTGACATACATATCGACCCATGTATATATATTATTTGGAACAACCATAGACACTCTATATGCAGTAATGTTTGAGTTAGCTATACAGGGTTGAGCTTGATTCCAAAAATATATATACTTTGAGTTGTGATCTAGCCTGAGACGTGTATACACTAGGTCGTGGACTGATTCAATATAATATATATTAATTTATTTCTGTACATCTAACTATGGACAACTAGTTGTAGGTTACTAACGAGGACAGCTGACTTAATAAACTTAAAATATCAAAATGTATTAAAAATGTTGTAAATATATTTTGAACATACTTTGATATATATATGTATATATTTGTTATAGGTTCGTGAATCGACCAGTGGCCAAGTCTTACTCCCGGCGAAGTAAAATCTGTGAAAGTGAGTTATAGTCCCACTTTTAAAATCTAATATTTTGGGATGAGAATACATGCAGTTTTATAAATGTTTTACGAAATAGACACAAGTAAATGAAACTACATTATATGGGTGAATGATCGAAGCCGAATATGCCCCTTTTGCTTGGTAGTCTAAGAATTAGTAAACCGATCTACTAATTGACGCCGAATTCTAAAGATAGATCTATTGGGCCTAACGAACCCCATCCAAAGTACCGGATGCTTTAGTACTTCGAATTCATTTTTATCATGTCCGAAGGATTTCCCGGAATGATAGGGGATATTCTTATATGCATCTTGTTAATGTCGGTTACCAGGTATTCACCATATGAATGATTTTTATCTCTATGTATGGGATGTATATTGAAATATGAAATCTTGTGGTCTATTAATATGATTTGATAATATATAGGTTAAAACTATAACTCACCAACATTTTTGTTGACGTTTTAAGCATGTTTATTCTCAGGTGATTATTAAGAGCTTCCGCTGTTGCATACTAAAATAAGGACAAGATTTGGAGTCCATGCTTGTATGATATTATGTAAAAACTGCATTCAAGAAACTTATTTTTGATGTAATATATTCTTATTGTAAACCATTATGTAATGGTCGTGTGTAAACGGTATATTTTAGATTATCATTATTTGATAATCTACGTAATGCTTTTTAAACCTTTATAGATAAAATAAAGGTTATGGTTGTTTTAAAAATGAATGCAGTCTTTGAAAAACGTCTCATATAGAGGTCAAAACCCCGCGACGAAATCAATTAATATGGAACGTTTATAATCAATATGAACGGGACATTTCAGTTGGTATCAGAGCGTTGGTCTTAGAGAACCAGAAATTTGCATTAGTGCGTCTTATCGAGTTTGTTAGGATACATTAGTGAGTCTGGACTTCGACCGTGTTTTCTTTAAAAACGATTGCTTAACACTTTTGTTGGAAACTATATATTATTAACATGTAAATATTATGTGAGATATTAACCTCTTAATGTGTTTGATAATGTGTGATAGATGTCTACCACTAGTACAAATCCCATCGATTCACCTAATAATAATGAAGAGTAGAATATATTTTGGGAAGATTCACAAATTTCCGAAGAGGAACCGGAAGAAGAGGAACCGGAAGAGGAGGAACCGGAAAAAGAGGAACCAGAAGAGGAGGAACCAAAAGAGGAGGAACCGGAAGAAGAAGAAGAGGTTCCGGAGGAAGAAATATTGATACCTATAGTAAATCGATTAAATAAAAGAAAATCCTCAACCAACGGACCAAAGTTAATAATGGTCAATGGTGTTTTCGCCGAGGAAGCAAAATATTGGGAAGATTACCAATTTTTCGATGAATCGGATCCCGATGTGGATTCTGATGATGTTATAGAAATTAACTCAACCCAATTTAATAAAGCGAAAGAAAATAATAAGGGAAAACGTATAAAAATAGAGAAACCCGATTCCAACCCCGATGAACTTTATATGTATCGGCAACATCCGTATTTCCTAAAATGTAACAATGACCCGGGAACCTCTAAACCATTGTGGAAAATGACGGCTCGTATTAGAGGAACACCATATATTCCTAGAAAATTAGGAAAACGAACCAAGTCCGAAGAAGAAGAAACCAGTGATTCAGATTAGAGGGTTGTAATCATGTTGTGTATTATATGTATTGTAGTGTGCTTGTACTTTTATGTTCTATGTAAAAATTGCTTGTATTGTTTATTAATTATCTTTTACGAATCTAATCCTTGTCTATTTTACAGTATAAAAACAAAATGGACGTTAAGGGTAGACAACCGAATATTTTAGAAGATCTACCAGAGGATATGATTGAGGAAATCTTGTCTAGAGTCGGTCATAATTCATCAGCACAATTAATTATGGCAAAATTAACTTGTCAAACATTTGAAAGACTTTCCAGAAATGCCTTAGTTTATAAAAGGCTTTCCTTTGATAGTTGGGGTATATCACATTGGGGAGACCGTAAGTTACGCTGTGTTTTCTTTAAAGCGTTAAATGCGGGGAACCCAAATGCAATTTTACGCTACGGGTTAAGAACCTATTTTGACTTAACATATCCCAACATAGGATTTCGTGAATTAGAAAGAGCTTCTAATATGCAACATAAAGAAGCATGTTATGCTTACGGGTTAGTGATGTTCGCTTCTTACCAAAGTGAGAAAAAGAACATCGGATTGCAACTTTTAAATAAAACCTTCCCACAAGTGACAGATTCAGTAGTTGGGGTGAGAAACAAGGTTTTTAGATTATTACGGGGCTATTGGACATTACGAAACCCTCGTCCTTTTGACGACATTACAACATGCTACCTAGCCAATGGTCATAACGGTTATTTTCCATAAGACCAAGGATGGGAAGTCGTCTTAGTAAAACCAGAATGCATGACTTGTTTCTGGACTTATGAATTACGTGTCTTTATTTTCTTTGCTGAACAACTTGCGTATTAACTAGATTTATCTTCAAAACTGTCCTGTATCAAAGTGTACTATATTTCATGTTATATGTAATATAGCGATGTTGTAAGTTTGAAGAATATTTGTATGTGATATATTATTATAATCAGTTTTTCATATGGAATTGTAGTAGTTGAATTGTATATTAGCTACTAAGTATGAACTTAACGGGTAGGTAGTACCCGAATTTAAACTTATAAAACGCTAATATGAAGAAAAAGCTTTTATAAATGAGTTCATAATATGCTACGAAATACTATTGACTACTCTTAATATTCTGTATGATTAACTCGATTCAGTTGGCTATTTTGAAGGAAATGGCACCGACTACTCGACACACCATGAATATGAGCGAAGAGGAATTTCGTACCTTTCTTGCTGCAAACATAGCCGCAGTACAGGCTGCGCTACATACCAACAATAACTCTGAATCTAGCAATGCAGCTAACAGCGCAAGAAATCGTGTAGGATGCTCCTACAAAGAATTCACTGCCTGCAAACCTTTGGAATTTGATGGAACCGAAGGACCAATTGGATTGAAACGGTGGACCGAGAAAGTCGAATTGGTGTTTGCCATAAGTAAGTGTACTGAAGAGGACAAAGTTAAGTACGCTACGTATACCTTCACAGGTACTGCGTTAACGTGGTGGAACACCTATCTTGAACAGGTAGGACAAAATGCTGCTTACGCACTACCGTGGTCGGCATTCAAGCAATTGATGAACGAGCAGTACCGTCCTAGAAACGAAGTCAATAAGCTTAAGGTAGATCTTAGAGAGTTACGAATACAAGGGTTCGACATTACCACGTATGAACGATGATTCACAGAGTTGTGCCTATTGTGTCCGGGAGCGTTCGAAGATGAAGAAGAGAAGATCGACGCGTTTGTAAAAGGTTACCAGTAAGGATTCAAGAAGATGTGAGTTCACACGAGCCCGCTTCCATACAAAAGGCAAGTCGAATGGCTCATAAACTCATAAATCATATTGAGGGAAGAATTAAAGAGCAGGCGGCCGAAGAAGCCAACACGAAACAACTCAAGAGGAAGTGGGAGGAAAACGGTGACAAGAGTCACCAGTACAACAACAATAACAATTACAACCATAATCGCAACAACTATCCCAACAACCGCAACAACAATCGCAACAATAACCGCAATCCTAACAATAACTACAAAAAACATCCCAACAATAATAACAACTACAACAACCGTTTCAACAACAATAACAATCCCAACAACAACCTCAATAACAACAACGGCAACAAAAACCAAAAACAGCCATGTCATAGGTGTGAAGAAAATCATCAGGGGTTTTGCACGACATTTTGCAACAGGTGTAAACAAAATGGTCATAGCGCGACAAAGTGTGAGGTCTACGGACCAAAGTTTAACAGAACTAAAGGAACAAATAGTGTCGGAACAAGTAATGCCGGAACGAATAGTGTCGGAGCAAATAATACCAACGCTGTTTGTTATAAATGTGGAAAACCAGGCCACATTATTAGAAATTGCCCAAATAAGGGGAATACTAATGGGCAGGGCCATGGAAGAGTTTTCAATATTAATGCGGTAGAAGCACAGGAAGACCCGGAGCTTGTTACGGGTACGTTTCTTATTGACGATAAATCTGCTTATGTTTTATTTGATTCAGGTGTGGATAGAAGCTATATGAGTAGAGAATTTTGTGCTAAATTAAGTTGCCCATTGACGCCTTTGGATAATAAATTTTTACTCGAATTAGCAAATGGTAAATTAATTTCAGCAGATAATATATGTCGGGATAGAGAAATTAAACTGGGTGATGAAATGTTTAAGATTGATTTAATACCAGTCGAGTTAGGGAGTTTTGATGTAATAATTGGCATGGACTGGTTGAAGAAAGTAAGAGCAGATGTCTTTTGTTATAAAAATGCGATTCGCATTATGCGTGAAAAAGGAAAACCTTTAATGGTGTACGGAGAAAAGAACAACGCGAAGTTAAATCTTATTAGTAGTTTGAAGGCGCAAAAACTAATAAGAAAAGGTTGTTACGTCATTCTAGCACACATCGAGGAAGTTAAACCTGAAGAAAAGAACATCAGTGATGTTCCCGTCGCAAAAGAATTTTCTGATGTATTTCCGAAAGAATTACCGGGATTACCCCCACATCGATCCGTTGAATTTCAAATAGACCTTGTACCAGGAGCTGCACCAATAGCTCGTGCTCTATACAGACTCGCACCCAGCGAAATGAAAGAATTACAAAGTCAGTTACAGGAAATTTTAGAGCGTGGTTTCATTCGACCAAGTACATCACCATGGGGAGCTCCTGTTCTGTTTGTCAAGAAGAAAGATGGTACATTCAGGTTGTGTATCAATTACCGAGAGTTGAACAAACTTACCATCAAGAACCATTACCCATTATCGAGAATCGACGACTTATTTGATCAACTACAAGGCTCGTCGGTTTATTAGAAGATCGATTTACGTTCTGGATATCACCAAATGCGGATGAAAGAGGATGACATTCCGAAGACTGCTTTTAGGACGCGTTACGGTCATTACGAGTTTATGGTTATGCCGTTTGGATTGACTAACGCACCAGCTATGTTCATGGACCGCATGAACTGAGTGTGTGGGCCATATCTTGATAAGTTTGTCATAGTTTTCATCGATAACATACTTATTTACTCGAAGAATGATCAAGAGCACGAAGAACATTTGAGAAAAGTGCTAGAGTTGCTGAGAAAAGAAAAACTGTACGCTAAGTTTTCAAAGTGTGCATTTTGGTTGGAAGAAGTTCAATTCCTCGGTCATATAGTGAACAAAGAAGGTATTCAGGTGGATCCAGCGAAGATTGAAACCGTTGAAAAGTGGGAAACCCCGAAAACTCCGAAACACATACGCCAATTTTTAGGGTTAGCTGGTTATTACAGGAGATTCATCCAAGATTTTTCCAAAATAGCAAAACCTTTGACTGCATTAACGCATAAAGGGAGGAAATTTGAATGGAAGGGTGAACAAGAAAAAGCGTTTTAATTGTTGAAGAAAAAGTTAACTACGGCACCTATATTTTCATTACCTGAAGGGAATGATGATTTTGTGATATATTGTGACGCCTCAAAGCAAGGTCTCGGTTGTGTATTAATGCAACGAACGAAAGTAATTGCTTATGCATCTAGACAATTGAAGATTCACGAGCAGAATTATACGACGCATGATTTGGAATTAGGCGCGGTTGTTTTTGCATTTTAGACTTGGAGGCACTACTTATATGGGGTCAAAAGTATTATATATACCGACCGCAAAAGTCTTCAACACATATTTAATCAGAAACAACTGAACATGAGGCAGCGCAGATGGATTGAATTGTTGAATGATTACGACTTTGAGATTCGTTATCACCCGGGGAAAGCAAATGTGGTAGCCGACGCCTTGAGCAGAAAGGATAGAGAACCCATTCGAGTAAAAGCTATGAATATAATGATTCACACTAACCTTACTACTCAAATAAAGGAGGCGCAACAAGGAGTTTTAAAAGAAGGAAATTTAAAGGATGAAATACCCAAAGGATCGGAGAAGCATCTTAATATTCGGGAAGATGAAACCCGGTATAGGGCTGAAAGGATTTGGGTACCAAAATTTGGAGATTTGAGAGAAATGGTACTTAGAGAAGCTCATAAAACCAGATACTCAATACATCCTGGAACGGGGAAGATGTACAAGGATCTCAAGAAACATTTTTGGTGGCTGGGTATGAAAGTCGATGTTGCTAAATACGTAGGAGAGTGTTTGACATGTTCTAAGGTCAAAGCTGAGCATCAGAAACCATCAAGTCTACTTCAACAACCCAAAATCCCGAAATGGAAATGGGAAAACATTACCATGGATTTCATCACTAAATTGCCAAGGACTGCAAGTGGTTTTGAAACTATTTGGGTAATAGTTGATCGTCTTACCAACTCATCACACTTCCTGCCAATAAGAGAAGATGACAAGATGGAGAAGTTAGCACAACTGTATTTGAAGGAAGTCATCTCCAGACATGGAACACCAATCTCTATTATCTCTGATAGGGATGGCAGATTTATTTCAAGATTCTGGCAGACATTACAGCAAGCATTAGGAACTCGTCTAGACATGAGTACTGTCTATCATCCAAAAACTGATGGGCAGAGCGAAAGGACGATACAAACGCTTGAAGACATGCTACAAGCATGTGTTATTGATTTCGAAAACAGTTGGGATCGACATCTACCGTTAGCAGAATTTTTCTACAACAGCTACCATTCAAGCATTGAGATGGCGCCGTTTGAAGCACTTTATGGTAGAAAGTGCAAGTCTCCGATTTGTTGGAGTGAAGTGGGGGATAGACAGATTACGGGTCCGGAGATAATACAAGAAACTACCGAGAAGATCATCCAAATTCAACAACGGTTGAAAACCGCCCAAAGTCGACAAAAGAGCTACGCCGACATTAAAAGAAAAGATACATAATTTGAAATTGGAGAGATGGTCATGCTTAAGGTTGCACCTTGGAAAGGCGTTGTTCGATTTGGTAAACGAGGGAAATTAAATACAAGGTATATAGGACCATTCAAGATTATTGATCGTGTCGGACCAGTAGCTTACCGGCTTGAATTACCACAACAACTCGCGGCTGTACATAACACTTTTCATGTCTCAAATTTGAAGAAATATTTTGCTAAAGAAGATCTCACTATTCCGTTAGACAAAATCCAAATCAATGAAAAACTTCAATTCGTCAAAGAACCCGTCGAAATAATGGATCGTGAGGCTAAAAGACTTAAGCAAAACAAGATACCAATTGTTAAAGTTCGATGGAATGCTCGTAGAGGACCCGAGTTCACCTGGGAATGAGAAGATCAGATGAAGAATAAATACCCGTGATAATGCTAAAAACGAACATATATTTCATAGCATTATTCCTCAAGAAAGACAAGCTTTTAGTTGCAATTGTTCTATTTACAAGTGATATTCGTTTAAATAATAAAAGGTGAAGACAAAAGACAGATTCGACGAATTGAAGACGCAAACGACCAAAAAGCTCAAAAGTACAAAAGACAATCAAAGAGGTTCCAATTATTGATAAGAAACGTCTTGAAATTACAAGAGTACAAGATTCAAAACGCAAAGTACAAGATATTAAATTGTACGCAAGGACGTTCGAAAATCCGGAACCGGGACCAGAGTCAACTCTCAACGCTCGACGCAACGGACTAAAAATTACAAGTTAATTATATATATAAATATAATATAATATATAATTAATTATATTAATTATATATATATTATATTTATTTATAAATCCGTCGGTAAACAAAGAGCCAAACTTGTGTGAGCTGTTAAAGCAAACTCCGCGACTCGCGGAGTTTGAAGGCAAAATTGGCCGCGAGTCGCGGAGCCCCAAGTTTTGAAAGTCCCTATAAAAGCAACCGAATTCTGAGCATTTTTAATCCATCATATATCATTCTCTCTATCTATATACGTAAAATATATATATATAATTTATATTTTAATTTTAATTTTAATCTTAATAATAAGGGTATGTTAGCGAATGTTGTAAGGGTGTAAGTCGAAATTCTGTCCGTGTAACGCTACGCTATTTTTAATCATTGTAAGTTATGTTCAACCTTTTTAATTTAATGTCTCGTAGCTAAGTTATTATTATGCTTATTTAAAACGAAGTAATCATGATGTTGGGCTAATTACTAAAATTGGGTAATTGGGCTTTGTACCATAATTGGGGTTTGGATAAAAGAACGACACTTGTGGAAATTAGACTATGGGCTATTAATGGGTTTTATATTAATTAAACAATACCTTGTTAATTTAATATACAAACTTATAATTCGACGTATTTATATATAACCACATACGCTTGACTGGGTACGGTGGGCGGGATATCTATAAATACCAATAATTATTCATTTTACCGGATACGGAACTGGATTAATAGTTAATAGACTTGTTGAAACAGGGGTGAATTACATTCAAGGGTAATTGGTGTAATTGTTAACAAAGTAGTAAAACCTTGGTTTACACGCAGTCGATAACCTGGTGTATTCATTAAACAAAGTATTAAAACCTTGTTACAATTCGAATCCCCAATTAGTTGGAATATTTGACTTCGGGAATAAGAATAATTTGACGAAGGCTTTCGCTTTTTATATTTATGACTGATGGACTATTATGGACAAAATCTGTATGGACATATTAAATAATCCAGGACAAAGGACAATTAACCCATGGGCATAAAACTAAAATCAACACGTCAAACATCATGATTACGGAAGTTTAAATAAGCATAATTCTTTTATTTCATATTTTATTTCCTTTATTTTATATTTAATTGCACTTCTAATTATTGCATTTTTATTATTATTGTATTTAATTGCATTTTTAATTATCGTACTTTTTAATTATCGCAAGTTTATTTTATCGCACTTTTATTATTCGCAATTTCATTATCGTTATTTACTTTACGCTTTAATTTAAGTCTTGTATTTATATTATTTTACATTTGGTTTTAACTGCGACTAAAGTTTTAAAATCGACAAACCGGTCATTAAACGGTAAAAACCCCCCTTTTATAATAATAATATTACTTATATATATTTGTATTTTTATAAAAGTAAACTAATATAGCGTTAAGCTTTGTTTAAAAAGATTCCCTGTGGAACGAACCGGACTTACTAAAAACTACACTACTGTACGATTAGGTACACTGCCTATAAGTGTTGTAGCAAGGTTATAGTATATCCATTCAATAAATAAATAAATATCTTGTGTAAAATTGTATCGTATTTAATAGTTTTTCCTGCTAAAATTTAATAGTATTTTATACCCCTTAGCTTTAACACCAAGTATTTTTGGCGCCGCTGCCGGGGACCTCTTAAAAGCCGGAAGCGCAACGCTGATTAAAAAAAAAAAAGATTTTTAGTTTACTTTTATTAAAATTCGTTTTTATAAAAGTACGTTTTAAATATTCGAAAATATAAAAAGAAAAACAAAAATTTATATATTTTTAAGAGTTTGTTAAAAGTTTTATAAGTTTCTTTATTTTTATTTTAGTTTATAAAAATATAAGTTTTATTTAAATATCTTTTATTTATATAAAAACAAAAAATTAGAAAACATAAAAAAAACGCGTAAAATAAAAAACTGTTCCAGAGTTGAAAACTGAAACCCCGCGACTCGCGGGGTTTGCTGCTTTAAATACCGCGACTCGCGGAGCTTTTCTGACACGCGACAGAAAACCCTAAACATCATTAATTACGGGTATTTATTAATTATTATTATTATAAACCCTAATTATCTATTATTATTATAATTAAGTTTTATTTTAAAATTTCTTTTTATTTAATTTGTTTTATTTAGTTAAATTAGTTTAATTAAATTGTAAAATTAGTAGTTTTATTAAATAAATAATATAAAAATAATATTTTTATAAAAATTGTAACTTTTTACAACTTTTTGTATATTTTTATATTTTGTCCCTTTTTAATCGTTTTAGCGTAATATTTGTATTTTTAGCTCATATTTAGTTTTAAACTTAGTTTTTGCAATAGTTATTTTTACCTCTAGATTTTTAGGCTTTGCCGTAGAATTTCTTAAGTGCTTTTTCTTTAGACTAAGATTTAGGTACTTTAGAATTTTGCGACACCTTTTTAAGTTTTAGTTTCTTTTTAAGTTATTTCCATTTGGGATTTAGTTTTTCCTGTAAGCTTTAATATTTTTAGACGACTTTTACCTATGTATCAATTATCATTCCAATTAGTAATCTCAATTTGCGATTATAATTTTAAGTTAGTTGTAGTAATAAGGTTAGGTTAGTCAAGTGTTTTTAAGTTTTATAAGTTTCTTTTATTTTTCCGTCAACTTTTATTTTTCAACCATTTTTCTTTTTCGACCTTTTTCCGACGAACTCTTTTTCTTTCTTATTTCTCGCTATTCTAGTTTTTAGGACATAGATTTTTATTCTACTTCTTATCTAAATTTCTTAAAATTACGAAAATTTATTTTAAGTGGTTAAATTGATAGACATCAAAATTTTCTGGTTCGTAGTAATAGTTGGATTTGTACGTGGACCGGGTTATTGGAGCCAAACAGTCCTCAATTATATTGAGACCAAACGAATCCTGCCCCTCTGCTGCATCTTTTGGCTATTCGAAACGTGGGCAAAATCAGAAAAGTCTATTGATTGGATAACTTATTATAATTTTTCTTTCCTTTTAAAAAACTAATAGGATATTCAGTGAATGCACCGAGCAAGACGTTCACCACCTTTTGTACGTTCACCACCTGTAACTAGATCAAGACATTTAGCAAATATTACCGCCGTTGATTTTTCTTTAGAATCGTCATCCAGTCGACCAAGTACTTCAGTTCAAATTTCCGATAATCCATTTTTTAAACCCGACCTCACAATTGAGAATCCGGAGAATATTCAGGAACGATTCGTAGATCCTGAACCACTAAACTTTCCTCCGGAACCACCAATCATTTAAACAGAGATTGTTGAGGAACGAACCATTAAATCAGAATCCTCTAGTGATTCCGATTCAACAAATTCAATTATGGAGAATCTGGAACCTTTAAGTATGGAAGACCGAATGAGAGCTAAACGCACTGGCCAAGGTCACGCAATTACTTATCCAGACATTAATGCGCCAGATTATGAAATCAAAGGACAAATTCTACACATGGTGACTAATCAATGCCAATTTAGTGGTGCGCCGAAGGAAGATCCAAATGAACATTTACGTACCTTTAATAGGATCTACACACTATTTAAAATTCGAGAAGTGGAGGATGAACAGATATATCTCATGCTATTTCCCTGGACTTTAAAGGGAGAAGCCAAAGATTGGTTGGAATCGTTACCTGAAGGGGCGATTGATACATGGGATGTTTTAGTTGACAAATTTCTTAAACAATTCTTTCCGGCATCTAAAGCCGTAAGACTTCAAGCAGAAATTGTTACGTTTACACAGAAGCCAAATGAAACTCTATATGAGGCGTGGACTAGATATGGAAAGTTATTAAGAGGATGTCCGCAACATGGTTTAGACACCTGTCAAATAGTACAAATATTCTACCAAGGATGCGACATCACTACAAGGAAAGACATAGATATAGCAGCTGGTGGTTCTATTATGAAGAAAACCGAAACTGATGCTTACAAAATTATTGATAACACTGCTTCCCACTCACATGAGTGGCACCAAGAAAAAGATATCGTTAGATCATGTAAAGTAGCTAGAGCCGATTCTAGCCATGACTTAGATTCCATTTCCGCAAAGATAGATGCTGTGGAGAGACGAATGGAAAAGATGACTAAAGATATTCACTCAATACGAATTAGTTGTGAGCAGTGTGGAGGACCACATTTGACAAAAGATTGTCTCAGTATTGAATTAACAATGGAACAAAGAGAGAATATTTCATACATAAACCAAAGGCCTGGAAATAATTATCAGAATAATTATCAACCGCCAAGACCAATTTACAATCAAAACCAGAATTATAACTGAAATATTCCATACAACAACCAACAAGGTCCTAGTAATCAACAAGTAACCAATAATACTTACAATCAGCAAAGACCTAATTTTCAAAACAAACCACCACAACAAACTGATGATAAAAAGCCGAATTTAGAAGATATGATGACGAAGCTAGTTGAAACTCAAACGCAGTTTTTCACATCTCAAAAACAAACCAATGAACAAAATACTTAAGCATTTAGAAATCAACAAGCTTCTATTCAAAATCTGGAACAAGAAGTAAGTAACCTAGCAAGGTTAATAGGTGAAAGAAAACCGGGAAATTTACCTAGTGATACAAACGCTAATCCCCGAAATGAAACAGCTAAAGCCATTACCACAAGAAGTGGTACAACACTTAAACCACCTGAAATACCTGTAACTTCTGATGAAGCTATTCCTACTCCACAAGAACCACAACCTGATCAAGATAAGGAAAAAGAACCGGTAGTTGAAAAGGTTAATGAAGATAACACAGTTAAGGCTAAACCTTATGTTAAACCATACCAACCACCACTTCCTTACCCGAGTAAAATGAAGAAAGAGAAACTTGAAGCCGAGCAATCCAAATTCTTGGATATGTTTAAACAGATAAATGTAAATCTTCCTTTCATTGATGTGATTTCAGGAATGCCTAGATATGCTAAATTATTGAAAGATCTAATCTCAAATAGAAAGAAAATGGAAGAACTCTCGGCTGTTATTATGAATGCTAATTGTTCAGCAGTGCTGTTGAATAAGATACCAGAAAAACTATCTGATCCAGGAAGTTTCACAATTCCATGTTTTCTGGGTAGTCTTAGTTCAATAGAAGCATTAGCAGATTTAGGTGCTAGTATAAATCTAATGCCGTATTCACTATACGCTAAACTAGACCTTGGAGAATTGAAACCAACCAGAATAAGCATACAACTAGCCGATAGATCAATAAAATATCCTAGAGGGATAATGGAGAACATGCTAGTTAAAGTTGGTACTTTAGTATTTCCAGTAGATTTTGTTGTTTTGGACATGGAAGAAGATTCTCAAGTTCCTCTCATATTAGGAAGACCATTCTTAAATACGACTAAAGCAATGATAAACATGTTCGGTAAGAAATTGACCCTAAGTATAGAGGATGAGAGTGTTACCTTTTCAGTTGATAGAGCAATGCAACAACCACAATCTACAGATGATACATGTTATTATATTCAAACTATAGATGCACATGCAGAATTATTAGAAGAATTTTCTGAATTACAAGGAACAGGAGAATGTTCTTTAGGAGAAGGTAATGAACCAATTGATGAAGCTGAAATGTTAGCTACACTTATAGCTAATGGATATGAACCAACAACAGAAGAAATTCAAATGCTAAAAGAAGAAGACAGATATCGATACAAATCATCGATAGAAATCACATAAAATGAGAAATCACAACTCATTTCTGTGTTGAAAGCTCATAAACCAGCCATTGCATGGAAGATTCATGATATTAAAGGAATAAGTCCTTCGTATTGCACACATAAAATCCTTATGGAAGAAGGTCATAAAACGTATGTGCAACGCCAACGAAGACTAAATCCTAATATGCAAGATGTAGTTAAGAAAGAGATTATTAAACTGCTAGACGCAGGTTTAATTTATCCAATCTCTGATAGTCCATGGGTAAGCCCAGTTCAATGCGTGCCTAAGAAGGGTGGCATGACTGTCATTACAAATGAAAAAAATGAGCTTATTCCTACTAGGACTGTAACAGGATGGCGTGTGTGTATTGATTATAGAAAATTAAATGACGCCACCAGAAAAGATCACTTTCCCTTACCTTTCATAGATCAAATGTTGGAAAGATTAGCCGGAAACAGTTATTATTGTTTTCTAGATGGATTTTCCGGATATTTTCAAATTCCAATAGCACCCGAAGATCAAGAGAAAACCACATTCACGTGCCCTTATGGTACTTTTGCTTACAAACGCATGCCATTTGGACTTTGCAACGCTCCTGCAACCTTTCAAAGGTGTATGATGGCGATTTTTCATGACATGATAGAAGAATGCATGGAAGTTTTCATGGATGACTTTTCAGTCTTCGGTGATACATTTGAATCATGTCTAGTTAATCTTGAACGAATGCTTATTAGATGCGAACAATCAAATCTAGTTCTTAATTGGGAGAAATGCCATTTCATGGTTAAAGAAGGCATCGTTCTTGGTCATAAAATTTCAAAAGAAGGAATTGAAGTGGATAGAGCTAAAGTAGATATAATTGCTAAACTTCCACATCCCACCAATGTTAGAGGAGTTAGGAGTTTTCTAGGGCATGCCGGTTTTTACCGACGTTTCATAAAAGAGTTTACTAAAATTGCCACTCCTATGAATAAACTCCTAGAAAAGGATGCTCCATTCATCTTTTCAGATGAGTGTATCAAATCTTTTAATATTCTTAAAGAGAAACTCACTAATGCGCCAATCATGATAACACCAAATTGGAATCTACCATTTGAACTAATGTGCGATGCAAGTGATTTTGCATTGGGAGCCGTTTTAGGACAAAGGATTGAAAAACGATTTCAACCTATATATTATGCTAGTAAGACGTTACAAGGAGCACAAACGAACTATACAACTACTGAAAAAGAACTCCTTGCTATTGTCTTTGCTTTTGACAAATTTCGATCATATCTCGTTCTAGCAAAAACGGTGGTCTATACCGACCATTCTGCTCTTAGATACCTATTTTCAAAACAAGATGCTAAACCAAGATTAATCCGTTGGATCTTACTCTTACAAGAGTTTGATATTGAAATCCGAGATAAAAGAGGAGCAGAAAATCTCGCCGCTGATCATCTTTCTCGTCTTGAAAATCCTGAGTTAGAAGTTCTAAATGAATCGGCCATACAAGACAACTTTCCTGATGAATATCTATTGAAGATAGATTATAAAGAAATTCCATGGTTTGCAGACTATGCAAACTACTTAGTTTATGGATTCCTTGAAAAAGGGTTATCGTACCAAAAACGAAAGAAATTCTTCAGTGATATAAAACACTATTTTTGGGAAGATCCACATTTGTTTAAAAGTTGTCCAGATGGAATAATACGCCGATGTGTATTTGGAGATGAAGCTAGTAAAATATTAAACCATTGTCACACAGGACCAACAGGAGGGCATTATGGGCCTCAACTAACAGCAAGAAAAGTTTATGATGCTGGATTCTATTGGCCTACAATTTACAAAGACGCACACCTTCTTTGCAAATCCTGTGATGCTTGTCAAAGGGCCGGAAAAATAAGTCAACGTGATGAAATGCCACAAAATGTTATCCAAGTATGTGAAGTATTTGACATTTGGGGTATTGACTTTATGGGTCCATTTCCAAAATCTCATAATAATCTCTATATTCTCGTAGCCATTGATTATGTATCTAAATGGGTGGAAGCACAAGCTCTCCCAACTAACGATGCACGAGTTGTAGTCAACTTTTTAAAACGTCTTTTTGCAAGGTTTGGAACACCGAAAGCTTTAATAAGTGATCGGGGTACTCATTTCTGTAATAATCAACTTGAGAAAGTTCTTAAAAGATATGGAGTAACTCATAAAATCTCCACCGCATATCATCCACAAACAAGTGGACAAGTTGAAAATACCAACCGAGCTTTAAAACGTATTCTAGAGAAAACCGTAGGATCAAATCCGAAGGAATGGTCCATTAAATTGGAGGATGCACTCTGGGCTTTTAGAACAGCCTACAAAACTCCAATTGGAACTACACCTTTTAGACTTGTTTATGGAAAAGCATGTCATCTTCCAGTAGAAATTGAACACAAAGCGTTTTGGGCTTTGAAGACATGTAATCTTGATTTACATGAAGCTGGACGTCTACGATTAAGTCAACTAAACGAATTTGAAGAATTAAGACATGAAGCATACGAAAATTCGCTAATCTATAAAGAAAGAACGAAGAAATGGCATGATAAAAGAATCAGAAGTTCAAAAGAATTTAAAGAAGGAGACAGAGTTCTTCTTTTCAATTCACGATTCAAGCTATTTCCTGGAAAATTAAAATCAAGATGGTCTGGACCATTCATAGTTAAAAGAGTTTTTCCATACGGAACGATAGAATTAATAAATTCAAAAGGGATTGAATTTAAAGTTAATGGTCACAGAGTTAAACATTACATACATGGTCCAATGGAAGTCGACAACGAAGTTAATCACAATTTCGACACCACAGCTAACTAAGTGTGGGGAGAGTCAAGTCTTTAAAGGATAATATGTATTTCTGTTAGAGTTAGATTGTCTGTTTTCGTGTAGTTCTCGAAAATGGAACCCGAATGGTCTTTCCCTAGCAGACCCTAAAGAACTAGTCTTCTCCCCCCATTCTGAATTTTTATTTTTTTTAGGAAATGAAGACTGCCTGTGAACTAAACCATGGTCTAATGCTACACGCTTTGATCACTAAACGTAATAATGACATACTACCGAGTGAAATAGTATCAGTAATCAGAGAAAGAATGGACGGAGTTAGAAAAGAATCCAGATGCGAAGAGAATAAGTTACAATTTGGTAAACGAAAATCAAAATCCGCAGCAAAAAGAAGAGCACGACACCTAGAAAGATGTCACAAATGTGGAAAATGGTCACATGGAGGTAAATGTTCAAATAATCAAACCTATTCAAACACCGAATTTGTTACTTTATGCAGAGACGGACCGTTCATATGTTTAGAAGATAAGACACTGAATGCTCGAGGTTACGCCTATGTAGCCATGGAAAACCAATTAAACCGACTATCTTATGAATGGGATAGATCATATAACTAAGAAATCTATTTCACAGGTATGTTTGTACAGTTTTTAATTTTTTATTTTTAACCTTTTGATAATAAACGCTAATTTGTTCGCTATAAAGTATTAAATTGGTATTGAATAAAATTAGGTTTGGCGACCGAAATTATTGATATCATTCAAAAATTTATTACATCACTGCGAAATTTAACGTTTATTCTTAAGGTATAAATATCTTTAATCAATCAACCCAAAATATTTCAAAAATTCGTCATGAGTTAAATTAGGTTTTGGAACCGAAATTACTTTACCGAAAAGAGGGGCGCATATTTTTGATAATATTTGATTGATTAAAGTGGGATAAAAAGCCAAAAAGATTTTTAATTTTATTTTTACCATGTTTTTAAAATTAATATTTAAATCTTAAATTAATATTGTAAACTTTGTAAAAACAATATTTTTAAAATTGTAAATATTTGAAAAATTAATATAAGTTTGGTGTAAATTTATAATATGAATTTTTAAATTAAGTTTGGTGTGAATTTTTAATTTTTAAAATATGAATTTTAATTTTATGCATTTCAAATTTTAAGTTTGGTGTGAATTTTTAATATTAATTTTGAATTTTATATTTAAATTGTGTGAATTTAAAAACAAAAATTTACGTTATCTCATTAAGTTAAAAATATGATTTTTAAAAATTCGTCGTAAGTTGAAGACTAGGTATTTGAACCGAAATTGCTTTACCCGAGGGAGGGACGAGAACTTTTATTATCATTATTTTTAATCTTATTGAATTAAAGTATGCCAAAAACATTAAAAAACCCAAAAATCTTAGCTTTTAAAACAATCGCTACAAAAAGACAAATTTTAAAATTTTGTCGAAGGACGGACTAGGACATCGATCCGAAACGACCTCGTCCTAAATAACAAGGGAAACAAAATTTTAAAATTAATTACATAATTGTTTTAATTAGTATAAGATATATATATATATATATAAAAAAAACAAACTCCGCGACTCGCGGAGTTTGAAGGCCCAAACACCGCGAGTCGCGGGAGGACCGAAATACAGAAAAAAAAATATAACGCAAAAACTGATCAGTCCACACACCACAAAACACATACTGCGAAGAACACAGCGAAACATACCCGCAAAAACCCGAAAAATACACCCCAAATTCACAATTTTTAACCGTTAATCACCAAATCTTTTACTAAAATCATGTTGAGAAGGATGCTATCAAGGAATTACTCAAGAAAAACGGTAAATTTCTACACCTAAATACCATTTAATCCGAAAATTAGTGTTCTTGAGTAATTTTTTCCCCAATTTGATTTTGATGCTTTTTAGTATAATTAGGCTTAAATTGTTTATGTATTATGCTTGTATAACCTAGATTGATGCTGTTTAACATGATTAGAAGCCTTAAACTTCAAATTTTGAGTAATCTAGGGTTTGTGTTCTTGAGCAAATTTGGGGCTTTTTGATATAAACAGGTTATGGCCGATTTTTGTCATGAATTGTTGCTAAATTAAGTAGTGTAATATGTCTAGGTAGTTAAATGATCCAAACTTTGAGCCTAAACATGATTTTGAGAATTAAAGTGGACTTTTTCAAGTCTAAAATTCATGAACTTGATTTTTGAGAGATAATGCCATTTGAAACTTGTTTAATTGCTAGTAATGATTATTTTGACATGTTATTTGAGTTGAATGCTTATGAACTCGGCGAACATTTTCGTATATGCTATTTTGAAAAAGTGTAGATTTGATGAAAATATGAAAATGAGTTTAAGTTTGATATAAATTGATCATGTCATTGTAATTATTTTGATTGATTATTTTGCTGACACTAATGCATATTTGGATGCACAAAAATTGTGTTTGATGTGTTTTGCAGACTGAAAGGGGTGAATCTTCATCCCAAGGTCGCAATGCTCCTGCTGAGAATACGGAACAACAGGAGGTGGATAACTACTACAAGCAAGATATACCTCATCCAGTCATGACATTTTCTGATATGCACTTGGAAGAGTTGCACCCGAACCTGAGATTTGACAAACTTTGGATAGATTATCCAAAATACCAAAGGGGTTTGCATACTCTTCATTCTAAGGTTGTTGAGGTACCTAGGGTCATAGAATGGGGACCCTTAGAAGCTGTAGAGTTGGCCGGGCCAATTAGAGAATTACTTGCACAGAGGTATGGTAATTCTACTTTTAATGACTGGGTACGTTTATTCACCATGCGTAGACCTGTATATAAAGTATGGTGTGAAGAATTGTTGTGTAGTATAGAGTTGAATGATCGGGTGGCTAGTTTAACCGATCGATCTTTTATTAGATTTTTGTTAGGCGGTTCGATGCGCCACATGTCTTTACTAGACATGGCTCAGGCTTTACGTATATATACGCCTGAGGAGTTAGCATCTGCCGATTGTAGAGGGTTGATACTAAATGGTAGAAAGATAGATGAAAATTTTGATACACACGATGTGTGGAGTCAAATGACAAGCCATCACCGTTTCAAAGGGGGAAATTACTCTTATTTGGATATAGATAGAGCTGAATTAAGAGTGATTCATAGGTTTTTAGCTAATTCGATTACACAAAGGGGTAAGAACAAGGAAAAGGTAAATGAACAGGATTTGTTTTACCATATGTGTATTCGAGACCCATAAAGCAAGTATACCGTATTGTGTGGGTTATTATTTATCAGCTATGGTTAGGGGGATGAGACCGCATAGCATAATAGGAGGTGGTATTTTTATTACTTTGATTGCTGAATATCTCGGTGTGGATATAAGTCGGGGGGGGATTATTAGTGGAAGAACCAGAACCCCGCGATACTATAGGTTTAAATGTATACCATGGTGCGAAAGTTTTGAAGAGGCGAAATAATGCCGCAATACAATACCATGGTAGACATCCACAGGTTGAGAGAAACCAACAGCAAGGTAATGTAGAAGGGGGAAATGAGATGCAAGAAATGCAAAGGTTTATAGCTTCACAGGAGTACGAAAATGCTAGACAGAGAGCATTTGAAGATTGGCAAGTTCATCAGAACCAAATCATAGCTCATTGCCAACATATAGGTAGAAACTATATTCCTACACCAAAACCGATATTCCCTCCCTGGTCTATAGAGATGCAACCACCGTATCCTACGTATAACCCTGCCGAAGCATTCTATAGCACCTATGGTTATGCTTGGAACCCCTATTGGTATCAATATCATCCCTAGTCTACTTAGTTTTTATTTTATTTTGTAATTTGTAATGTTGATACGTTTAATACTTATGTTAATATTGTAATAGTTGTTATAATTTTCTAACTTTTATTCTTAGATTTTAATAATTTTTGAATGTGGGGTAATATACCAAACTTCAAAAATATGTATATATGTTTGCAGTTTATCTTATGTACACAACAGGGTAAAACAACGCATTTTCGAAGACTGGCATTAAGTTCAGCAAAAGCAACTAATTTTGACGACAAGATGCAAAATATATGTGAAATAACAACAAGACGGAATGAACAAATGATGTGCACCATTTATCATTCAGCAAACAAACGCCAATATATTTGGAAACTTTGGTAAAAATTTAATCATTTTCACACAAATCACCCTCAATAATTTAAATTGTTACTGATTTCTTGCAAATGAGGGCATTGCAAGATCTTAAGTGTGGGAAGGGGTTCAATTCTTTCGGATTTTAAAATTTTTACTTTATACACTTGGTTACCATTAAAAATACTAGTAAAGCAGTAGTTGTATTAGAATCTAATGCTCTCTGATAATAAAAAACAGCCCTAGTCTTATATACTGACTACCCAATTCTAGTAAAATTTTTCAAAATTTTCAATTAAATGAACTCAAAATCATGTTTATACATATTTATGAACGATAAAACTAGGTTTCAACACCGAAATTATTGTTACCTCAGAAAGGACATAAATTGAGAAACAAACCAAAATGTTAAAATTCATTTAAAATGGAATAGAGGACGATAAAAAGGAAAATAAAAGCCAGGTGTGGGAAAATTACCAAGTTATCTTAAACATATGTCACATATTTCTGTAACAAATAACTGAAAATACTTTTGCTTTGGACTAAACTAAACTGTTTTACCCGATGAAAGAAAAGAAGAGATGGATCTACACGATGAATCAATTCCATCATTAAAAGGAAGTAAAGTCTTCCGAAAAAGAAATGCGCTTCTTGATTTAGGTCATGAAGTTGTCGTCCAGACCAGCTGTAGGTTGACGAAAAATCTAGAAAAGTCATCACTAAAATCAGCAGGAAATCCACGGACCTCAGCATAAAACAGGGTCGCCAAGTGGTCAGATTTATCCTAACCATGAGAAGGATTTATCTCGTAAAATGGGGGGGCACCATGCAAATTAGCTGGATAAGACTAATAAATCAGATCCACAGAAAGGATAATCTCCTTAAAAGATCAAAAATCAGCTTTTAAGCCTGATATTACTCAATCCTTGAGATTGACCTTAAAGATTGAGAATTACAAACTCATGGAATTCAATGATATCTAAACTCGAGCTTGAACGAGAAAATATTTTGATCAAAAATTACAAACCGATTTGTTTTCTGAAAACCCATTTTCAATGCGTTCATTACCATTGAACGTAAAATCCTAGGAATTCACCTGGAATTCATTAGGTCACCTGAACTAAATCGGGTGTCAACCGTAAGAACGGTGGTTGCATAGCATGGTCAAAGACAGGACCTTGTGCCAGACCGAAAAATTATAAGGGTGAGCTTTACTATTGCTCCTACCAAGGATAGTAATTGCGTCCGACACGTTATAAACCATAATTAAAAGCATGTCAGGGGACATTGCCTTAACAGTTGCCTGTTCAACGCTTTCCTTTACAACCGGACGGTAGTTTACCGAAAGGTAATATACGGGACAAGTAAACTGGACGTGTTGCTTTCCAAATACAAGGTTAGCAAGTGGGCGACACAAAACCGCAAGTTTTGAGCTAAAATTTTCAAATCTGAAACCCACCATACCCACAAAAATATTTTGCAAACACCGGTGAAGGGTTATTCCGAAAAACTTATCTAGGGTAAAAACTAGATTTAATTTTCAAAAGATCAAATGTTTTCATAAAGATCCAATTTCCTTAATGGATCTAAATTTTTATAGTCATGTGGGACTGTAAACCATATCGTTACTACCATTGTTTATACCGCCGTATAGAAATTACTGATGTACAAAGTGTGAAGAATAAAGAAGTGATTCTAGTATTTCAAGACGATATTGCTTGAGGACAAGCAACGCTCAAGTGTGGGAATATTTGATAATGCTAAAAACGAACATATATTTCATAGCATTATTCCTCAAGAAAGACAAGCTTTTAGTTGCAATTGTTCTATTTACAAGTGATATTCGTTTAAATAATAAAAGGTGAAGACAAAAGACAGATTCGACGAATTGAAGACGCAAACGACCAAAAAGCTCAAAAGTATAAAAGACAATCAAAGAGGTTCCAATTATTGATAAGAAACGTCTCGAAATTACAAGAGTACAAGATTCAAAACGTAAAGTACAAGATATTAAATTGTACGCAAGGACGTTCGAAAATCCGGAACCGGGATCAGAGTCAACTATCAACGCTCGACGCAATGGACTAAAAATTACAAGTTAATTATATATATAAATATAATATAATATATAATTAATTATATTAATTATATATATATTATATTTATTTATAAATCCGTCGGTAAACAAAGAGCCAAACTTGTGTGAGCTGTTAAAGCAAACTCCGCGACTCGCGGAGTTTGAAGGCAAAATTGGCCGCGAGTCGCGGAGCCCCAAGTTTTGAAAGTCCCTATAAAAGCAACCGAATTCTGAGCATTTTTAATCCATCATATATCATTCTCTCTATCTATATACGTAAAATATATATATATATAATTTATATTTTAATTTTAATTTTAATTTTAATCTTAATAATAAGGGTATGTTAGCGAATGTTGTAAGGGTGTAAGTCGAAATTCTGTCCGTGTAACGCTACGCTATTTTTAATCATTGTAAGTTATGTTCAACCTTTTTAATTTAATGTCTCGTAGCTAAGTTATTATTATGCTTATTTAAAACGAAGTAATCATGATGTTGGGCTAATTACTAAAATTGGGTAATTGGGCTTTGTACCATAATTGGGGTTTGGATAATAGAACGACACTTGTGGAAATTAGACTATGGGCTATTAATGGGTTTTATATTAATTAAACAATACCTTGTTAATTTAATATACAAACTTATAATTCGACATATTTATATATAACCACATACGCTTGACTGGGTACGGTGGGCGGGATATCTATAAATACCAATAATTATTCATTTTACCGGATACGGAACTGGATTAATAGTTAATAGACTTGTTGAAACAGGGGTGAATTACATTCAAGGGTAATTGGTGTAATTGTTAACAAAGTAGTAAAACCTTGGTTTACACGCAGTCGATAACCTGGTGTATTCATTAAACAAAGTATTAAAACCTTGTTACAATTCGAATCCCCAATTAGTTGGAATATTTGACTTCGGGAATAAGAATAATTTGACGAAGGCTTTCGCTTTTTATATTTATGACTGATGGACTATTATGGACAAAATCCGTATGGACATATTAAATAATCCAGGACAAAGGACAATTAACCCATGGGCATAAAACTAAAATCAACACGTCAAACATCATGATTACGGAAGTTTAAATAAGCATAATTCTTTTATTTCATATTTTATTTCCTTTATTTTATATTTAATTGTACTTCTAATTATCGCATTTTTATTGTTATTGTATTTAATTGCATTTTTAATTATCGTACTTTTTAATTATCGCAAGTTTATTTTATCGCACTTTTATTATTCGCAATTTCATTATCGTTATTTACTTTACGCTTTAATTTAAGTCTTGTATTTATATTATTTTACATTTGGTTTTAACTGCGACTAAAGTTTTAAAATCGACAAACCGGTCATTAAACGGTAAAAACCCCCCTTTTATAATAATAATATTACTTATATATATTTGTATTTTTATAAAAGTAAACTAATATAGCGTTAAGCTTTGTTTAAAAAGATTCCCTGTGGAACGAACCGGACTTACTAAAAACTACACTACTGTACGATTAGGTACACTGCCTATAAGTGTTGTAGCAAGGTTATAGTATATCCATTCAATAAATAAATAAATATCTTGTGTAAAATTGTATCGTATTTAATAGTTTTTCCTGCTAAAATTTAATAGTATTTTATACCCCTTAGCTTTAACACCAACCCGCATTTATTTCCAGAAGATACGTCAACACCTCCAACTGCTTAAAATTTTGGGACGAAAATTATTTAACGGGTAGGTACTGTAATGACCCGAACTTTTTCATGTTTATATATATTAAATGAAATTGTTATTTACATGATTAAGTGTTTTCAACATGTTAAGTAATCAAACTTGTTAAGACTTGATTAATTGAAATAGGTTTCATATAGACAATTGACCACCCAAGTTGACCGGTGATTCACGAACGTTAAAACTTGTAAAAACTATATGATGACATATATATGATTATATATATAGTTAACATGATATAATGATAGGTAAGTATCTCATTAGGTATTTTAACAATGAGTTATATACATAAAATTGAGTTTATTGAATTAAGAAACTCGAAACGATATATATAACGATTCTCGTTATAACAACGTCTTACTAAATACATATGAATCATATTAAGATATTGATACACTATGTTTAATCATGATAAATGATAGGTAAACATGTCATTAAGTATATTAATAATGAACTACATATGTAAAAACAAGAGTACTAACTTAATGATTTCGAAACGAGACATATATGTAACGATTATCGTTCTAACAACATTTAACTGTATATATATCATACTAAGATATATTAATATATCATAATATCATGATAATGTAATAATTTAACATCTCTTTAGATATAATAAATAATGGGTTAACAACATTTAACAAGATCGTTAACCTAAAGGTTTCAAAACAACATTTACATGTAACGACTAACGATGACTTAACGACTCAGTTAAAATGTATATACATGTAGTGTTTTAATATGTATTCATACACTTTTGAAAGACTTAAAGACACTTATCAAAATACTTCTACTTAACAAAAATGCTTACAATTACATCCTCGTTCAGTTTCATCAACAATTCTACTAGTATGCACCCGTATTCGTACTCGTACAATATACAGCTTTTAGATGTATGTACTATTGGTATATACACTCCAATGATCATCTCTTAGCAGCCCATGTGAGTCACCTAACACATGTAGGAACCATCATTTGGCAACTAGCATGAGATATCTCATAAAATTACAAAAATATTAGTAATCATTCATGACTTATTTATATGTAAACAAAATTACGCATCCTTTATATCTAATCCATATACCAACGACCAAAAACACCTACAAACACTTTCATTCTTCAATTTTCTTCATCTAATTGATCTCTCTCAAGTTCTATCTTCAAGTTCTAAGTGTTCTTCATAAATTCTATAAGTTCTAGTTTCATACAATCAAGAATACTTCCAAGTTTGCTAGCTTACTTTCAATCTTGTAAAGGGATCATCCAACCTCAAGAAATCTTTCTTATTTACTGTAAGATATCTTTCTAATACAAGGTAATACTCATATTCAAACTTTGATTCAATTTCTATAACTATAACAATCTTATTTCGAGTGGAAATCTTACTTGAACTTGTTTTCGTGTCATGATTCTGCTTCAAGAACTTTCAAGCCATCCAAGGATCCTTTGAAGCTAGATCTATTTTTATAATTTCCAGTAGGTTTATCCACAAAACCTGAGGTAGTAATGATGTTCATAACATCATTCGATTCATACATATAAAACTACCTTATTCGAAGGTTTAAACTTGTAATCACTAGAACATAGTTTAGTTAATTCTAAACTTGTTCGCAAGTAAAAGTTAATCCTTCTAACTTGACTTTTAAAATCAACTAAACACATGTTCTATATCTATATGATATGCTAACTTAATGATTTAAAACCTGGAAACACGAAATGGTCATCAAGACGTCGTTCTTTCGACTGAAATGACTACCTCTTACAAAAATGACTTGTAACTTATATTTTTGACTATAAACCTATAATTTTTCTATTTAGATTCATAAAATAGAGTTCAATATGAAACCATATGATAATGCTAAAAACGAACATATATTTCATAGCATTATTCCTCAAGAAAGACAAGCTTTTAGTTGCAATTGTTCTATTTACAAGTGATATTCGTTTAAATAATAAAAGGTGAAGACAAAAGATAGATTCGACGAATTGAAGACGCAAACGACCAAAAAGCTCAAAAGTACAAAAGACAATCAAAGAGGTTCCAATTATTGATAAGAAACGTCTCGAAATTACAAGAGTACAAAATTCAAAACGCAAAGTACAAGATATTAAATTGTACGCAAGGACGTTCGAAAATCCGGAACCGGGACCAGAGTCAACTCTCAACGCTCGACGCAGCGGACTAAAAATTACAAGTCAACTATGCACATAAATATAATATAATATTTAAATAATTCTTATAATTATTTAATATATTATATTTATATTTAAAACCGTCGGCAAGAAAGACTCCAAAAGGGACTGAGCTGTAATTTCAATCTCCGCGACTCGCGGAGTTTGAAGGCCAAAAATGCCGCGAGTCACGGAGCCCAAAGTTTTGAAAATCCCTATAAAAGCAAACAAATTCTGATCGCAGAAAAACACAATATATCCATCCATCTCTCTATCTATATCGTAAAATATATATATATATATATATATATATATATATATATATATATATATATATATATATATATATATATATATATATATATATTTATAATTTATATTCTAATTTTAATTATAATTCTAATAATAAGGGTATGTTAGCGAATGTTGTAAGGGTGTAAGTCGAAATTCTGTCCGTGTAACGCTACGCTATTTTTAATCATTGTAAGTTATGTTCAACCTTTTTATATTAATGTCTCGTAGCTAAGTTATTATTATGCTTATTTAATCCGAAGTAATCATGATGTTGGGCTAATTACTAAAATTGGGTAATTGGGCTTTGTACCATAATTTGGGTTTGGATAAAAGAACGACACTTGTGGAAATTAGACTATGGGTTATTAATGGGTTTTATATTAACTAAACAATACCTTGTTAATTTAATATACAAACTTATAATTCGACGTATTTATATATTACCATATACACTCGATCGGACAAGATGGGCGGGGTATTTATATGTACGAATAATCGTTTATTTAACCGGACACGGGAATGGATTAATAGCCACTAGAATAATTAAAACAGGGGTGAAATTATGTACAAGGACACTTGGTATAATTGATAACAAAATATTAAAACCTTGGGTTACACTCAGTCGACATCCTGGTGTAATTATTAAACAAAGTATTAAAATCTTGTTACAGTTTAAGTCCCCAATTAGTTGGAATATTTAACTTCGGGTATAAGGATAATTTGACGAGGACACTCGCACTTTATATTTATGACTGATGGACTATTATGGACAAAAACCAGACGGACATATTAAATAATCCAGGACAAAGGACAATTAACCCATGGGCATAAAACTAAAATCAACACGTCAAACATCATGATTACGGAAGTTTATATAAGCATAATTCTTTTATTTCATATTTAATTTCCTTTATTTTATATTTAATTGCACTTCTAATTATCACATTTTTATTATTATTGTAGTTAATTGCACTTTTAATTATCGTACTTTTTAATTATCGCAAGTTTATTTTATCGCATTTTTATTATTTGCAATTTCATTATCGTTATTTACTTTACGCTTTAATTTAAATCTTGTATTTATTTTTAATATTTTACATTTGGTTTTAACTGCGACTAAAGTTTTAAAATCGACAAACCAGTCATTAAACGGTAAAAACCCCCCCTTTATAATAATAATATTACTTATATATATATTTGTATTTTTATAAAAGTAAACTAATATAGCGTTAAGCTTTGTTTAAAGATTTCCATGTGGAACGAACCGGACTTACTAAAAACTACACTACTTTACGATTAGGTACACTGCCTATAAGTGTTGTAGCAAGGTTTAAGTATATCTATTCTATAAATAAATAAATATCTTGTGTAAAATTGTATCGTATTTAATAAGTATTTCCTTGTAAAATTTAATAGTATTTTATATACACCTCGCGAAACATCAAGTATTTTTGGCGCCGCTGCCGGGGAACTACTCTTAAAAGCCGGAAGCGCAACGCTAATATAAAAAAAAATAAAAAATTTAGTTTACTTTTATTAAAATTCATTTTTTATAAAAATACATTTTAAATATTCGAAAATATAAAAAGAAAAACAAAAATATGGGTATTTTTAAGATTTTGATAAATATTTAAGTTTTATAAAGTTTCTTTAGTTTGTAAAAATATAAGTTTTATTTAATTTATTTTATAAATATAAAAAACTGAAATATATATATATATATATATATATATATATATATATATATATATATATATATATATCTAGCTTTAAGATTTTTATTTATAAAATTATAAAGTAGTCTATTTTTTTTTATTCTAGTTTTGTTTTAAATATAAGTTTTTATTATACACATATATTTTTTTTATATAAACAGAAAAATATAAAAACAGAAAATAAAAAAAAAATAAAAAAACGCGTCGAATTTTAAACCTGTCAGTTGAAATTTGGAACCCCGCGAGTCGCGGGGTTTGATGCTTTGAATACCGCAAGTCGCGGAGATAACCTGACACGCCGACAGAACCCTAATCAGGCATTAATTACGAATAATTATTATAATTATTAATATAAAACCCTAATTAGGTTTTAATTAAATAATTATTTTAGTTTTTATTAATATTTTGTTTAATTAGTTTAATTAATTTGTAAAATTAGTAGTTTTAATAAATAAATAATATAAAAATAATATTTTTATAAAAATTGTACTTTTTACAACTTTTTGTATATTTTTATATTTTGTCCCTTTTCAATTGTTTTAACGTAATATTTGTATTTTTAGCTCATATTTAGTTTTAACCTTAGTTTTTGCCATAGTTATTTTTACTTCTAGATTTTTAGGCTTTGCCGTAAAATCCCTTAAGTGCTTTTTATTTAGACTAAGATTTAGGTGCTTTAGAATTTTGCGACGCCTTTTTAAGTTTTAGTTTCTTTTTAAGTTATTTCCATTTGGGATATAGTTTTTCCTGTAAGCTTTAATATTTTTAGACACCTTTTACAATGTACCAATTATCATTCCAATTAGTTATCTCAATTTGCGATTATAATTTTAAGTTAGTTGTAGTAATAAGGTTAGGTTAGTCAAGTATTTTTAATTTTTATAAGTTTCTTTTATTTTTCCGTCACCTTTTATTTTTCAACCATTTTTCTTTTTTGACCTTTTTCGACGAACTCTTTTTCTTTCTTATTTCTCGCTATTCTAGTTTTAGGACATAGATTTTTATTCTACTTCTTATCTAAATTTCTTAAAATTACGAAAATTTATTTTAAGTGGTTAAATTGATAGACATCAAAATTTTTTGGTTCGTAGTAATAGTTGGATTTGTACGTGGACCGGGTTATTGGAGCCAAACAGTCCTCAATTATATTGAGACCAAACGAATCCTGCCCCTCTGCTGCATCTTTTGGCTATTCGAAACGTGGGCAAAATCAGAAAAGTCTATTGATTGGATAACTTATTATAATTTTTCTTTCCTTTTAAAAACTAATAGGATATTCAGTGAATGCACCGAGCAAGACGTTCACCACCTTTTGTACGTTCACCACCTGTAACTAGATCAAGACATTTAGCAAATATTACTGCCGTTGATTTCTCTTTAGAATCATCATCCAGTCGACCAAGTACTTCAGTTCAAATTCCCGATAATCCATTTTTTGAACCCGACCTCACAATTGAGAATCCGGAGAATATTCAGGAACGATTCGTAGATCCTGAACCACTAAACTTTCCTCCGGAACCACCAATCATTCAAACAGAGATTGTTGAGGAACGAACCATTAAATCAGAATAATCTAGTGATACCGATTCAACAAATTCAATTATGGAGAATCTGGAACCTTTAAGTATGGAAGACCGAATGAGAGCTAAACGCACTGGCCAAGGTCACGCAATTACTCATCCAGACATTAATGCGCCAGATTATGAAATCAAAGGACAAATTCTACACATGGTGACTAATCAATGCCAATTTAGTGGTACGCCGAAGGAAGATCCAAATGAACATTTACGTACCTTTAATAGGATCTGCACACTATTTAAAATTCGAGAAGTGGAGGATGAACAGATATATTTCATGTTATTTCTCTGGACTTTAAAGGGAGAAGCCAAAGATTGGTTGGAATCATTACCTGAAGGGGCGATCGATACCTGGGATGTTTTAGTTGACAAATTTTTTAAACAATTCTTTCCGGCATCTAAAGCCGTAAGACTTCAAGCAGAAATTGTTACGTTCACACAGAAACCTAATGAAACTCTATATGAGGCGTGGATAAGATATGGAAAGTTATTAAGAGGATGTCCGCAACATGGTTTAGACACCTGTCAAATAGTACAAATATTCTACCAAGGATGCGACATCACTACAAGAAAAGACATAGATATAGCAGCTGGTGGTTCTATTATGAAGAAAACCGAAACTGATGCTTACAAAATTATTGATAACACTGCTTCCCACTCACATGAGTGGCACCAAGAAAAAGATATCGTTAGATCATCTAAAGCAGCTAGAGCCGATTCTAGCCATGACTTAGATTCCATTTCCGCAAAGATAGATGCTGTCGAGAGACGAATGGAAAAGATGACTAAAGATATTCACTCAATACGAATTAGTTGTGAGCAGTGTGGAGGACCACATTTGACAAAAGATTGTCTCAGTATTGAATTAACAATGGAACAAAGAGAGAATATTTCATACATAAACCAAAGGCCTGGAAATAATTATCAGAATAATTATCAACCGCCAAGACCGATTAAAATCAAAACCAGAATTATAACAGAAATATTCCATACAACAACCAACAAGGTCCTAGCAATCAACAAGTATCCAATAATACTTACAACCAGCAAAGACCTAATTTTCAAAACAAACCACCACAACAAACCGATGATAAAAAGCCGAATTTAGAAGATATGATGACGAAGCTAGTTGAAACTCAAACGCAGTTTTTCACATCTCAGAAATAAACCAATGAACAAAATGCTCAAGCATTTAGAAATCAACAAGCTTCTATTCAAAATCTAGAACAAGAAGTAAGTAACCTAGCAAGGTTAATAGGTGAAAGAAAACTGGGAAGTCTACCTAGTGATACAAATGCTAACCCCCGAAATGAAACAGCTAAAGCCATTACCACAAGAAGTAGTACAACACTTAAACCACCTGAAATACCTGTAACTTCTGATGAAGCTATTCCTACTCCACAAGAACTACAACCTGATCAAGATAAGGAAAAAGAACCGATAGTTGAAAAGGTTAATGAAGATAACACAGCTAAGGCTAAACCTTATGTTAAACCATACCAACCACCACTTCCTTACCCGAGTAAAATGAAGAAAGAGAAACTTGAAGCCGAGCAATCCAAATTCTTGGATATGTTTAAACAGATAAATGTAAATCTTTCTTTCATTGATGTGATTTCAGGAATGCCTAGATATGCTAAATTCTTGAAAGATCTAATCTCAAATAGAAAGAAAATGGAAGAACTCTCGGCTGTTACTATGAATGCTAATTGTTCAGCAGTACTGTTGAATAAGATACCAGAAAAACTATCTGATCCTGGAAGTTTCACAATTCCATGTTTTCTGGGTAGTCTTAGTTCAATAGAAGCATTGGCAGACTTAGGTGCTAGTATAAATTTAATGCCGTATTCACTATACGCTAAACTAGACCTTGGAGAATTAAAACCAACCAGAATAAGCATACAACTAGCCGATAGATCAATAAAATATCCTAGAGGGATAATGGAGAACATGCTAGTTAAAGTTGGTACTTTAGTATTTCCAGTAGATTTTGTTGTTCTGGACATGGAAGAAGATTCTCAAGTTCCTCTCATATTAGGAAGACCATTCTTAAACACAGCTAAAGCAATGATAGACGTGTTCGGTAAGACATTGACCCTAAGTATAGAGGATAAGAGTGTTACCTTTTCAGTTGATAGAGCAATGCAACAACCACAATCTGCAGATGATACATGTTATTATATTCAAACTATAGATGCACATGCAGAATTATTAGAAGAATTTCCAGAATTACAAGGAACAGGAGAATGTTCTTTAGGAGAAGGTAATGAACCAATTGATGAAGCTGAAATGTTAGCTACACTTATAGCTAATGGATATGAACCAACAACAGAAGAAATCCAAATGCTAAAAGAAGAAGACAGATATCGATACAAATCATCGATAGAAGAACCTCCGAAATTAGAGTTAAAGCCACTTCCAAACCATTTGGAATACGCTTATTTACATGGTGAATCTGAATTACCTGTAATAATATCGTCTTCTCTTACTGAAAATGAGAAATCACAACTCATTTCTGTGTTGAAATCTCATAAACCAGCCATTGCATGGAAGATTCATGATATTAAAGGAATAAGTCCTTCGTATTGCACACATAAAATCCTTATGGAAGAAGGTCATAAAATGTATGTGCAACGCCAACGAAGACTAAATCCTAATATGCAAGATGTAGTAAAAAAGGAGATTATTAAACTGCTAGATGCAGGTTTAATTTATCCAATTTCTGATAGTCCATGGGTAAGCCCAGTTCAATGCTTGCCTAAGAAGGGTGGCATGACTGTCATTACAAATGAGAAAAATGAGCTTATTCCTACTAGGACTGTAACAGGATGGCGTGTATGTATTGATTATAGAAAATTAAATGACACCACCAGAAAAGATCACTTTCCTTTACCTTTCATAGATCAAATGTTGGAAAGATTAGCCGGAAATAGTTACTATTGTTTTCTAGATGGATTTTCCGGATATTTTCAAATTCCAATAGCACCCGAGGACCAAGAGAAAACCACATTCACGTGCCCTTATGGTACTTTTGCTTACAAACGCATGCCATTTGGACTTTGCAATGCCCCAGCAACCTTCCAAAGGTGCATGATGGCGATTTTTCACGACATGATAGAAGAATGCATGGAAGTTTTCATGGATGACTTTTCAGTCTTCGGTGATACATTTGAATCATGTCTAGTTAATCTGGAACGAATGCTAATTAGATGCGAACAATCAAATCTAGTACTTAATTGGGAGAAATGCCATTTCATGGTTAAAGAAGGCATCGTTCTTGGACATAAAATTTCAAAAGAAGGAATTGAAGTGGATAGAGCTAAAGTAGATGTAATTGCTAAACTTCCACATCCCACCAATGTTAGAGGAGTTAGGAGTTTTCTAGGGCATGCCGGTTTTTACCGACGTTTCATAAAAGATTTTTCTAAAATTGCCACTCCTATGAATAAACTCCTAGAAAAAGATGCTCCATTCATCTTTTCAGATGAGTGTATCAAATCTTTTAATATTCTTAAAGAAAAACTAACTAATGCGCCGATCATGATAACACCAAATTGGAATCTACCATTTGAACTAATGTGCGATGCAAGTGATTTTGCAATGGGAGCCGTTTTAGGACAAAGGATTGAAAAATGATTTCAACCTATATATTATGCTAGTAAGACGTTACAAGGAGCACAAACGAACTATACAACTACTGAAAAAGAACTCCTTGCTATTGTCTTTGCTTTTGACAAATTTCGATCATATCTCGTTCTAGCAAAAACGGTGGTCTATACCGACCATTCTGCTCTTAGATACCTATTTTCAAAACAAGATGCTAAACCAAGATTAATCCGTTGGATCTTACTCTTACAAGAGTTTGATATTGAAATCCGAGATAAAAGAGGAGCAGAAAATCTCGCCGCTGATCATCTTTCTCGTCTTGAAAATCCCGAATTAGAAGTTCTGAATGAATCGGCCATACAAGACAACTTTCCTGATGAATATCTATTGAAGATAGATTATAAAGAAATTCCATGGTTTGCAGACTATGCAAACTACTTCGTTTGTGGATTCCTTGAAAAAGGATTATCGTACCAAAGACGAAAGAAATTCTTCAGTGATATAAAACACTATTTCTGGGAAGATCCTCATCTGTTTAAAAGTTGTCCCGATGGAATAATACGCCGATGTGTATTTGGAGATGAAGCCAGTAAAATATTAAACCATTGTCACACAGGACCAACAGGAGGGCATTATGGGCCTCAACTAACAGCAAGAAAAGTTTATGAAGCTGGATTCTATTGGCCTACAATTTACAAAGACGCACACCTTCTTTGCAAATCCTGTGATGCATGTCAAAGGGCCGGAAAAATAAGTTAACGTGATGAAATGCCACAAAATGTTGAAAGGACCCGTTCATATACATTATAAACGATTCACAATAGTTGATTACATCGCGAGGTATTTGACCTCTATATGATACATTTTACAAACATTGCATTCGTTTTTAAAAGACAAACTTTCTTTACAATGAAAATTGACGGTATGCACACCATTTCATAATATATCCAACTATAATTGACTTAATAATAATCTTGATGAACTCAATGACTCGAATGCAACATCTTTCAAAATATGCCATGAATGACTCCAAATAATATCCTTAAAGTGAGCTAATGCATAGCGGAAGATTTCTTTAATACCTGAGAATAAACATGCTTTAAAGTGTCAACCAAAAGGTTGGTGAGTTCATAGGTTTATCATAACAATCATTTCAATATAATAATAGACCACAAGATTTCCATTTATAAATATATGTACACTCGCAAGTGTATAAAACCGTTCTGCTTATGTTGAGGCCTCAGTAACCAACCTTAACAATAATATAATAAGTCATCTTCGCAAAGATGGATATGTACACTCGCAAGTGTATAAATAATCCTCGAAGTACTAAACATCCGCCCACTAGCTCTTATGTCTAGTGCAGCCTACAGGATGGGGGTGTTAAGCCCGATAGATCTATCTTTAGGATTCGCGTTTACATGCTCTTATAACATGTAACTAAATTACCTAGCACATCAATCCGCAGAATATCATTTTTAATCACATGTCTCTATTTCGTAAAACATTTATAAAATATTGCATGTATTCTCAGCCCAAAATATATATATTGCAAAAGCAATTAAAAAGGGAGCAAATGAAACTCACTTTTGCCTTGAAGGTATTTAATTCGACTTGGTGTCCGATAGATATCACGAACCTAACAATATATATAATATATCAACATATTTTCTTTTTTAAGTAATCGTTACATATATATACTATTAATACTTTTAATATTTTCTTAGTCCGTAGTTAGCAGTCCGATGTTAGTGGTTCACAATTAGTTGCTTAAATAAAATAAATAAAGACCCCATCATATTCGTATTGATCAGAATTAATCTCGACCCATGGTACCATGTTGTCAAATGACGTGTGTTGTCAAATGACGTGTTGCGTACAATCATGAGGTCTTATGATTAATCTTCTCGTGTTGTTTACGGGTGGTCCTAAAATATATAAAATCAAATCATAAGTAATTATATATAAAATATCATATTAATTAGAAAAGATATGATTAATTTACTTTTCCTCCAAATATTTTCGTAGCTAAACTAGCTTCGGATACCCAATCTTGTTTTAGTCGTAGTTTCTTCATTACAACTCCGTTTTTGTTGGTTCAACTTGCCACTTCCTTGGATCGGGTCAAATTTTAAGAATATGAACTGAAAATACCTTAGTTTGTATTCAAAATCATAGGTTATAGGTCAAACTTTGGTGAAACTTATGAAAGTGATCATTTTCCATCATAAAAACAACATTTAATGATCATTTTTCTAAAAATACTTACACTTTGAGTTAAACCATAAAATTTTTATGTGTTAACATATTCATAAGAAATATCATTTTTCTAGAACATGAACTTCCAATTCAAAGTTCAAGATGGTTTTTAATTATCCAACCCAAAACAGCCCTCGGTTGCACTCTGATGACGTAGATTCAGTTTTTAAGATGTTCTTTGTAAAACCAAGTTATATCTTATTAGGTTAGCATATCATTATGATATATTACAGGTCTTGAAGTGTTTTAAAAGTCAAGTTAGAAGGATCTATTTAGTTTGCAAACAAGTTTGAAATCATTCAAACTATGTTCTTTTTGTTAAAATTTTATACCACAAAATAAGATAGCTATATGAATATGAATTGAATAAGATTATGAACAAGGTTACTACCTCTAAGTTACTTGGACAAAGTTATTGCAAAAGATAAGAAATAATCTTGTAATCAAAGAGTGGTGGAGTTAGATCAAAAGGTTGGAAGTAAACTTCTTCAAATGGGTGGTTATTTTGATATGTTCTTGAAAGAGTTTTCTTATGGTGTTTAAGGCTTGTAATTGAAGCTAAATGATGGGGAAAATACTTGGAGATGATCAAGTATGAAGTTAGGAGTATTTTGAGAGAGAAATGAGGGTGTAGGTATGAGAAAATGGAGTGAAGAAATGGTGTTCATTTATAAAAACGTTTTTAGTTTATAAAGAAAGAAAAGGATACCTAATTTTGTTTTCTTACTAATAATTCATACTACTTGACAAATCCTAGTTACCTCATATCTAGGGAAGTAATAATGTTGATTAGGATGTTGATTTGATGTGTATATACCAATAGTAAATACATATAGAAGCTGGGTATGATATGGGTACATATACCCTAGATATACGTATAGAAATCTTGAGGAAACGGAACGAGAATTCAAATATAGCTATCTTTTGTGAATATACTTATATTGTTTTATGTATTTAAGTCCTTAAAAAGTGATTAAATACTTTATATATACGATACGTGTATAAGCATTATATATTATAAGTATATATATCAAAGAATGTTACGTATAGTTATCGTTTTGAAAACTTAAGTTAGTAGTTTCAAAATATACTTATAACTCATTGTCATTAGTACACAATGAGATGTTAAACCATCCTTAGATCATGTTAAATATATATAAATACATATATATACACAAACGTATAATTATCGTATGTTATATAGTTCGTGATATCATCGGTCATATTGGACGGTCAAACGTTGTGTAAAACTCTTTTCAAAAACACAAGTCTCAACAATTTGGATTGCTTATCATGTTGGTATGGTTTAATTTATGTAAATATTAATCTCATAAGTATAATTTGTCGGAAAATTCCGGGTCATTACAGTACCTACCCGTTAAAGAAATTTCGTCCCCGAAATTTGATAGAGGTTGTTATGGATAACAATAAGAAGGTTTTCATGACAAATATAAGGTGATAATGGAGTTTTATAATCATTGAGTAATGTAGATAAAACGATTCGATTATGCGAAGAATATAAATGAGACTATCGTAAAAGAGTGAGATGAGTAAAATATATTCGTCTTAACCGATGACGTAGTTATGATTGATTTTCGGGATTTAAGGGATTTAAAGAGAATCTTACGTAACAAGATTTGGTTCTTTGGTGATTAAGGAAATCAGGATCTTCTTTGATTATATGCAATAATCTGTTTCGATTGCTCTGTCAGATATTTCACTATAAATTCACCCCTTCGTTTCCTTATTTTCCACGACTCACACCTTCTATTCTTTCTCCCTTGATTCTTACTTTAAAGCATTCAACAATATGCTCCATCCAGTCCTGATTTTTGATATACTCCTAACTTTTATATCTGTCATTCTTCTTTTTCATCTACCACCAGAAGAATCTATTTACTTCTACTATACTCTTGTGTTTATAGTGTTTCTAATTCTCCCGTGTCTCTATATTGCTATCTGCATCGATATACACGGTTTGTAATTTCGGGGTTATTATCGGAGTTTATATTCTTCATTATTTTTCGGAGCTTAATGCTTTCGTTTTCTCTTCCCGACTTCGAGTCAAGCGAGTAATGGTCTGGAATTCGTAGATATGAAATTCAGAATGAACATAGCTAATGCTCTAAGAAGAAAATGGTAATAGAATGATTTTAATTTGTTAAATTACCAGAATACCCTGGAGAAGACCGAGTCATCCAGAAAAATATTCTCTTGATATGTTTAGAGATTAGATAGAATGTAATAGTCGTGTAAATGGCACATGATGACGGTACTGTGAATCATCATGCTTCATTAGAAACTCAGCATGACTTACTGTAATATAATGACGTTGATCAAGTGTCATTATATTATACTAATCCATGCTTCAGTTCCCAACACTACTTCAAAACATTCATATTTTAAACTCGAAGGTTTCAGAATTTAGAAACTAACACAGTTTCTTTTATGTTGCAGATATTACGAAGAGATAAATGATCTCAGATAAGAATAGTTGTGAAAATATCGCCAGAAATATGGAGGATATTTATAATAGAACATACAAGAATATCTTAGAATTTCTAATATCAATGGATGATGAAGAAGATTTGTCTGTGAAGGTTTAGAATGAGAAATAAGATGTTTGCTAACGATTTCAGCAGGCACAGAATCATTTGGATTCTTTGAAGGCAAACTTATTCTTTGTGATTTGTCCACGGCTTTCTTCATAGTTTCGCATAATCCGCTTTTCGGTACTAAATTATCTATCGAGCGTTCCTAACACTCCTTTCTTTATCATCAAACTTTTGGCCATTAAGATCATCTACAACATGCAGCTTCGTCAGCATTTTCAAAGTTAATTGATTTGGGTCATCGGTTATCAAACCGAGGTAGTTTCAGGAGAATTGTGTTTTTAGAATGATTAATCGCTGATGGTAATATTGTGGAATATAAAAGGTTCCCCAGTAACAATAAAGAGTACGCATATATATCGCGGTTATAATAAAGTTGTTTCGGATGAAAAGTCGGAGTTGACTTGCTGGAGCTGTGACAAAATTAGCTACTTTGGAAAGGGATTGCAAAACGATCTTTGGTAATAACAATGTCAAAGGAACTAGAACAGATACGTGTCAAATGTTACTCAGTTTTTGAGGATTTTTCAGGTGCATAACTATATGCATCAATCTTTTCTTCCGTAGATGAAGTGCGGTTGGTTTATCCTCTCGATTGAGGTGTTTTTAAGAATCATGATAGATTTTAACGCTGATTGTAATCGTCGAGATACAATGAGGTTTAAGATGAAATCAAGTGGCAATCTTGAAGAAATGTTTAGTTTCATATGTTATAATCAATATTTTAATTCATTTTAATTGTCCAATGTCATTAGTCCACAGTCGATAGTCCACAGTAACAGTCCAATAATTCATATATAGTTTAATATATAATATACGAATTAATTAATACGCGTCGTGACCCTTATACGTCTCAGACTCGATCACAACTCAAACTATATATATTATTGTAGAATCAACCTCAACCCTGTATAGAGAACTCGATCATTACTGCATATAGAGTGTCTATGGTGATTCCAAATAATATATATAGATGCGTCGATATGATATGTCAAAACATTGTATTCGTGTCCCGATATTTAAAGTGCGTAAAATAATTACAGAAATTAAATGACGATAAATAAAAGTACGATAATTAAATTGCAATAAATAAACTGTGATAAATAAAATGTAATCAGTTAGCTAGGAACAGTTAGCTGGAACAGTTAGCGTGGATTCTTAACAAAATTTTTCATAGTTAATTTGTTTGTTTCTAACAGATTTTATTTTGTCATATGTTTTCTTCATATGCCACTTGTTGGATTCTGGGAAGTCAAAATCCAAATATGAAATTGAATGAAAATGGTTATTCTGCGATGAACGGATACGTATATCGGTGGTTGTAAGTAGGATAATAAATGACTGTTGAATCAGCTTCGACGAATATACAATGTAACTTATTAAGATGAAATCTAATTATTCCGCGCGTATTACCTACCCGTTAAAAAAAAAAATTTCACCATTAATATTTTGTACAAAAGAACTTTTAATTACAATCTTTATGAAAAAATATATACATATATATTTTCTTCAGATGAAATCATGAATTTAATGAGTTAATATGATATTAATCTCATTTGCTTTTCGGTTTGAGCTAGAATAAGAAATATCTAAAACTTTTTGAAACCACATATTCTTCGCAGAACGTCAATGAAGTTATGGATCGATACTTCATCGTTCATTATTGTTGGTACTCCTTGGTATCTATGGTGCGTATGATGTTGATGTTTGTGGGACAGATTATGATGTCGAGACGTGTGATGCGGATGTTGTTTTTTAGTGGTGATGATGGTATTGTTGATGTTATTGATGGTGGTGCTGATTATGCTGCTGGTGCTGTTGCTGGTGTTTGCAACCTTCGCACCATGTTCTCCAAAGCCGTCACGCGAGCGCGAAGTTCGTTAACTTCTGCTAGTACACCGGGATGATTGGCGGTTGGAGCAAGCGAATGAACAAGATTTGTAATATGGGATAGTATATAATCGTGACGAGATACTCTAGAAATGAGAGAGAAAATGGTGTTTCGAATAGGTTCGCCGGTAAGTGCTTCAGGTTCATCGCCAAGAGGGCAATTTGGTGGATGGAATGGATCACCTTCTTCTTGTCTCCAGTGATTTAGTATATTACGAACCCATCCCCAATTCATCCAGAATAGATGATGGGAAATTGGTTGATCCATTTCGGTGACGCTCCTTTCGGAGCCCGAATGGAAATCCATATCGGCATAACTGTCGGAATCTGAAGAATTCGAACTAGATGCGGAATCCATCTTGTATAATGGGGAAAATGAATTTTTGGTATGGAATAGATTATAGGAGTTAGATTTGGTACTCTTCAATACATAATTTACATATGTATATATAATACCAAAATCCCGTAAATTACGGAGAATATTTGAAAAGATATCAGTCAAAGTTCGCAATAACAGATATACTAAGATAAGAATTCGTCTATACACTATCAATACAGTAAATGCAGTAAAACGTGTCTAGACTTATGAATGATAAGCAGGTAATTTCCTAAGTATGATAAGCAGATGATTTTCGACTAGAAATGATAAGCAAAACTTTTGACATTTAGACACGGTCGAAGTCCAGACTCATTAATGCATCCTAACAACTACTAGTTAGACACACTAATGCAAGACCTGGTTCGCTACGACCACCGCTCTAATACAAACTGAAAGAACCCGTTCATATACATTATAAACGATTCACAATAGTTGATTACATCGCGAGGTATTTGACCTCTATATGATACATTTTACAAACATTGCATTCGTTTTTAAAAGACAAACTTTCTTTACAATGAAAATTGACGGTATGCACACCATTTCATAATATATCCAACTATAATTGACTTAATAATAATCTTGATGAACTCAATGACTAGAATGCAACGTCTTTCAAAATATGCCATGAATGACTCCAAATAATATCCTTAAAGTGAGCTAATGCATAGCGGAAGATTTCTTTAATACCTGAGAATAAACATGCTTTAAAGTGTCAACCAAAAGGTTGGTGAGTTCATAGGTTTATCATAACAATCATTTCAATATAATAATAGACCACAAGATTTTCGTTTATAAATATATGTACACTCGCAAGTGTATAAAACCGTTCTGCTTATGTTGAGGCCTCAGTAACCAACCTTAACAATAATATAATAAGTCATCTTCGCAAAGATGGATATGTACACTCGCAAGTGTATAAATAATCCTCGAAGTACTAAACATCCGCCCACTAGCTCTTATGTCTAGTGCAGCCTACAGGATGGGGGTGTTAAGCCCGATAGATCTATCTTTAGGATTCGCGTTTACATGCTCTTATAACATGTAACTAAATTACCTAGCACATCAATCCGCAGAATATCATTTTTAATCACATGTCTCTATTTCGTAAAACATTTATAAAATATTGCATGTATTCTCAGCCCAAAATATATATATATTGCAAAAGCAATTAAAAAGGGAGCAAATGAAACTCACTTTTGCCTTGAAGGTATTTAATTCAACTTGGTCTTCGATAGATATCACGAACCTAACCATATATATAATATATCAACATATTTTCTTTTTTAAGTAATCGTTACATATATATATATACTATTAATACTTTTAATATTTTCTTAGTCCGTAGTTAGCAGTCCGATGTTAGTGGTTCACAATTAGTTGCTTAAATAAAATAAATAAAGACCCCATCGTATTCGTATTGATCAGAATTAATCTCGACTCATGGTACCATGTTGTCAACTGACGTGTTGCGTACATAAAGTACCGTGTTGTCAAATGACGTGTTGCGTACAATCATGAGGTCTTATGATTAATCTTCTCGTGTTGTTTACGAGTGGTCCTGAAATATATAAAATCAAATCATAAGTAATTATATATAAAATATCATATTAATTAGAAAAGATATGATTAATTTACTTTTCCTCCAAATATTTTCGTAGCTAAACTAGCTTCGGATACCCAATCTTGTTTTAGTCGTAGTTTCTTCATTACAACTCCGTTTTTGTTGGTTCAACTTGCCACTTCCTTGGATCGAGTCAAATTTTAAGAATATGAACTGAAAATACCTTAGTTTGTATTCAAAATCATAGGTTATAGGTCAAACTTTGGTGAAACTTATGAAAGTGATCATTTTCCATCATAAAAACAACATTTAATGATCATTTTTCTAAAAATACTTACACTTTGAGTTAAACCATGAAATTTTTATGTGTTAATATATTCATAATAAATATCATTTTTCTAGAACATGAACTTCCAATTCAAAGTTCAAGATGGTTTTTAATTATCCAACCCAAAACAGCCCTCGGTTGCACTCTGACGACGTAGATTCAGTTTTTAAGATGTTCTTTGTAAAACCAAGTTATATCTTATTAGGTTAGCATATCATTATGATATATTACAGGTCTTGAAGTGTTTTAAAAGTCTAGTTTGAAGGATCTATTTAGTTTGCAAACAAGTTTGAAATCATTCAAACTATGTTCTTTTTGTTAAAATTTTATACCACAAAATAAGATAGCTATATGAATATGAATTGAATAAGATTATGAACAAGGTTACTACCTCTAAGTTACTTGGACAAAGTTATTGCAAAATATAAGAAATAATCTTGTAATCAAAGAGTGGTGGAGTTAGATCAAAAGGTTGGAAGTAAACTTCTTCAAATGGGTGGTTATTTTGATATGTTCTTGAAAGAGTTTTCTTATGGTGTTTAAGGCTTGTAATTGAAGCTAAATGATGGGGAAAATACTTGGAGATGATCAAGTATGAAGTTAGGAGTATTTTGAGAGAGAAATGAGGGTGTAGGTATGAGAAAATGGAGTGAAGAAATGGTGTTCATTTATAAAAACGTTTTTAGTTTATAAAGAAAGAAAAGGATACCTAATTTTGTTTTCTTACTAATAATTCATACTACTTGACAAATCCTAGTTACCTCATATCTAGGGAAGTAATAATGTTGATTAGGATGTTGATTTGATGTGTATATACCAATAGTAAATACGTATAGAAGCTGGGTATGATATGGGTACATATACCCTAGATATACGTATAGAAATCTTGAGGAAACGGAATGAGAATTCAAATATAGCTATCTTTTGTGAATATACTTATATTGTTTTATGTATTTAAGTCCTTAAAAAGTGATTAAATACTTTATATATACGATACGTGTATAAGCATTATATATTATAAGTATATATATCAAAGAATGTTACGTATAGTTATCGTTTTGAAAACTTAAGTTAGTAGTTTCAAAATATACTTATAACTCATTGTCATTAGTACACAATGAGATGTTAAACCATCCTTAGATCATGTTAAATATATATAAATACATATATATACACAAACGTATAATTATCGTATGTTATATAGTTCGTGATATCATCGGTCATATTGGACGGTCAAACGTTGTGTAAAACTCTTTTCAAAAACACAAGTCTCAACAATTTGGATTGCTTATCATGTTGGTATGGTTTAATTTATGTAAATATTAATCTCATAAGTATAATTTGTTGGAAAATTCCGGGTCATTACAATGTCATCCAAGTATGTGAAGTATTTGACATTTGGGGTATTGACTTTATGGGTCCATTTCCAAAATCTCATTATAATCTATATATACTCGTAACCATTGATTATGTATCTAAATGGGCGGAAGCACAAGCTCTCCCAACTAACGATGCACGAGTTGTAGTTAACTTTTTAAAACGTCTTTTTGCAAGGTTTGGAACACCGAAAGCTTTAATAAGTGATCGGGGTACTCATTTCTGTAATAATCAACTTGAGAAAGTTCTTAAAAGATATGGAGTAACTCATAAAATCTCCACCGCATATCATCCACAAACAAGTGGACAAGTTGAAAATACCAACCGAGCTTTAAAACGTATTCTAGAGAAAACCGTAGGATCAAATCCAAAGGAATGGTCCATTAAATTGGAGGATGCACTCTGGGCTTTTAGAACAGCCTACAAAACTCCAATTGGAACTACACCTTTTAGACTTGTTTATGGAAAAGCATGTCATCTTCCAGTAGAAATTGAACACAAAGCATTTTGGGCTTTGAAGACTTGTAATCTTGATTTACATGAAGCCGGACGTTTACGATTAAGTCAACTAAATGAATTAGAAGAATTAAGACATGAAGCATACGATAATTCGTTAATCTATAAAGAAAGAACGAAGAAATGGCATGATAAAAGAATCAGAAGTTCAAAAGAATTTAAAGAAGGAGACAGAGTTCTTCTTTTCAATTCACGATTCAAGCTATTTCCTGGAAAATTGAAATCAAGATGGTCTGGACCATTCATAGTCAAAAGAGTTTTCCCATACGGAACAGTAGAATTGATAAATTCAAATGGGAATGAATTTAAAGTTAATGGTCACAGAGTTAAACATTACATACATGATCCGATGGAAGTTGACAACGAAGTTAATCACAATTTCGACACCGCAGCTAACTAAGTGTGGGGAGAATCAAGTCTTTAAAGGATAATATGTATTTCTGTTAGAGTTAGATTGTCTGTTTTCGTGTAGTTCTCGAAAATGGAACCCGAATGGTCTTTCCCTAGCAGACCCTAAAGAACTAGTCTTCTTCCCCCATTCTGAATTTTTATTTTTTTAGGTTTTTACAAAATGAAGACTGCCTGTGAACTAAACCATGGTCTAATGCTACACGCTTTGATCACTAAACGTAATAATGACATACTACCGAGTGAACTAGTATCAGTAATCAGAGAAAGAATGGACGGAGTTAGAAAAGAATCCATATGCGAAGATAATAAGTTACAATTTGGTAAAGGAAAATCAAAATCCGCAGCGAAAAGAAGAGCACGACACCTAGAAAGATGTCACAAATGCGGAAAATGGTCACATGGAGGTAAATGTTCAAATAATCAAACCTATTCAAATACCAAATTTGTTACTTTATGCAGAGACGGACCGTTCATATGTTTAGAAGAAAAGACACTGAATGCTCGAGGTTACGCCTATGTAGCTATGGAAAACCAATTAAACCGACTATCTTATGAATGGGATAGATCATATAACTAAGAAATCTATTTCACAGGTATGTCTGTACAGTTTTTATTTTATTTTTTTTATTTTTAACCTTTTGATAATAAACGCTAATTTGTTCGCTAAAAAGTATTAAATTGGTATTGAATAAAATTAGGTTTGGCGACCGAAATTATTGATATCATTCAAAAATTTATTACATCACTGCGAAATTTAACATTTATTCTTAAGGTATAAATATCTTTAATCAATCAACCCAAAATATTTCAAAAATTCGTCATGAGTTAAATTAGGTCTTGGAACCGAAATTACTTTACCGAAAAGAGGGGCGCATATTTTTGATAATATTTAGTGGGATAAAAAGCCAAAAAGATTTTTAATTTTATTTTTACCATGTTTTTAAAATTAATATATAAATCTTAAAATAATATTGTAAACTTTGTAAAAACAATATTTTTAAAATTGTAAATATTTGAAAAATTAAAATAAGTTTGGTGTGAATTTATAATATGAATTTTTAATTTTTAAAATATGAATTTTCAATTTTATGCATTTTAAATTGTAAGTTTGGTGTGAATTTTTAATATTAATTTTGAATTTTATAATTAAATTGTGTGAATTTAAAAACAAAAATTTACTTTATCTCATTAAGTTAAAAATATGATTTTTAAAATTCGTCGTAAGTTGAAGACTAGGTCTTTGAACCGAAATTGCTTTACCCGAGGAAGGGACGAGAACTTTTATTATCATTATTTTTAATCTTATTGAATTAAAGTATGCCAAAAACATTAAAAAAAACCCCAAAAATCTTAGCTTTTAAAACAATCGCTACAAAAAGACAAATTTTAAAATTTTGTCGAAGGACGGACTAGGACATCGATCCGAAACGACCTCGTCCTAAATAACAAGGGAAACAAAATTTTAAAATTAATTACTTAATTGTTTTATAAGTTAAAGATTATAAAAAAAAAAAAAAGCAAACTCCGCGACTCGCGGAGTTTGAAAGGGAAACTATTGTTTATGTATTATGCTTGTATAACCTAGATTGATGCTATTTAACATGATTAGAAGCCTTAAACTTCAAATTTAGAGTAATCTAGGGTTTGTGTTCTTGAGCAAATTTGGGGCTTTTTGATATAAACAGGTTATGGCCGATTTTTGTCATGAATTGTTGCTAAATTAAGTAGTGTAACATGTCTAGGTAGTTAAATGATCCAAACATTGAGCCTAAACATGATTTTGAGAATTAAAGTGAACTTTTTCAAGTCTAAAAATTCATGAACTTGATTTTTGAGAGATAATGCCATTTGAAACTTGTTTAATTGCTAGTAATGATTATTTTGACATGTTATTTGAGTTGAATGCTTATGAACTTGGCGAACATTTTCGTATATGCTTATTTGAAAAAGTGTAGATTTGATGAAAATATGAAAATTGAGCTTAAGTTTGATATAAATTGATCATGTCATTGTAATTATTTTGATTGATGATTTTGCTGACACCAATGCATATTTGGATGCACAAAAATTGTGTTTGATGTGTTTTGCAGACTGAAAGGGGTGAATCTTCATCCCAAGCTCGCAATGCTCCTGCTGAGAATGCGGAACAACAGGAGGTGGATAACTACTACAAGCAGGATATACCTCATCCAGTCATGACCTTTTCTGATATGCACTTGGAAGAGTTGCACCCGAACCTGAGATTTGACAGACTTTGGATAGATTATCCAAAATATCAAAGGGGTTTGCATACTCTTCATTCTAAGGTTGTTGAGGTACCGAGGGTCATAGAATGGGGACCCTTAGAAGCTGTAGAATTGGCCGGGCCAATTAGGGAATTACTTGTACAGAGGTATGGTAATTCTACTTTTAATGACTGGGTACGTTTATTCACCATGTGTAGACCTGTATATAAAGTATGGTGTGAAGAATTGTTGTGTAGTATAGAGTTGAATGATCGGGTAGCTAGTTTAACCGATCGTTCTTTTATTAAATTTTTGTTAGGCGATTCGATGCGCCACATGTCTTTACTAGACATGGTTCAGGCTTTACGTATATATACGCCTGAGGAGTTAGCATCTGCCGATTGTAGAGGGTTGATACTAAATGGTAGAAAGATAGATGAAAATTTTGATACACACGGTGTGTGGAGTCATATGACAAGCCATCACCGTTTCAAAGGGGGAAATTACTCTTATTTGGATATAGATAGAGCTGAATTAAGAGTAATTCATAGGTTTTTAGCTAATTCGATTACACAAAGGGGTAAGAACAAGGAAAAGGTAAATGAACAGGATTTATTTTACCATATGTGTATTCGAGACCCACAAAGCGCTGTAAGTATACCATATTGTGTGGGTTATTATTTATCAGCTATGGTTAGGGGGATGAGACCACATAGCATAATAGGAGGTGGTATTTTTATTACTTTGATTGGTGAATATCTCGGTGTGGATATAAGTCAGGGGGGATTATTAGTAGAAGAACCAGAACCCCGCAATACTATAGGTTTAAATGTATACCATGGTGCGAAAGTTTTGAAGAGGCGAAATAACGCCGCAGTACAATACCATGGTAGACATCCACAGGTTGAGAGAAACCAACAGCAAGGTAATGTAGGAGGGGGAAATGAGATGCAAGAAATGCAAAGGTTTATAGCTTCTCAGGAGTACGAAAATACTAGACAGAGAGCATTTGAAGATTAGCAAGTTCATCAGAACCAAATCATAGCTCATTGCCAACATATAGGTAGAAACTATATTCCTACACCGAAACCCATCTTCCCTCCCTGGTCTGTAGAGATGCAGCCACCGTATCCTACGTATAACCCTGCCGAAGCATTCTATAGCACCTATGATTATGCCTGGAACCCCTATTGGTATCAATATCATCCCTAGTCTACTTATTATTTTTTATTTTTTTTATTTTGTAATTTGTAATGATTGATACGTTTAATACTTTTGTTAATATTGTAATAGTTTTTATAATTGTCTAACTTTTATTCTTAGATTTTAATAATTTTTGAATGTGGGGTAATATACCAAACTTCAAAAATATGTATATATGTTTGCAGTTTATCTTATGTACACAACAGGGTAAAACAACGCATTTTCAAAGACTGACATTAAGTTCAGCAAAAGCAACTAATTTTGACGACAAGATGCAAAATATATGTGAAATAACAACAAGACGGAATGAACAAATGATGTGCACCATTTATCATTCAGCAAACAAACGCCAATATATTTGGAAACTTTGGTAAAAATTTAATCATTTTCACACAAATCACCCTCAATAATTTAAATTGTTACTGATTTCTTGCAAATGAGGGCATTGCAAGATCTTAAGTGTGGGAAGGGGTTAAATTCTTTCGGATTTTAAAATTTTTACTTTATACACTTGGTTACCATTAAAAATATTAGTAAAGCAGTAGTTGTATTAGAATGTAGTGCTCTCTGATAATAAAGAACAGCCCTAGTCTTATATACTGACTACCCAAATCTAGTAAAATTTTTCAAAATTTTCAATTAAATGAACTCAAAATCATGTTTATACATATTTATGAACGATAAAACTAGGTTTTAACACCGAAATTATTGTTACCTCAAAAAGGACATAAATTGAGAAACAAACCAAAATGTTAAAATTCATTTAAAATGGAATAGAGGACGATAAAAAGGAAAATAAAAGCCAAGTGTGGGAAAATTTACCAAGTTATCTTAAACATATGTCACATATATCTGTAACAAATAACTGAAAATACTTTTGCTTTGGACTAAACTAAACTGTTTTACCCGATGAAAGAAAAGAAAAGATGAATCTACACGATGAATCAATTCCATCATTAAAAGGAAGTAAAGTCTTCCGAAAAAGACACGCGCTTCTTGATTTAGGTCATGAAGTTGTCGTCCAGACCAGCTGTAGGTTGACGAAAAATCGAGAAAAGTCATCACTAAAATCAGCAGGAAATCCACGGACCTCAGCATTAAACAGGGTCGCCAAGTGGTCAGATTTATCCTAACCATGAGAAGGATTTATCTCGTACAATGGGGGGCACCATGCAAATTAGCTGGATAAGACTAATGAATCAGATCCCCAGAAAGGATAATCTCCTTAAAAGATCAAAAATCAGCTTTTAAGCCTGATATTACTCAATCCTTGAGATTGACCTTAAAGATTGAGAATTACAAACTCATGGAATTCAATGATATCTAAACTCGAGCTTGAACGAGAAAATATTTTGATCAAAAATTACAAACCGATTTGTTTTCTGAAAACCCTATTTTCAATGCGTTCATTACCTTTGAACGTAAAATTCTAGGAATTCACCTGGAATTCATTAGGTCACCTGAACTAAATCGGGTGTCAACCGTAAGAACGGTGGTTGCATAGTGGTCAAAGACAGGACCTTGTGCCAGACCGAAAAATCATAAGGGTGAGCTTTACTATTTGCTCCTACCAAGGATAGTAATTGCGTTCGACACGTTATAGACCATAATTAAAAGCATGTCAGGGGACATTGCCTTAACAGTTGCTTGTTCAACGCTTTCCTTTACAACCGGACGGTAGTTTACCGAAAGGTAATATACGGGACAAGTAAACTGGACGTGTTGCTTTCCAAATACAAGGTTAGCAAGTGGGTGACACAAAACCGCAAGTTTTGAGCTAAAATTTTCAAATCTGAAACCCACCAAACCCACAAAAATATTTTGCAAACACCGGTAAAGGGTTATTCCGGAAAACTTATCTAGGGTAAAAACTAGATTTAATTTTCAAAAGATCAAATGTTTTCATAAAGATCCAATTTCCTTAATAGATCTAAATTTTTATAGTCATGTGGGACTATAAACCATATCGTTACTACCATTGTTTATACCACCGTATAGAAATCAGTGATGTACAAAGTGTGAAGAATAAAGAACTGATTCTAGTATTTCAAGACGATATTGCTTGAGGACAAGCAACGCTTAAGTGTGGGAATATTTGATAATGCTAAAAACGAACATATATTTCATAGCATTATTCCTCAAGAAAGACAAGCTTTTAGTTGCAATTGTTCTATTTACAAGTGATATTCGTTTAAATAATAAAAGGTGAAGACAAAAGACAGATTCGACGAATTGAAGACGCAAACGACCAAAAAGCTCAAAAGTACAAAAGACAATCAAAGAGGTTCCAATTATTGATAAGAAACGTCTCGAAATTACAAGAGTACAAAATTCAAAACGCAAAGTACAAGATATTAAATTGTACGCAAGGACGTTCGAAAATCCGGAACTGGGACCAGAGTCAACTCTCAACGCTCGACGCAAAGGACTAAAAATTACAAGTCAACTATGCACATAAATATAATATAATATTTAAATAATTCTTATAATTATTTAATATATTATATTTATATTTAAAACCGTCGGCAAGAAAGATTCCAAAAGGGACTGAGCTGTAATTTCAATCTTCGCGACTCGCGGAGTTTGAAGGCCAAAAATGCCGCGAGTCGCGGAGCCCCAAGTTTTGAAAATCCCTATAAAAGCAAACGAATTCTGATCGCAGAAAAACACAATATATCCATCCATCTCTCTATCTATATCGTAAAATATATATATATATATATATATATATATATATATATATATATATATATATATATATATATATATATATATATATATATATATATATATATATATATATATATATTTATAATTTATATTTTAATTTTAATTATAATTCTAATAATAAGGGTATGTTAGCGAATGTTGTAAGGGTGTAAGTCGAAATTCTGTCCGTGTAACGCTACGCTATTTTTAATCATTGTAAGTTATGTTCAACCTTTTTATATTAATGTCTCGTAGCTAAGTTATTATTATGCTTATTTAATCCGAAGTAATCATGATGTTGGGCTAATTACTAAAATTGGGTAATTGGGCTTTGTACCATAATTTGGGTTTGGATAAAAGAACGACACTTGTGGAAATTAGACTATGGGTTATTAATGGGTTTTATATTAACTAAACAATACCTTGTTAATTTAATATACAAACTTATAATTCGACGTATTTACATATTACCATATACACTCGATCGGACACGATGGGCGGGGTATTTATATGTACGAACAATCATTTATTTAACCGGACACGGGAATGGATTAATAGCCACTAGAATAATTAAAACAGGGGTGAAATTATGTACAAGGACACTTGGTATAATTGATAACAAAATATTAAAACCTTGGGTTACACTCAGTCGACATCCTGGTGTAATTATTAAACAAAGTATTAAAATCTTGTTACAGTTTAAGTCCCCAATTAGTTGGAATATTTAACTTCGGGTATAAGGATAATTTGACGAGGACACTCGCACTTTATATTTATGACTGATGGACTGTTATGGACAAAAACCAGACGGACATATTAAATAATCCAGGACAAAGGACAATTAACCCATGGGCATAAAACTAAAATCAACACGTCAAACATCATGATTACGGAAGTTTAAATAAGCATAATTCTTTTATTTCATATTTAATTTCCTTTATTTTATATTTAATTGCACTTCTAATTATCACATTTTTATTATTATTGTAGTTAATTGCACTTTTAATTATCGTACTTTTTAATTATCGCAAGTTTATTTTATCGCATTTTTATTATTTGCAATTTCATTATCGTTATTTACTTTACGCTTTAATTTAAATCTTGTATTTATTTTTAATATTTTACATTTGGTTTTAACTGCGACTAAAGTTTTAAAATCGACAAACCGGTCATTAAACGGTAAAAACCCCCCCTTTATAATAATAATAATATTACTTATATATATATTTTATTTTTATAAAAGTAAACTAATATAGCGTTAAGCTTTGTTTAAAGATTTCCCTGTGGAACGAACCGGACTTACTAAAAACTACACTACTTTACGATTAGGTACACTGCCTATAAGTGTTGTAGCAAGGTTTAAGTATATCCATTCTATAAATAAATAAATATCTTGTGTAATATTGTATCGTATTTAATAAGTATTTCCTTGTAAAATTTAATAGTATTTTATATACACCTCGCGAAACATCACCATATCAATTTGATTCACTCAAAACGGATTTAAAACGAAGAAGTTATGGGTAAAACAAGATTGGATATTTTTTTATTGTTATAGCTACGGGAAATATTGTAACAATTCTATATAAATCATATCCTAGCTAACTTATATTGTATTATACATGTATTCTAATATATTATGTAATCTTGAGATACCATAGACACATATGCAAATGTTTTGACATATCATATCGACCCATGTATATATATTATTTGGAACAACCATAGACACTCCATATGCAGTAATGTTTGAGTTAGCTATACAGGGTTGAGGTTGATTCCAAAAATATATATACTTTGAGTTGTGATCTAGCCTGAGACTTGTATACACTGGGTCGTGGATTGATTCAAGATAATATATATCAATTTATTTCTGTACATCTAACTATGGACAACTAGTTGTAGGTCACTAACGAGGACAGCTGACTTAATAAACTTAAAATATCAAAATGTATTAAAAATATTGTAAATATATTTTGAACATACTTTGATATATATATATATGTATATATTTTTTATAGGTTCGTGAATCGACCAGTGGCCAAGTCTTACTCCCGACGAAGTAAAAATCTGTGAAAGTGAGTTTTAGTCCCACTTTTAAAATCTAATATTTTGGGATGAGAATACATGCAGTTTTATAAATGTTTTATGAAATAGACACAAGTAAATGAAACTACATTATATGGGTGAATGATCGAAGCTGAATATGCCCCTTTTGCTTGGTAGCCTAAGAATTAGTAAACCGATCTACTAATTGACGTGAATCCTAAAGATAGATTTATTGGGCCTAACGAACCCCATCCAAAGTACTGGATGCTTTAGTACTTCGAATTCGTTTTTATCATGTTCGAAGGATTTTCCGGAATGATAGGGGATATTCTTATATGCATCTTGTTAATGTCGGTTACCAGGTGTTCACCATATGAATGATTTTTATCTCTATGTATGGGATGTATATTGAAATATGAAATCTTGTGGTCTATTAATATGATTTGATAATATATAGGTTAAACCTATAACTCACCAACATTTTTGTTGACGTTTTAAGCATGTTTATTCTCAGGTGATTATTAAGAGCTTCTGCTGTTGCATACTAAAATAAGGACAAGATTTGGAGTCCATGCTTGTATGATATTATGTAAAAACTGCATTTAAGAAACTTATTTTTGATGTAATATATTCTTATTGTAAACCATTATGTAATGGTCGTGTGTAAACGGTATATTTTAGATTATCATTATTTGATAATCTACGTAATACTTTTTAAACCTTTATAGATAAAATAAAGGTTATGGTTGTTTTAAAAATGAATACAGTCTTTGAAAAATGTCTCATATAGAGGTCAAAACCTCGCGACGAAATCAATTAATATGGAACGTTTATAATCAATATGAACGGGACATTTCACCTCATTGCGATTATCTTGCACCAAATCAATACACTTTAAGTATTTGATTAATTCTTTATTTTTTACCCTTGTTTGATAGTTGTATTAATTAAATACTTTAGAGACGCAAGAGAGTTGTCTATGTCATTGTAACAATTTGTGATATAGTGTATTTCCCTCTTTGGAGGCCCGTGGTATTTCTCCTGTTTTGGAGTTTTCACGTTACATTCTTGTGTTGTAGATTGTTCTTATTTCTTTACTGTATTTTATTGAGCGTGTTTTGGGAATTAGTGAGGCCGTAATTTTCCAACAACTGGTATCAGAGCGTCAGGTTTGGCGGGGGGTCTCGGTTATAGGAGTCAGAGTATGCTCTGTGGTCGCGGTTTAGTCTGAGCTTCCACATCAGAAGCTATGATGTGTCAAGACGTAACCTTTAAAATGTAGACAATATGCTTAATAATTAACATATAATACAGGCAACTAAAACCCGATCATGCAATAACTAGCAAGTAAAGTGACCAGTTCGATCCACAGGGAGAAGTTTGTTTTAAGGACTTTAACAACGATTAATTATTCTAAAGGGGGGGATTTGTGTTTGAAATTGTATTTTCGTTTAATGAATCAGTAAATAAATATAATGAGTAACAAGAATGAGAATGCGGTGTTTACTTCTATGCTTGATAAATGACGGGGATTGTTCTTTTATAATTAAAACCGTTATGTGATAGTTACAATAGAGCAGTTTATATCAATTTCACAATTTCTATAAACTTAAGAGCTATGTTTAATCAACAAGATTCTTTCGTGGTTGAATTCACATAAAACCTAGTTTACTAAGATCACTCTAAGTAAACTACATGATTGTATATCCTAAATATCGTTAAATTAACATCCTATACTCACATATAGGTGGCTAGATCACTAGGTGTTGAAGTATAAGCTATGGTCTTTGATAAACTCACATAAACCAAGTCATAACTTACATAATTGAACTATGATACAAGGATGATTACAACAATGGATCTTTTGAAAGAACATGGTGATTTAGATTGATTAACTAACTAGATCCAACCCAGTTAAACTCACGTGAAACCTAAATTACAACAATCACTTGAGGTAATTTCATAACTATGTTGCTTTGGAACTTGTTCAATTACCGAATTAAACACATAACAAAATCACTTAAGTTTATGTATCAAATCATCTAGATTACTAGGTGTATTGAAGTATAGATTGTTTTCCTAGTTAACTCACATTAATAGGTTTGCAATCTATATAATTGAAGTAATGAACTAAGCAAGCATAACAATGGTTCTTACGGTTGAACTAGATAATTTAATCAATCAAACATATGTATAACTAGCATAACATCAAAGTATAGAACAATCCAAAACCATAAATCTTACATTGAAGCAAACACACAAGGCTTTTAGCCTAACATAATCATAGTAGAACTAATGGAACAGTAAATACAAGTTGAATTCATGTTTAAAAGATATAGAACAATATTACCAATAGTGATGAATGATCCTAGCTTGATCTTGATGTTGAAAGAGTGGAGATTGACTTGTAGCCTTTCTTGAACCTTGAAAATCGTATTAGAACTGAGGGAAAACGTAGTAGTGAAGGTGTGTGAAGTATGTAACCAAAGGCTCCATTAAATAGGCTCAAAAGTTAGGTAAAATGACCAGAAATTGACCAGATGCGCCGTATCTCTTTGGAATGCGCCGCATCTCTTTATGCTCCGTAGATTCCAGCTCGATTCTGCACTCAGAACTGTCGGCAGGGATCTGGCTTGGATGCGCCACATCCCTCTCAGATGCGCCGCATCTGAGGCTGTTTTGGTCCAGAAGTCTTTATGCTCCGCATCTGAAACTGTCGGGAGTTATTTGGTGCAGAGATGCGCCGCATCTAAGAGAGATGCGCCGCATTTTGACCTGTTTCAGTGGTTTCGGGTTGTTTTACGCGTTCAATCTTCGTTTTAACTCTGTTTTCGCTGTTGGTCTTCATTTATTCATTCACAATGGACTTTTACAAATATACACGAATTACAATACATACGTACAACAATTACATACAAATGGAACAACTTTGGATCGAAATAATGGCAATAAACATGTATGATTTTGGCGTTATCAAAATCCCCACACTTAAACCTTGCTTGTCCTCAAGCAAGACTTACAAGAAATCAAAATTTACTACAGTAAACACACTTATTTAATTGAGAACACAAAAATGGGAATCACACTCACTCGATATAGTACACAAGATACACAACTTATTTTGGAACACAATAACTCTTGCTATATGGAACACACACTCGGGTCACAATATATACACACTCACACTTTTTATTTCACACACGAATCAAACTCACGCGTTTTGAGTATACACACACCTTTGGAGTACACGCGCTTTTATTTATTTCACAATGTAATACACACACTTTTAGTACACACGCGAAATGAAATCACACCAAAGTCGAAAGGTGGGTTTTAAAGTCCATATTTCTTAAAAATTTGGATCCTTAGGGAAATTGGGACCTTTGCGAAAAATCTTTTATATTTTGAAAATTAGACATGTTAGTTTTTACACTAACAAGTTTTTCGGTTTTAACCTCAAAGTCCAATTGAGGGTAACTGAAAACCGAAGCCTCAGTCGGCGCTTAGCAAGCTACTCGCCCCCATGATTGAAGTATCATGGAACTTGAAACCGGATGTCCTAAAAATGGTTTTACACAATATAGTTCATAAAATAGCATAAGTTTTTAGAAGAAACTATATCATGTCCAAATATCATCGGTGAACCATGAGTTTGCACACCTCAATTTGTTATGGCATATGTATGTTAGCCGCAGTCAACATAGATGCAGTTGATCTTTACGGAGATCATCCATCTGGGGATTAGATTCATTAGTCTTAAAAGCTAATTTGCAATATGCCCCCCCATTGTACAAGAAAGATCCATCTCATGGTTAGGATAAGTCTGACCACCAAAAACCCTGTTTGATGCTGAGGTGAGGTGGATTTCCAGCCGATGATAGATATGACTTTTCAAGATTTTTCGTCAACCTACAGCTGTTCTGGACTATATCTTCTAACATAAGTTAGCAAGTGTGTCATTTTGGAAGACTTGACTTCCTTCACAATCATTACATAGATGAGCATTGGATTAGATTGTTAGAACAACAAATTACTTAATGATTCTTTTTCATTCAGAATGTAGTATAGCATGATGATTATATCTTTTATATGACTACTAGTTTTATGATTTTTAACAAAATAAACTCAATCATTTAGTTGTTTCTTAATTTGTTTTGTGATAATAATTTCGGTGTATACACCTAGTTTTAAAATCTACAAATTTTAAACAAAATTTGAATTTATGAAGATAAAAGTCCAAAAATTTTCACCATTTTAAGCCTTTTTAACCAAAATCAAAAACCCGAAAGAATTTATAACTTCCTCCCCACACTTGAGTTCATGTATCGCCCTCGTTACATGAAATCAGAAAAATTTTAAATTCAAGAGGGTTAAAGAGTGTAAGAGAGTTTATTACTTTCAAGGTCTAAAACCGAAGTTCACGGGATGATGGCGTTGAACTGAATGCTAGCATAAGAACATCATCCACTTCTTGCAACCACAAAACAATCACCAATCAAGTATGTGCTGAACTTACTGCCAGTCTGTGTAAAAAATGCAGCATATAGCACAATGCTCACCTGTATCAATTCAAACAAAGCAAACATACGATTCACACAAATAAATGGGAGTGTACTCCATGTACTAAAAACCCCACTTTTAATTATCTAAATTATTCAAATTACAATCATCCAAAATACTATCAAGTTATTACACACCAAACATAAAGATTAATTGTTTTTCAAACAAACCAACAATATTCAAACCGTTCACACACTTCACCAATAATCACGTCAACTTCAGAAGAATCCCCAAAAAGAGTTACTTGGGCCAGCTCCGCCTTCGTTTTGGTTTCCCGCGTCGTCGTCCTGAAATATTGAAGGGTTGTACCCCTGATAAGTTGCTTGAGCAGGGACGACAGCAGTGTCTTCATTAGGCGGGTTAGGGGGAGGAGGATAAGGTGCAGGGTATGGATCACCCATTCGAACCCATGGTTCGTATGCAGGCCAAGGAGAAGGGGTATAGTTAGCGGGATCTGCAGCGTATGACACAGTCTGTTCATGTATCCAGTTAAGCTGATTTTGCTGCCCCGCTTGAGTGTACCACGTTCGATCATTCACTACATCAATGTAATGTTGCATCTCCCTGTTACCTGTATCGTAGTGATCAATTACCTTTTGGGTGTTTCGATCATTATGGAGTCGCAAATCTGAAAATTGTCGCGCCATGTAAGCCTCCCAATCATTTCTCGGACCCGAACTACTTCCAACATTCAGCTGTGGATCTGGATGCGATTTTGGTTGTTGCGGTTGCCTGTTCTCAGTATCCACATACCTAGTTAGAAGGTCGTTCGACCCCCTCGTCAAAATGTTTGCCCTTGTATAGCTTACTCTATCAAAGGTAATCATATGTTTCTCCTCTAACCCACTTGTATTGATACGAAAATGTTGGGCAATCCTGGTTACAAAATGGCCTCCCATGATTGGTGTAATCTTTTTCCTTTCTTCGAGAAGGAAAGTGAGAATCATTCGTGGAATATGAACATGGGAGTGATCCATTATCGCGTGAATGTACCAGATATCCAAGTTGGTAACTTTTTTGCTACTGTCTTTTCGACAGTTTATGGTACTTGAAATGAATCTTTGGACGCATCGATGCTCGTAGGTACGTAGCTTGCTACAAGTCTGCTTGCTTGCACTATATGCGCTATTGCTCATGTCCACCCATGCTTCTGAATGATTAAAAGAGGAAACATAGTATATAGCCTGATTAAAGTAATTTTGAATCAATTGGTGTGGCAACCCTTCATAGATATCCAACGCCTTTACAAATTGTAGCAGTGTTAATGTTCGGTCTTGTCCTCCAAGACGAAATCTCATAAAGGTACCGGATGTCGGTGACGTGTAATCAACCCTAAGTGAACCAACGAATTCTTTGACTAAAAGTGGGTACACTCTTTCTTGCATTCTGAACAGGTTTTCCCATACATATATTCGATGGCCTTGATACGTTACTCGGAAAAGGTTGCGAAAATGTTGATATTCATCGGCTTCTTCTAATGGTGTCCAATCGATATATTTCCCCGAATATACTTCTTTTTGTAGAAGTTCCTTCATCCGTTCATGATATTCCGGATGCCTCAAAACTGCATTGATCCACGGATCCGGAGTGGTTAATCCACGAACATTTAATTGCCGGTTGTCAATATCCATTTCTTCTTCTTCAACAGCATTTTCTTCATCACTTGTTTCCTGATCTATAATTGACGGGGCTTTTTGCTTCTTTGATTTTGGGTTTGAAGATGATGCTCTAGTCTACAAAAACACAACAAAACAAAACAAAACAAAACAAACAACACAACAAACCAAGTTGATTAGCGTTAAAGAAATTCAAAACATCTTTCATATTGCACAAGCCAAAACCATGGAGAACATGTTATATCGTACGCATTACACAAACTCTCATGTCAAACATAATTCTATCATGGGTGTACTTATCTCATTTTTAACAAACATGTATTAGTATGACTCATAATCTTTATCACTTCATAAGTTCAATCATATCTAGCATAATTAGTTTCACCAAAACAAGTATATGAAACCATTAGCATTCATCAATAAGCATGTCAAACAATATGCAATCAATGGTTATCATACATTTAGACACTAAAGTCGACTCAAGTATACAATTTCATCAAAAAGCCTAAGCATACAATCCTTAACTTCCACAAATAAAACTTTTCAATTCGAACAAACACTAAGTTAAGGCGTTTATGAGTTTAGCATAATCAATGAATTGCTTTAATTCCACTTAGATCACTTACTAGTCAACAAAAGTCAAAATCCCCAATTTAAGAACCCTAAAATTCAATAATTTGTGTAATCGTGTAATTCAACTAAGGTTCATGCGGATTTGCTAATGTATACTAGTAATTGAACTCTAAAACATCCCAATTTAAATAATTAATGGTCATTCTTTCGAAATCCCCAAATTCATGAAGAACCCTAATTTCTAAAGTAAATTTTTGAGCAATTCATCATGAAATTCGAGCATGAATAAGGATTAGTAACAACAATACAAGCATATAATAACCAAAACATGAAGATTTAAACATCCCCACACTTAGAACAAGCTAAATTCGAATTTGATAATGAAGAACACAAGAACCATGAAGAAATGAAGATTAATCTTACCTTTATCATGTTGATAGACGGATTAGATGCTCAAAGATGGGTTTAATCGGTTGATTTAGTGTTTATAGATAGAATCCTTGAGAGAAAATGAGATGAAGATCGGAGTTGTAGGTGAAAAAATGAGTAAAATTGATAAACTCCCGTATTTGAGCAAAAAAACATAGGCAGACTCCCATATTCAGACACAGATGCGGCGCATCTGGAGCAGATGCGGCGTATCTGGCTCAGATGCGGCATCTGGTGGCCCAAATGCTGCGCATGACCAATTCTCGGCGTATCAAAAACTGTAGGGATTTTTCTTGTGTTCAGATGCGGCGCATCCAGCCTAGATGCGGTGCATCTGACCCCGTTTCATCAGTTTTTGACGTTTTTTCGCATTTTAAACATTACGGAAGGTCCCTAAACAACTTGGTTCGTACTAAAGCTCGAAAAATCACTCAAATCACTCAAAACAATCAATCCTAAGAAACGAGACGCACGAATGAAACTATTTACAATTTGTGAAGTTTATTAGCGAGTCGTTCACGCGACTCCTTCCCAAGCTAATTAGCGTTGGGGGAGAAAGTGATGTCATCTTGAACCGTGGTATCAACTCCATCAAAATAGAGTTTTAATCGATGACCATTCACTTTAAAAGTATTTCCGTTTCCAAACAACTCAAATATCCAGATGGAAATGCTTGTTTCACCAAATAAGGTCCCGTCCATCGGGACTTCAACTTTCCAGGAGAAAATTTAAACCGTGAGTTAAAAATCAAAACCTTATCACCGGTTTTAAACTCTTTCACTTCTTTCAATCGGGCATCATGCCACATTTTCGTTTTCTCCTTATACGAGCTTGAATTCTCGTACGCTTCTAACCTCAATTCTTCCAATTCATGCATTTGCATGAATCGGTTTTCACCAGCCTTTTCCATGTCTAAATTACAAAGCTTCAATGCTCAGTATGCTCTATGTTCCACTTCAATCGAAAGATGGCACGCTTTACCATATACAAGTCTAAATGGTGTGGTACCGATTGGTGTTTTAAAAGCAGTCCTAAAGGCCCACAACGCATCATCTAACTTGCGTTGCCAAATCTTAGGGTTGTTATCAACAGTCTTCTCAAGTATACGTTTTAAGGCACGATTCGTGTTCTCCACTTGACCACTCGTTTGCGGGTGGTACGGAGTAGAGAAACGATGAGTTACGCCATACTTCTTCAACACCTTTTCAAGAAGGTTGTTGGCAAAATGTGTTCCTCGATCGGATATGAGCGCCTTTGGGATTCCAAAGCGCGAGAAGAGATTTTTCAAGAAGTTCACCACCACCCTAGCATCATTCGTAGGTAAAGCTTTCGCTTCAGCCCACTTAGATACATAGTCAACAGCTACTAGGATGTACTTGCACTTATGGGAACTTGGAAATGGTCCCATGAAATCGATTCCCCAAATATCAAAGATTTCACAAACTTGGATGCCGGTTTGAGGCATCTCATCCTTTTTCGTGATGTTACCCTTTCGTTGGCATGCATTACAAGTCCGAACGAAATTATGGGCATCTTTAAAGATCGTGGGCCAATAAAAGCTCGAGTCAAGGATTTTTCTTGCGGTGTGGTTTGGTCCGAAATGACCGCCGGTGGGCCCTTGATGGCTATGCTCAAGAATTTGTTGAGCCTCTTTTCCGTACACACAACGGCGAATCATTTGATCCGCACCAACACGAAATAGGTCGGGGTGTTCCCAGAAATAGGACTTCAAATCCGCAAAGAATTTCTTCTTTTGTTGATAAGAAAGTCCTTTTTAAAGAATGCTTGAAGCAAGATAGTTTGCAAAATGGGCAAACCATGGGATTTCAGATTCCTTGTCAACCCTCATTAGAGATTCGTCAGGAAATGTGTCCTTGATAATTGTATCATCGAGTTTTTCTAATTCGGGGTTTTCAAGTCGGGATAAATGGTCGGCGGCTAGATTCTCGGCTCCTTTCTTGTCACGTATCTCAATGTCAAACTCCTGAAGTAAAAGAACCCAACGTATGAGACGATGCTTTGCATCTAGTTTCGAGAATAAGTACCTAAGGGCCGAAAGGTCCGTGTAAACAATGGTTTTAGACAACACCAAATATGACCGAAATTTATCAAACGCATAAACAACCGCCAGGAGCTCCTTTTCCGTGGTGGTATAATTAATTTGAGCTCCCGTTAGCGTTTTGCTCGCATAATAAATTGGACGAAAATGATTATCGGGTCGTTGTCCTAAGACAGCACCTAAGGCATAGTCGGTCGCGTCACACATTAACTCAAAAGGCATACTCCAATCCGGAGATACGATAATGGGAGCTTGTGTGAGTTTTGACTTTAGAATGAAGAATGCATTCTCGCAATTGGAATCGAAGTCAAATGGAGCATCCTTTTCAATAAGTTTGGTCATTGGGCGGGAGATTTTAGAAAAATCTTTGATAAATCGTCTGTAGAATCCCGCGTGACCAAGAAAGCTTCTAATGGCCTTGACATTCATCGGTATAGGTAGCTTAGAGATAACTTCAATTTTAGCTTTATCTACCTCTATTCATGCACGAGATATCTTGTGACCAAGTACAATGCCCTCCTTCACCATGAAGTGGCATTTTTCCCAATTCAGGACCAAATTTGCTTTCTCACATCGGATAAGCATACGTTCAAGGTTAGAAAGACACGATTCAAAGGAGTCTCCAAACACGGAAAAGTCATCCATGAAGACTTTCATACAATCCTCTACCATATCATCAAAAATTGCCATCATGCACCTTTGAAAGGTTCCGGGTGCATTGCATAAACCAAATGGCATGCGGCGATAGGCAAATGTCCCGAAAGGACAAGTGAATGTGGTCTTTTCTTGGTCGTTGGGATCAATTGGAATTTGGAAGTAACCGGAGAAACCATCTAGAAAGCAATAGTATTCTTTCCCCGCTAATCGTTCAATCATTTGATCAATAAAAGGCAACGGGAAATGATCCTTTCTAGTGGCATCATTGAGACGTCTGTAATCAATACAGACTCTCCAGCCGGTAACCGTTCTAGTTGGAACGAGTTCGTCCTTTTCATTTACAATAACGGTTGTACCCCCCTTTTTGGGTACTACTTGTACTGGACTAACCCAAGGACTATCGGAGATGGGGTAGATTAACCCGGCGTCAAGAAGCTTGACTACCTCCTTTTTAACAACCTCTTTCATGTTGGGATTTAGCCTACGTTGTCTTTGTACTACTGGTTTGAAGTCATTCTCAAGGAGAATTTTATGTGTACAATAAGACGGGTTTATCCCTAGAATGTCGGTCTTTTTCCAGGCTATAGCCTTTTTATGGGTTTTCAAAACAGAGATTAACCTATCCTTCTCATTACCGGAAAGATGTGAAGCAATAATTACCGGTAATTGAGATGTACCTTCGAGATAAGCATACTTCGAATTGTTTGGGTAGCTCCTTAAGCTCTAGTACAGGTGGTTCTTCCAAGGAATTCTTTATTCGGAATCTATCTTTATTTTCGATATCTTCAAATGATTCCTATTCCTTGGGAATTTCTTCTTCTATGGTCACATCATCCGTGACCACCTTCATCAACTCATCAAAATCCTCATCAATATTGAAGTGTTCACTTTCACTTACCGGGGCAAACCCCGAGGTATCGATTTCAAGTAGCTCCTGCAATTCATCCTTAACACAAAGATTTATAACATCAATTTGAAAACAAGAGTCATCGGTGGAAGTGGGTCTTTTCATGGCTTTGTCAATATGACAAATTATTCTCTCGTTTCCCACACCTAGACTTAATTGTTCTTTTTGGACATTAATGATAGCATCTGCGGTGTTAAGGAAAGGACGTCCTAAAATGATAGGAACTTTTGTGTCCTCTTGCATTTCTAGAATAACAAAGTCGACGGGAAAGATAAGTGAGCCAACTTTTACAAGAATATCCTCGGCCATACCTATGGGAGTATCAACTGATTGATTTGCTAATCGAATATCCATCCGGGTTGGTTTCAAGTCTCCTAAGTCAAGTTTCAAATATAACGAGTAAGGCATTAGGTTAACACTTGCACCTAGGTCGGCTAGTGCATCGTACACTACCGAATCACCCATCATACATGGGATGATAAAACTACCCGGATCTCCCAATTTTGGAGGTACATTTTGCTTTTTCAAGATGGCCGAACACTCCTCATGGAGGAATGTGGTAGAAATTCGTGGTATTTACCCTTCGAGGATATGAGATCTTTCAAAAACTTCCCGTAATGGGGCATACCCTTAAGAACCTCTGCGAGTGGCATGTTAATGCTGATTTGCTTGATCATATCCGCAAATTTCTGATATTGACTCGTGAGTCTGTCTTTCTTCAATGCTTTTGGGTATGGAATAGGTGCCTTGTACACCTTCACTGGTGGTTCTTCACTTTCCTTCGATATGAACACTGGTGGATCATCTTTCTCTTGTTCTTTTTCAACATGCTCATCTACATCAACAGGTACCTGCAAAACAGAAGGAGACAAAGGAACTTCCGGGGACTTAAGGGTCTCCGGGTTAGTGGTTAAACCACTTCTGGTAGTTATAGCATTTACATGCTCATTCCTTGTTTGATTGTTACTGGGATTCACTTGAGTATTTGAGGGGAGAGCACCAGGTGGTCTCTCTGCTAGTAACTGTGAGATCCTTCCAACATCCCTTTCTAAATTCTGAATCGTAGCTTGTTGATTTCGAATTTGCTGAGTTTGAAGTTCCGCATTTTGCTAGTGCTTAACCATAAAATCTCTCAAAAGATCTTCTAAACCGGATTTCTTCTAGGGTTGTGGTTGTATAAGTGCTTGTGGTTGTGGTTGTGGTTGATTGTGTTGGAAATTATTTTGGTAATTTTGTGGAGGTTGATTACGATTGTTTAGATGATTGTAACCCGGTGGTGCATTTCTTTGATTTTGATTTGGGAAATTCCGGTTATTTTGGTAACCTGAATTTCCTCCGCGGTAATTGTTGTTTGAACTTGAAGGTCCCCCTATTTGATAACTGTTGACAGGAGGATATTTCCAGTTCATTGCTTCAACCACCAGAAAGTCATCAAAATTCATTTCACCTTTACGCAAGTAACCTAAAAAATTTGCTTGCTCTTCCATTGTCGTTTGGTCGCAATCTCGACTGAGATGGGGACCTTGGCACAATTTACACCCTACCCTGATAGCGTGCATTTCTTTGGTTACCTTCTCAATTTGCCTTGCTTGATTTGCCAATTGAACTTTTAATGCAGTAATTTCATCGTTGCTTTCGACATTAGCAACCGTTGATGATCTAGAGAACTCCATCTCTTGATGCCAATTGTGAGAATGGGCTGCTATATCGGCAATTATTGTGTGAGCTTCTTCGGGAGTTTTTTTCATGATTGATCCTCCTGCTGCAACATCTATATCCTTTCGGGTAGCCACATTGACTCCTTTATAGAATATCTAGACCTTTTGGAATGTATTCAACCCGTGTTGAGGACATACCCTAAGCATTTTATTGAATCGGGTCCAAGCTTCATAAAGAGTCTCATTTGACTTTTGCTTAAAGTGATTTATATCACTTTGCAATTTTGCTGCTTTTGAAGCAGGGAAGAATTTTGACAAAAACTTGTCCATCATGTCATTCCAATCTTCAATATAACCTTCCGGTAATGAGTCTAGCCAATCTCTTGCATCATCCTTTAGGGACCATGGAAAGATTTTTAAACATGCAACTTCATCGGTGACATCTTTGATTTTGAAAAGCTTGCAAATGCTTACAAACTTACGAAGATGCTCGTTAACATCCTCATTTGGGGCTCCACCGAATTGGCATGTATTAGTCACCATGTGGAGAAATTGGCATTTATTTCAAAACCATCAGTCATCGTAGGTTGAATAATTGCGTGGCCCTGACCTGTTCTTGTTGCCTTCAATAATGCATCCATCGTTTGATTTGTAGCAGTCATCTCTTCCTCTTCTTTAATAACTGGCTCGATGATTGGTTGAACAATTGGTTCAAAGTTAGAATCTAATGAAAGTGATTCTAAACCCTGAGTAAGAGATTCTACTTCTTGAGCTCTTAAGCGTTCGTGAAGTTCTCTTTCAGGTTCAGGATATGAAGGAATTAAATTAGAGTTGGAAGAACGTAGATTCATGCACTAATACCTATCCTGCAATCACAACACCACAAACAAACCAATTGCAAAAACACAAGCTTACAATAAAAAGTAACGTTTCTAGGAATTGAATTCCTACAAAAGGATCGAATAATTCAAAGTTTATTAAAATCTTTTAATAAAACCGCTCCCCGGCAGCGGCGCCAAAAAGTTGATGTGTCAAGACGTAACCTTTAAAATGTAGACAGTATGCTTAATAATTAACACATAATACAGGCAACTAAAACCCGATCATGCAGTAACTAGCAAGTAAATTGACCAGTTCGATCCACAGGGAGAAGTTTGTTTTAAGGACTTTAACAATGATTAATTATTCTAAAGGGGGGGGGGGGGGAATTGTGTTTGAAATTGTATTTTCGTTTAATGAAACAGTAAATAAATATAATGAGTAACAAGAATGAGAATGCGGTGTTTACTTCTATGCTTGATAAATGACAGGGATTGTTCTTTTATAATTAAAACCGTTATGTGATAGTTACAATAGAGCAGTTTATATCAATTTCACAATTTCTATAAACTTAAGAGCTATGTTTAATCAACAAGAATCTTTCGTGGTTGAATTCACATAAAACCTAGTTTACTAAGATCACTCTAAGTAAACTACATGATTGTATATCCTAAATATCGTTCAATTAACATCCTATACTCACATATAGGTGGCTAGATCACTAGATGTTGAAGTATAAGCTATGGTCTTTGATAAACTCACATAAACCAAGTCATAACTTACATAATTGAACTATGTAATGACCCGCACTTTTTCGATCATTCTATATTTATAAGACTAATATTTACATAAATTAAACCTTACCAACATGACAAGCAATCCAAATTGTTGAGACTTATGTCTTCGAAAAGAGTTTTACACAACGTTTGACCGTTCAATTTGACCGATGATATCACGAACTATATAACATACGATAATTATACGTTTATGTATATATATGTATTTATATATATTTAACATGATCTAAGGATGTTTAACATCTCATTGGGTACTAATAACAATGAGTTATAAGTATATTTTGAAACTACTAACTTAAGTTTTCAAAACGATAACTATACGTAACGTTCTTCGACATAAATACTTATAACCTATAATACTTATACATGCATCGTATAGATATGTATTTTATCACTTTTAAAGGGCTTACATACATAAAACAATATAAGTATATTTACAAAAGATAGCTATATTTGAATCCTCGTTCCGTTTTCTCAAAGATTTCTACACGTATATCTAGGGTATATGTACCCGTATCATACGCAGCTTCTAGATGTATTTACTATTGGTATATACCAATAAAAATCTGCTCCTTAGCAGCCTTAAATGATTAAGAAACATGTGGAACCAACCATTTGTCAAGTAGCATGAATTATTTAGCAAGAAAACAAAGTTAGGTATCTTTTTTTTCCTTTATAACCTAAAAACGTTTTTATGCATGCACACCATTTCTTCACCCCATTTTCTCATACTTACACTCCCATTTCTCTCTCAAAATACTCTTAACTTCATACTTGATCATCTCCAAGCATTTTCCCCATCATTTAGCTTCAAAAACATCACTTAATCACCATAAGAAAACCCTTACAAAAACACTTCAAGAATCCTTCCAAGAACACAAACTTACTTCCAATCTTTCATCCAATTCCATCACCCTTTTAGTTCTAGGTTCTTACTCCTCTTTTACAGCAACCTTGTCCAAGGAACTTGAGGTAGTAACTATGTTCATAACCTTATTCGATTCATATATATATAGCTATCTTATTTTGTGGTATAAAATTTTAACAACAAGAACATAGTTTGAAAGTTTTCAAACTTGTTTGCAAACTAAATAGATCCTTCTAACTTAACTTTTAAAATACTTCAAGACCTGTAATATAACTTAATTACATGCTAATTTAACAAGGTATAACTTGGTTTTTCAAAGAACGCCTTAAAAACTATTTTTACGACGTCGGAGTGCAACCGGGGGCTGTTTTGGGTTGGATAATTAAAAACCATCTTAAACTTTGAATTGGAGGTTTATTTTCTGGAAAAATGATTTTTACTATGAATATGATAACACATAAAAATTTCATGATTTAACTCAAAGTATAAGTATTTTTAGAAAAATAATCATTTAAGGTTGTTTACATGATGGAAAATGATTAACTTCATAAGTTTCACTAAAGTTTGACCTATACCGTGTGATTTTGAATACAAACTAAGGTATTTTCAGTTCATAGTCTTAAAGAGGAACTCGATCCAAGGAGATGGCAAGTTGAATCAACGAAAACGGATTTGTAACGAAGAAACTATGACCGAAACAAAATTGGTTATCCAAGACTTGTTTAACTTCGGGATTAATTGGGAAAAATTAAATAAATCACATCTTTTTAAGTTAACATGATATTTTATATATATGTACTTATAATTCAATTTTATATGGTTCAGGATCACCCGTAAACAATACGAGAAGATTAATCATAAGATCCCATGTTTGTACGCAACACGTCATTTGACAACACCGGTACTTTATGTACGCAACACGTCATTTGACAACACCGGTACCGTGGGTCAAGATTAATCTCGACCAATACATATACGATGGGGTTTTATTTATTTCGTTGGGGGTTTTATTTATTTCATTGCGGGTATATTAAACATCTAAAAATGAACCATTAAAATTGAATTACTAACAACGAAATGCTAACTACGGACTAAGGAATTATTCAAAGTATTAAAAGTATAACAAGTATATATATGAGACGTTTGTTTAAAAAGAAAAGGTATTGATATATTATATATGGATAGGTTCGTGATATCAACCGGAAGACCAAGTCAAAAATATATATATCTTCAAGACGAAAGTGAGTATATAGTCCCACTTTTAAACTCTAAATATTTCGGGATGAGAATACATGTATTTTATGTTTTACGTTATGGACACAAGTAACTGAAAAATATATTCTACGTTGAGTTGTACCACTGGCATACTTCCCTGTAGCTTGGTAACTAATATTTACAGCGGTATTGTAAACGCGAATCCTGTTGATAGATCTATCGGGCCTGACAACCCCAACCGGACTGGACGACCAGTATTCAACGGTTGCACAGTACTTCGTTTCGTGACTACACTTGGTACGGTGTAGTAAGATTTCATAATAAAGGGAATATGCGACGTGATTAAATGTTAAGTATGGTTACCAAGTGCTCAACCACTTAGAATATTTTTATTAAACTGTTTATATACGAAATCTTGTGGTCTATATATATATATATATATATATTGCTGCCGGCATTAAACCTATATCTCACCAACTTTATGTTGACCTTTTAAAACATGTCTATTCTCAGGTGATTACTAAAGCTTCCGCTGCATTATGTTGAATTTGAGCAGGAACTTGCGTACGCATATTTGTGTCAAAAATAAAACTGCATACCCAAGGATTTGTGTTGTAAAATATGCTCGAAATCGTGTTGTTATCATTATATGTAAAGTTTGTAAGTCGAAGATTATCGCTAAACGATAATCATCTTTTTATTGTCTAAAGCTTGTAACAAAAATAATGGTTATGGTTTGTAATGTATAATATATGCAGTTTCTCTTTTAAAAATGTCGCATATAGAGGTCAATACCTCGCAATGAAATCATACGTTATCTAACACGTTCTTATGGTTAAGGACGGGTTATGACATGTGGTATCAGAGCGGTGGTCTTAGCGAACCAGGTTTGCATTAGTGTGTCTAACCGATAAGTCGTTAGGATACATTAGTAAGTCTGGACTTTGACCGGGTCTGATTTAAAAACCATTGCTTATCATTGTTGGTTAAAATTTATATGTAAATATTATGTAGTACTAATGGGTTAGTTGTTGTAGGATAGATGTCGGGCTCAAAACTTGTTATCACATTCAGCGACTCCGAACCAGAATCTTCAGGTGGTGTTCCAGTCATTAACCTATCCGATGACGAAAATGATATCTTTGGGGAAGACTCACAAATTCCGGATGAACCAACTATAGAGAACCCGGAAAGTGAACCCGAGGAGGAAAGTGAACCCGAGGAGGAAAGTGAACCCGAGGAAGAAATACAGGAAATTACAAAAGACGAGTTCGAACTAGGAAAGAAACGAAAGGCTAATGAATTAGAAAATTCAAATCCTGAGTTTAATAAGGATGATGTGGCACCAACTCCACTAGACACTACCACCCCTATTCCCGCTATTCCTATTCGTTCTATCCCGGCATCCAGTTCTTCAGTCCCACAGCCAAAATATAGGCAGACAGCCAGGATAAGCGTTAAGCGATTCTTTGAACCTAAACGTCCTAGAAAATAGACCAAACGATGCGCTGCCGTATTAAACCATGGGATCATATAATGTTTTGTATAATATTATTAGTGTGGTTTGCTTAATGTTCGATGTAAGATAAGCATATGTAAAATAGTGAAGTGTGAAATGCAATAATTTTCCATGGTTAAGTATTATTTAGATGGTAGTAATTGATTCTGTACTAAGCTATTAAGTATGGACATTAACGGGTAGGTACTACCCTAGATATAATTATAAAACGCTAATAAGAAGAAAAGGCGTTTATAATAATACCTGGTTCATATTATTAACAAGCTATAATGTACTATAAATACACACTACATCTATAATAATCCATGTGAATAATTATTTTCTTTCATTAGGAAATGGCGCGATTGAATCGAATGACGGAACAAGAACTCGAGGAACTCATCAACCAGCGAGTGAACGACAGAATGTTATGGGTTGAGGCTGCAAGAGCTGCTGCAGTTAACCCAAATCCTCGTGTAGGATGCACCTACAAGACTTTTCAAGCTTGCAAGCCCTCATCATTCAGTGGAACGGAAGGACCGATCGGTTTAACCCGGTGGATAGAAAAGATGGAAACTGTGTTTAAAATCAGTGGTTGTGATGAAAAGGACATGACCAAGTATGCATCGTGCACTTTACAAGATAGTGCACTTACGTGGTGGAAAAATTATGTGAAGGCTGTAGGAGGAGATGTAGCTTATGATACTCCATGGGAGGAGTTTAAAACAATGTTAATTCACGAATATTGTCCAAGGAATGAGGTTAGGAAGTTGGAAGATGAGTTACGAAGTCTGAAGGTTGTTGGTACTGAAATCATCAACTACAATCAGCGATTCATGGAATTAGTTTTGCTATGTCCTGAATTGGTTCCAACCGAAGAACGGAAGATTGAAATGTACAAAGATGGTTTGCCCAAAAAGGTCAAGGCAAACGTTACAGCATCGAAACCTAAGACAATTCATGAAGCTATAACCATGGCAAACGAGCTAATGGATCAGGTCATTTTGGATAAGAAAGCATTCAATACTGATGTGAAGGTATCAGGTAACAAGAGAAAGTGGAATGGAAGCTATGATCGAGGTAATCAACAACAAACTTTTAAGAAACAAGAAACCCCGAAAGGTGCGGGTAGTGGTTCAGGTTTTGGTTACAAAGGACAAAGTCCTTTATGCAACCGATGTCACAAACATCACTTTGGTTACTGTAGTGTGGTATGCAAAAAATGTAATCGACAGGGTCATCTTGCTGAAGATTGTAGGGCTCTCGTTACGAATACAAATGGTGCCAAGACTCCTGCCACCAACGCAAATAGAACTGCTTTGGCTACCATTACTTGTTTTGGGTGTGGAAAACAAGGCCACTATAAGAGCCAGTGCCCGAATCCAGAGAAGAATGTCAGACCTGCACGTGGGAGAGCATTTATCATTAATGCTAGAGAGGCACGTGAAGACCCGGAACTTGTTACGGGTACGTTTACCATTAATAACTTATCCGCATCTATTATATTTGATACTGGTGCTGATAGAAGTTACGTGTGTAGAGACTTTCACGCTAAATTGAATTGTTCATCATTACCTCTAGATGCTAAGTACATGATTGAGTTAGCTAATGGTAAACTAATTAAAGCCGATAAAATTTTCCGTGAGTGTAAAATAAATTTAGCCGGAGAAACATTTAAGATTGATTTGATACCCGTAGAATTAGGAAGTTTTGATGTAATAGTCGGCATGGACTGGATGTCCAAAATAGGAGCTGAAGTTGTGTGCGCCAAGAAGGCAATTCGCATTCCTCGTAAGAATAAAACGCCAGTAATGATTTATGGAGAGAAGGGTAACTCAAAGCTAAAACTCATTAGTTATTTGAAAGCTCAAAAGGGCTTGAAGAAAGGGTGCTATGCTATCTTAGCACATGTTAATAAAGTTGAAAAGAAAGAAAAAGAGAAGTGCATCAATGACGTGCCTGTGGCAAGAGATTTTCCTGAAGTATTTCCGGAAGAGTTGCCGGGATTACCTCCATTTAGATCTGTAGAATTTCAAATAGATCTTGTACCAGGAGCTGCACCGGTTGCCCGTGCTCCATATAGACTTGCACCGTCCGAGTTAAAAGAACTTCAGAGTCAGTTAAAAGAATTACTGGATCGTGGATTCATACGACCAAGTACTTCACCGTGCGGAGCTCCAATTTTATTCGTCAAGAAGAAAGACGGATCTTTCCGAATGTGTATAGATTATCGTGAATTAAATAAGTTAACTATCAAGAATCGGTATCCACTACCGAGAATTGACGACTTATTTGATCAACTCCAAGGATCATGTGTGTACTCGAAAATTGACCTAAGATCGGGCTATCATCAATTACGTGTCAAAGAAGAAGATATACCAAAAACTGCTTTTCGGACACGTTATGGTCATTACGAATTTTTGGTCATGCCGTTTGGGTTGACAAATGCGCCAGCTGTATTCATGGACCTCATGAATCGAGTTTGTAGTCCATATTTAGATAAGTTTGTTATCGTTTTCATTGATGATATTCTTATCTATTCCAAGAGTGAGCAAGAGCATGAGCAGCATTTAAGGTTGATATTAGAGTTGTTAAGAAAAGAACAGCTATATGCTAAATTTTCTAAATGTGCTTTCTGGTTGAAAGAAGTGCAATTTCTTGGCCACGTTGTTAGTAGCAAAGGAATTCAGGTTGATCCAGCAAAAATTGAAGCCATTGAAAAATGGGAGACTCCTAAGACACCAACGCAGATACGCCAATTTTTGGGTTTAGCCGGTTATTATAGAAGGTTTATTCAAGATTTTTCCCGAATAGCTAAGCCGTTGACAACATTAACGCAAAAAGGGAAGAAATACGAATGGACCTCGGAGCAGGAGAACGCATTTCAATTACTGAAGAAGAAGTTAACTACGGCGCCTATTTTATCGTTACCTGAAGGGAACGATGATTTTGAAATATATTGTGACGCTTCGCGACAAGGTTTTGGTTGTGTTCTTATGCAACGAAAGAAAGTTATTGCATACGCATCTCGACAATTGAAGATTCACGAGCGGAATTATACGACGCATGATCTAGAACTGGGAGCAGTCGTGTTTGCGTTAAAGATATGGAGACACTACTTATATGGGGTTAGATGCACTGTGTTTACTGATCATAAAAGTCTTCAACATATTTTTGATCAGAAACAGCTGAACATGAGGCAACGTAGGTGGGTCGAGCTGATAAACGACTACGATTGTGAGATTCGCTATCATCCCGGGAAAGCGAATGTAGTGGCTGACGCATTAAGCAGAAAGGAACGAGAACCAATTCGAGTACGAGCGATGAACATAAAAATTCGCATGAATCTCAACTCACAAATCAAAGAAGTTCAACGAGAAGCACTTACTAAAGAAAATATAGGAAATGAAATAATGAAGAAGTATGAGAAGCAACTCGTTATGCGGGAAGACGGAATTCGATATTTTGCAAATCGTATTTGGGTACCGAAGTTGGGTGGATTAAGGAAGTTGATATTGAACGAGGCACATAAGACAAGATATTCGATACATCCTGGAGTTGGAAAGATGTACCAAGATCTTAAGACGCATTATTGGTGGCCTAATTTGAAGACAGACGTTGCAACATATGTTGGGGAATGTTTAACTTGTTCCAAAGTCAAAGCAGAACACCAGAAGCCGTCAGGGTTACTTCAACAACCAAAAATTCCAGAATGGAAATGGGACGGTATTACCATGGATTTCATCACGAAGTTACCAAAGACTGCCTGGGGATACGACACCATTTGGGTAATTGTTGATCGTCTTACCAAATCTGCACATTTCTTGCCTATAAAGGAAACAGATAGAATGGAGAAATTATTACGATTATATATAAAGGAAATAGTTTCAAGGCATGGAATACCTATTTCCATTATATCTGATCGTGATAGTAGATTTACCTCAAAGTTCTGGCAATCACTACAGGAGGCACTAGGAACTCGTTTGGATATGAGTACCGCATATCATCCGCAAACGGACGGGCAGAGTGAAAGAACAATTCAGACTCTTGAAGACATGCTCAGGGCATGTGTGATCGATTTTGGAAATGGATGGGATAAGTATCTACCATTAGCAGAATTCTCGTATAATAATAGTTATCATGCGAGCATTAAAGCTGCACCATTCGAAGCATTGTACGGAAGGAAGTGTAGATCTCCTATCTGTTGGAATGAAGTAGGAGATCGACAATTAACTGGTCCCGAGATCATACATGAAACTACTGAAAAGATAGTACAAATCAAAGAGAGATTGAAAACAGCCCGTAGTCGCCAAAAGAGCTACGCCGATGTCCGAAGGAAACCATTAGAGTTTCAGATCGGTGACATGGTTATGCTAAAGGTGTCACCTTAGAAAGGTGTAATACGTTTCAGTAAAAGAGGTAAACTGAACCCAAGATATGTAGGCCCGTTCAAGATCATCGAACGCATTGGACCGGTAGCTTATCGACTCGAGTTACCGCAACAACTTGCCGGAGTACATAATACCTTTCACGTCTCGAACATTAAGAAGTGTCTTGCAAAGGAAGACCTCACCATTCCTCTTGAAGAAATCCATGTCGAAGAGAAACTACGATTCATCGAAGAACCAATCGAAATCATGGATCGTGAAGTTAAACGGCTCAAGCAGAGCAACATACCGATCGTTAAGGTTCGTTGGAATGCTCGAAGGGGTCCCGAGTTTACTTGGGAATGAGAGGATCAAATGAAACAAAAGTATCCACACTTGTTTCCCGATGACGCAAAATAGGTACAATTTTAAAATTTCGGGACGAAATTTATTTAACGGGTAGGTACTGTAATGACCCGCACTTTTTCGATCATTCTATATTTATAAGACTAATATTTACATAAATTAAACCTTACCAACATGACAAGCAATCCAAATTGTTGAGACTTATGTCTTCGAAAAGAGTTTTACACAACGTTTGACCGTTCAATTTGACCGATGATATCACGAACTATATAACATACGATAATTATACGTTTATGTATATATATGTATTTATATATATTTAACATGATCTAAGGATGTTTAACATCTCATTGGGTACTAATAACAATGAGTTATAAGTATATTTTGAAACTACTAACTTAAGTTTTCAAAACGATAACTATACGTAACGTTCTTCGACATAAATACTTATAACCTATAATACTTATACATGCATCGTATAGATATGTATTTTATCACTTTTAAAGGGCTTACATACATAAAACAATATAAGTATATTTACAAAAGATAGCTATATTTGAATCCTCGTTCCGTTTTCTCAAAGATTTCTACACGTATATCTAGGGTATATGTACCCGTATCATACGCAGCTTCTAGATGTATTTACTATTGGTATATACCAATAAAAATCTGCTCCTTAGCAGCCTTAAATGATTAAGAAACATGTGGAACCAACCATTTGTCAAGTAGCATGAATTATTTAGCAAGAAAACAAAGTTAGGTATCTTTTTTTTCCTTTATAACCTAAAAACGTTTTTATGCATGCACACCATTTTTTCACCCCATTTTCTCATACTTACACTCCCATTTCTCTCTCAAAATACTCTTAACTTCATACTTGATCATCTCCAAGCATTTTCCCCATCATTTAGCTTCAAAAACATCACTTAATCACCATAAGAAAACCCTTACAAAAACACTTCAAGAATCCTTCCAAGAACACAAACTTACTTCCAATCTTTCATCCAATTCCATCACCCTTTTAGTTCTAGGTTCTTACTCCTCTTTTACAGCAACCTTGTCCAAGGAACTTGAGGTAGTAACTATGTTCATAACCTTATTCGATTCATATATATATAGCTATCTTATTTTGTGGTATAAAATTTTAACAACAAGAACATAGTTTGAAAGTTTTCAAACTTGTTTGCAAACTAAATAGATCCTTCTAACTTAACTTTTAAAATACTTCAAGACCTATAATATAACTTAATTACATGCTAATTTAACAAGGTATAACTTGGTTTTTCAAAGAACGCCTTAAAAACTATTTTTACGACGTCGGAGTGCAACCGGGGGCTGTTTTGGGTTGGATAATTAAAAACCATCTTAAACTTTGAATTGGAGGTTTATTTTCTGGAAAAATGATTTTTACTATGAATATGATAACACATAAAAATTTCATGATTTAACTCAAAGTATAAGTATTTTTAGAAAAATAATCATTTAAGGTTGTTTACATGATGGAAAATGATTAACTTCATAAGTTTCACTAAAGTTTGACCTATACCGTGTGATTTTGAATACAAACTAAGGTATTTTCAGTTCATAGTCTTAAAGAGGAACTCGATCCAAGGAGATGGCAAGTTGAATCAACGAAAACGGATTTGTAACGAAGAAACTATGACCGAAACAAAATTGGTTATCCAAGACTTGTTTAACTTCGGGATTAATTGGGAAAAATTAAATAAATCACATCTTTTTAAGTTAACATGATATTTTATATATATGTACTTATAATTCAATTTTATATGGTTCAGGATCACCCGTAAACAATACGAGAAGATTAATCATAAGATCCCATGTTTGTACGCAACACGTCATTTGACAACACCGGTACTTTATGTACGCAACACGTCATTTGACAACACCGGTACCGTGGGTCAAGATTAATCTCGACCAATACATATACGATGGGGTTTTATTTATTTCGTTGGGGGTTTTATTTATTTCATTGCGGGTATATTAAACATCTAAAAATGAACCATTAAAATTGAATTACTAACAACGAAATGCTAACTACGGACTAAGGAATTATTCAAAGTATTAAAAGTATAACAAGTATATATATGAGACGTTTGTTTAAAAAGAAAAGGTATTGATATATTATATATGGATAGGTTCGTGATATCAACCGGAAGACCAAGTCAAAAATATATATATCTTCAAGACGAAAGTGAGTATATAGTCCCACTTTTAAACTCTAAATATTTCGGGATGAGAATACATGTATTTTATGTTTTACGTTATGGACACAAGTAACTGAAAAATATATTCTACGTTGAGTTGTACCACTGGCATACTTCCCTGTAGCTTGGTAACTAATATTTACAGCGGTATTGTAAACGCGAATCCTGTTGATAGATCTATCGGGCCTGACAACCCCAACCGGACTGGACGACCAGTATTCAACGGTTGCACAGTACTTCGTTTCGTGACTACACTTGGTACGGTGTAGTAAGATTTCATAATAAAGGGAATACGCGACGTGATTAAATGTTAAGTATGGTTACCAAGTGCTCAACCACTTAGAATATTTTTATTAAACTGTTTATATACGAAATCTTGTGGTCTATATATATATATATATATATTGCTGCCGGCATTAAACCTATATCTCACCAACTTTATGTTGACCTTTTAAAACATGTCTATTCTCAGGTGATTACTAAAGCTTCCGCTGCATTATGTTGAATTTGAGCAGGAACTTGCGTACGCATATTTGTGTCAAAAATAAAACTGCATACCCAAGGATTTGTGTTGTAAAATATGCTCGAAATCGTGTTGTTATCATTATATGTAAAGTTTGTAAGTCGAAGATTATCGCTAAACGATAATCATCTTTTTATTGTCTAAAGCTTGTAACAAAAATAATGGTTATGGTTTGTAATGTATAATATATGCAGTTTCTCTTTTAAAAATGTCGCATATAGAGGTCAATACCTCGCAATGAAATCATACGTTATCTAACACGTTCTTATGGTTAAGGACGGGTTATGACAAACTAGGATACAAGGATGATTGCAACAATGGATCTTTTGAAAGAACATGGTGATTTAGATTGATTAACTAACTAGATCGAACCCGGTTAAACTCACGTGAAACCTAAATTACAACAATCACTTGAGGTAATTTAATAACTATGTTGCTTTGGAACTTGTTCAATTACCGAATTAAACACATAACAAAATCACTTAAGTTTATGTATCTAATCGTCTAGATTACTAGGTGTATTGAAGTATAGATTGTTTTCCTAGTTAACTCACATTAATAGGTTTGCAATCTATACAATTGAAGTGATGAACTAAGCAAGCATAACAATGGTTCTTACGGTTGAACTAGATAATTTAATCAATCAAACGTATGTATAACTAGCATAACATCAAAGTATAGAATAATCCCAAGCCATAAATCTTACATTGAAGCAAACACACAAGGCTTTTAGCCTAACATAATCATAGTAGAACTAATGGAACAGTAAATACAAGTTGAATTCATGTTTAAAAGATATAGAACAATAATGCCAATAGTGATGAATGATCCTAGCTTGATCTTGATGTTGAAAGAGTGGAGATTGACTTGTAGCCTTTCTTGAACCTTGAAAATCGTATTAGAACTGAGGGAAAACGTAGTAGTGAAGGTGTGTGAAGTATGTAACTAAAGGCTCCATTAAATAGGCTCAAAAGTAAGGTAAAATGGCCAGAAATTGACCAGATGCACCGCATCTCTTTGGGATGTGCCGCATCTCTTTACGCTCAGTAGATTCCAGTTCGATTCTGCACTCAGAACTGTCAGCAGGGGACCAGATGCGCCGCATCTGGCTTGGATGCGCCGCATCCCTCTCAGATGCGCCGCATCTGAGGCTGTTTTGGTCCAGAAGTCTTTATGCTCGCATCTGAAACTGTCGGGAGTTATTTGGTGCAGAGATGCGCCGCATCTAAGAGAGATGCGCCGCATTTGGACCTGTTTCAGTGGTTTCGGGTTGTTTTACGCGTTCAATCTTCGTTTTAACTCTGTTTTCGCTGTTGGTCTTCATTTATTCATTCACAATGGACTTTTACAAATATACATGAATTACAATACATACGTACAACAATTACATACAAATGGAACAACTTTGGATCGAAATAACGGCAATAAACATGTATGATTTTGGTGTTATCAAGCTACTTCTATTGATCGTATAGGGTTCTGATTAGACAATATTTTTTTGATTTGGAGTAAGTGGTGTCAAGAATTTGTAGTGGATTTAGTTGCTGGATTTTTCAATTTAACGGATCCTGCCTCTCCACCACATCTTTCGGCCAATTGAAACGTGGGCAAAATCAGAGAAAGTGTTGTTCATAAGATACGGATACGATGTCGAAGTTCAGTCCAATGAGGTTCGATGTAGAGAAATTGATGGGAGGATCAATTTTGGCTTGTGGCAAGTTCAAGTCAAGGATGTGTTGATTCAGTCTGGTTTAAACAAGGCATTGAAAGGTAAACCCACCTTTGTTTCTGGCAGTGATTCTAGCAGTAAGTTTGATGAAGAAGAATGAGATGACATGGATTTGAGGGCGGCAAGTGTGATTCGTTTGTGTCTTGCAAACAATGTGCTTGCAAATGTGCACGGGTTATCAACGGTTAAGGAACTTTGGGATAAGTTGGAGCAGTTGTACCAGGGCAAGGGCATCTCAAATCGGTTGTATCTTAAAGAACAGTTCCATATATTGCGTATGGATGGGGGTTCAAAGATTTTAGATCATCTGAGTAATCTTAATGGTATTGTTTCGGAACTGGAGGCTATTGGAGTTAAAGTGGAAGATGAAGATAAAGCTTTGAGGTTGATATTATCTTTGTCATCGTCCTATAAGCACATGAAACCTATTTTGATGTATGGGAAAGAAACTCTGAAGTTTGAAGACGTTACTAGTAAGCTCCTATCTGAGGAGCAAAGACTGGAAGGTAATAGGGTCTCGTCATCAGAAAGTACGATACTGTTGTGTTCGGATAGACGGAAAAGAAACTCTGGAAAGAATCTGGTATGCTGGAAGTACGAAAAGACTGAGCATGCAAGGGTTAATTGTCCAGGTGGAGCTAATCCGGCAAATGGCTTCAAAGACGCTAACATTGTCTCTGTTGTTTCGGAGAGTGGCGAATTCCTTTGAAGTCACGTCATCCTCGTGGTGTGTCCGCGCCACCATGGAAAGGGATGTTCGTTAGCGGTTCCACAATTGCACATGAGCATTGGTTTGACGTTGATGCAGGTTGTGTGGTGGAAACAGATGTTGTAGCTGATGCAACTTCCAGGAAAAGCCAAACAGGAAGTTGCACCATAACAATTCAGCTGGTTATACAATATGTGCCGAGGTGAAATGCTTGGAATGTGATATTCTAAGTGAGATACTCTTTATGATGGAGTATGATAATTTTGTTTAAAATTATGATTGTCTGTGAAGACAATGATTGTCGGGTCTTGACAATGTTCGATGAGGATGCAAAGTTTGTCTCTTAGGAGATAATATCAACGACATGAAGATGATGATCTTGAAGTTGTCGTTGAGGAAGTGTCTACGTCGGTTATTCTTGAAAGCATAGTTATCTTCTTTTATCCAAAAGGTGAAGATTTGTTGGTTTTGATTTTGGTTAGAAGAATTGATATAATTGCTTAGTGAAGGATGTTATCCCACATAGGTGGGAGGAAGAAGTTGGAGGTGACTTGCTTGGTTATAAAAAGAAGGCATGAGCATCATTCTAACTTGCACCAAATCAATACACTTTAATTATTTGATTATTTCTTTATTTCTTACCCTTGTTTGAAAGTTGTATTAGTTAAATATTTTGGAGAGTGTAATTAGCTTAAGAGAGTTGTCTATGTCATTGTAACAATTTGTGATATAGTGTATTTTTCTCTTTGGAGGCCCGTAATTTTTCTCATGTTTTAGAGTTTCCACGTTAAATGATTGTGTTGTGAATTGTTCTTATTTCTTTACTGTCTTTTATTGAGCGTGTGTTAGGAATTAGTGAGGTCGTAATTTTCCAACAACTTCTTTGACAGAACAGTAAAGATCATAGGTCCAAATATTGTACAACATAGATGTAATGTTTTTCTTGAAATATTGTTTTTGTTAAATAAGGAAGGAGAATAGTAAGAAGCGAGATTAGAAAACCTCAATAAGACAATGAGAGTATTGGGTTTATTGGCGACTTGACTGACTCTTAGAGCCTAAATTAAATTTCAAGCAGGATTTAAACCCATGGAAATTTGATTTTACCATTTTCATGCGTCTCAATTTTATTTTATTTTTTTAAAATTTTTTTCCTACTTATTGGCCGGAGGTCCACTCGAAAACAATCTCTCTATACGTCGAATAGAAAGAGGGATGACTTTCTCTACTTTTGAGAGTGTTTTCACTCTGAGTGGAGAAATGACTTGTCTTTATTCTCGGATAGGGGAAGGATTGTCTATATCTCACCTCCCCCATACACCACTTATGTGGTATTGGGTTTTGTTGTTGTTGTTGTTGTAATAAGACAATGAGAATTTCCATCCCCGCTTAAACTATTAGTTTTGACTATTTACTGAATTTGACTCGACAACCTGATTTGTCACCTCAAATAATTCTAACTACCTTTGACAAAGAAAAATTTTAGTATATGAGCAACCAAACAAATCCCTAGTATTGTTTTTTTTTTTTTTAGAATCATAATTTTGTTAAACAGAAAAGATAAAAATTGTTGAGGGATAAAAAACCTCAATAAGACAATTGGGATCGGCTTTATTTTGAAAACTATTAGCTTGGGGCAGGGGCGAAACTACATGGGCGGGGGCGCCCGCCCCAGTAAAAAAAATTTCAGTAGAAATTTTTTGAATTTTTCCACTTTGCTCCCAGTGAAATTTTTTTCCCCTAAAACCTACATATTTTGCTCCAAAACTTTCAAAATTTTGTCCAAAATTCTTCAATTTTTCTCTCAAAACCTTCAAATTTTCCAAAAAACCTTCAACTTTTGCCTAAAAACCTTCATAATTTGCCTAAAAACCTCAATTTTTTTGCCTTAAAACCTCCATATTTTGTTCAAAAAATTGCTACGGTTTTAAAGTTTTTTTGGCGCCCGGTGAAAACGATCCTAGTTCCGTCACTTGCTTTGGGTCATTACTGAATTCGCATCAATAACTAGATTTGTCACCTCAAATCATTTAAAAATACGTTATACATAGACAGATTTTATGAATACACGTCTAGCTACACTGTCCAATCGGTATGTAGCGGGTCAAGCTAGGATAGCGTATCCTTTTAGCAAGATTGGTAAGAAGTTAAGATACAAGTTTAGTTAATATCAGAACTGCAAAAAAAATTAGACTCACAAATTTAGATGACTGATCAACCAAATTCCAACATCCCTCGATATACCTCTTTACTAAATTTCATAGTAATTGTACTTTTGAATGCAAAAATGAAATAAGGAGAAGAGATCCCCCAAAAGCAAAGCAGATCTAAAAGGAAACAACACAACCAAAATGAAAATAGTGTAGAACAAGCATTCGGTACACAATAAGGCGGCGGATAGGAATAGTGTTGTAAAAAACCCGATTACTCGCCGATTAATCCACAATTAATCATTTTTAAGAGCAATCCGTTCCGATTTTCAAAAATTCGTTTTATTAAACGGTCAACGTCAATTGATTGATGAGTCAAAATCGAATTTGATAATTAAAGTCGGTCAAAGTAAAAAATGGTTAACATTTAACATGAATTTAAACTAGAACTTTATAGTTTTTAAGCAAAATGAATAATTTTAGACAATTATGTTAAAGTTTATTTTTATATTTATGATTTTTTACTATATTTACACATGATTTTTTAAAATTTAATATTTAAATGTATAAAAACAATATGATTAATCCCCGATTAATCTCTGAATTACCGATTAATCTTTCTAAAGTCCTGACCGATTAATTTCCGAATAGCGAATTTTGCAACCTTGGATAGGAATGATAACCTTTTAAATGCATTATCAAGAATGGTTAAATTGATGCAAAATATAACTGCACAATATAAAAACTTTGACCAATGTTCAAATGGCATGACGCCTATTGTTTAATATTTTTCATTCTTTGAAATCAAACAACAACAACAACAATACCCAATCCCACACTTGTAGGGTATGGGGGAGGTGAGACGTAGACAATCCTACCTCTACCCTAGGACAAAGAGAAGTCATTTCACCACCCCGAGTGAAACACTCACAAGGGTAGAGAAAGTCCTCCCTCTCTATGTTCGACGGATAAAGAGATTGCTTGCAACGGACCTCCGGCCAAAAAAAAAAAAAAAAAAAAAAAAAAAAAAATGCCAACGCCATGAAAATGGTGGAACGAATTTCCAAGGGTCTTTGAAATCAAACATAGTAACTAAATGACTAAATGAATTTTGAAATCAAACATAGTAAACTTACACGCGCAACATCATGGATATAAGGTTACTTCCATACCACAAGCCCTATGTAGACAATCTCTTCAACATCAAACAAAAAACCAATACTTCACCAATGTGGCTTAATTTAAGGAGAAAAAGGAACACGCTTAAATATGCTTAACTAGTCCAGATCCGGTCCGCGCGATGCGGCGGGACTTTCAACCTGCGTATTCATATTTAACGTAGCTTTATGTATTTAAAGAAGGAAAAACGACTCATGTGTTAAGTGCCGTTGTTGATGTCGTTGTCTTTAGCTTTTTTAAAAAGTGTCTGTTTCGAACGTAGTTAGTTGCGTTTTGTTCATAAAATTATTTTGAGATTAACGGTGCTGTCGAAAAATTTTAACTCGTGGCGAGCAGGAAGATACGGGCTATCGTTGTGTTTGGCTTTTTTTAAAAAGTGTCCGTTTCGAACGTAGTTAGTTTCAATTTGTTCATAAAACTATTTCGAGTCTGACGGTCTTGTCATAAAAATTTAACTCGCGGCGAGTAGGAAGATACGAGTTGTCGTTGTGTTTAACGTTTTTTTAAAAAGTGCCCGTTTCGAACGTAGTTAGTTTCATCTTGTTCATAAAAATATTTCGAGCTTAACGGTGTGGTCCGTGGAATTTAACTCGCAGCGAGCAGGAAGATACGGACTGTCGAAGTGTTTCGGTGGAGTTTTTATTTTAAGTAAGAGAATTTATGTTTTACCCCATGGAGTTTGGTGTAGGTTGTATAGGTTGGTTATAGTTGAGGGGTTTTTTTCGATTTTTTAGAATTAAGTTTGTCGGGCTGTTGTTTTATCATTGGTTTGGTGTTTTGCCTGTGTCAAACGACACATATACCCACGAACTGTAGTGTATGAAGGGGTTAATTTATCGCAAACTTACTAGTCAACAACAATAAGAGGATTTTATACCTTAACATGAGCCATCCCAAAAAAGCAGCAGCATTACAAGGCAATGCTTATTAGGATGAGGAAGCAGTCACTCAGCAGATAAGGCAAGGCCACTCTCAGCTTGCTACTTAACATACATGTTGGGAAATTACGGTCTCACTAATTCCCACCATCCAGCCCAACAATAATAGTAAAAAAATAAGAACAATACACAACACAAGATTTAACGTGAAAACTCCAAAACAGGAGAAAAACCACCGGCCCCCAAAGAGAAAAATACACTATATCACAAATTGTTACAATGATATAGACGACTCTCTTAAGCCAACTACACTCTCCAAAATATTTAACTAATACAACTCTCAAACAAGGATAAGAAAGAAAGAAATAATCAAATACTTAAAGTGTATTGATTGGTGCAATTTGAAAGTGAGGCTTAACACTCATTTTATAACTAAGTCACCCCCGTCCAAGTTCTTCCTCCCACCTATGTGGGATAACATCCATTTTTACCAATATAACTAGCAACCATATTCATCTTTTAACCAAAACTATAACCAACAAATCTCCACCTTTTGGATAGAAGAAGATAACCATGCTTCCACATTGCAAGGATAACCGACGTAGATGTTTCCTTGACGACAACTTCAAGATCCTCATCTTCATGCCGCTGACATTATCTCTAACCCAAGAAATAAAATTTGCATCTTCATCGAATATTGTCAAGTCCCGACAATCATTGTCATAACAGACAATCATAACTCTTAACAGAATTATCATACTCCACCATAAAGAGTATAGCACTTAGAATATCGCATTCCAAGCATTTCACCTCGGCACATGTTGTATAACCAGCTGAACAGTTATGGTGCAACTTCCTGTTTGGCTTTCCCTGAAAGTTTCATCAGCTACAACATCAGTTTCCACCACACACCTTGCATCAACGCCAAACCAATGCCCATGTACAATTTGTGGAACCGCTAACGAACATCCCTTTCCATGGTGGCGCGGACACACCATGAGGATGATGTGACTTCAGAAGAATTCGTCGCTCTCCGTAACGACGGAGACAATGTTAGTATCTTTGGAGCCATTTGCCGGATTAGCTCCACCTGGACAATTAACCCTTACATGCCCAGTCTTCCCGCACTTCTAGCATGTCAGATTCTTTCTAGAGTTTCTCTTCTGCCTATCCGAACACAACAGTACCGTAGCTTCTGATGACGAGACTCCGTTACCTTCCAATCTTTTCTCCTCGGATAGGAGCTTGCTAGTAACATCTTCAAACTTCAACGTTTCTTTCCCGTACATTAGAATAGGTTTCATGTGCTCATATGACGATGATAAAGATAATATCAACCTCAAAGCTTTATCTTCATCATCCGTTTTAACTCCAATAGCCTCCAGTTCTGAAACAATACCGTTAAGAATACTTAAATGATCTGAAATCTTTGAACCCCCATCCATACGCAGAGTATGAAATTGTTCTTTAAGACACAACCAATTTGAGATGCCCTTGCCCTGGTACAACTGCTCTAGTTTAACCCAAAGCTCCTTTGCCATTGATAACCCGTGCACATTTGCAAGCACGTTCTTTGCAAGACACAAACGAATCGCACTTGCTGCCCTCAAATCCATATCATCCCATTCTTCTTCATCGAACTTACTGCTAGAATCATTGCCAGGAACAAGGGTGGGTTTACCCTTCAAAGCCTTGTGTAAACCGGACTGAATCAACACATCCTTGACTTGAACCAGCCATAAGCCAAAATTGATCCTCCCATCAAATTTCTCTACATCAAACCTCATTGGACTGAACTTCGACATCGTATCCGTATCCTATAAACAACACTTTCTCTGATTTTGCTCACGTTTCGAATAGCCAAAAGATGTAGCAGGTAGCCAGGACCCTTTAAATCGGAAATCCACAACTCGCCACTAACAAATCCAACTATTACTACGAATCAGAAAAAAAATTGTCTAACCAGATACCCTATACGATCGATAGAACTCGGGTCTGATGTGGACGATCCACTCCCGTGGCAACCAAAGAGCATAATCCGACTCCTATAACCGAGACCCTCGTCAAACTTGACGCTCTGATACCAGTTGTTGGGAAATTACGGTCTCACTAATTCCCACCACCCAGCCCAACAATAATAGTAAAAAAATAAGAACAATACACAACACAAGATTTAACGTGAAAACTCCAAAACAGGAGAAAAACCACCGGCCCCCAAAGAGAAAAATACACTATATCACAAATTGTTACAATGATATAGACGACTCTCTTAAGCCAACTACACTCTACAAAATATTTAACTAATACAACTCTCAAACAAGGGTAAGAAAGAAAGAAATAATCAAATACTTAAAGTGTATTGATTGGTGCAATTTGAAAGTGAGGCTTAACACTCCTTTTATAACTAAATCACCCCTTCTAAGTTCTTCCTCCCACCTATGTGGGATAACATCCATTTTTACCAATATACCTAGCAACCATATTCATGTTCTAACCAAAACTATAACCAACAATACATAGACTTCCTTTTAGATAAAACAAATGATAAAGTGAGTGAACACGCTTAAAGAAAAAGCGGGTGGTGGAGATCCCCGGCCAAGCAAAGCATATGTAGGACAGAATCAATACAACCCAAATCATAATATACCAGCAAATTATGAAATATTTGAGCTAGGTACAAATGAAATGACGCCTATCTGTTTACATTTATTCATTCTAAGCCAAAAGTTAACATGTCATTAACATATAAGTAAATGAAATCCCATTGTCTGTTTGATTCAATTGAAATCCACTAGACAAGACCACCTTGTCAAGTTTCTGTATTTATGTGGTTGTTCATATCGCATGTATATCAATTATGCCAAGAAAACAGAAGTTAGAAAAAGTACTTTTTTATCTGTAGACACTTAAAAACTTAAGGAAAAAAAAAAAACTGAGTTCTGACCTTCAAATTCTGGCATAGTCCAAGAGTATATTAACGTTATATGCATACATGTCGAGTGCACCGTATAATATGCTTTCAAGAATAATAAAAGGATATGAAAAATATGGAGCAGAATGTCACCCAGTAAAGTGTCCTAAGATATCATCACTGGAACAGCAGCTTGATAAACTTCATGCTAGTACGTTGTGTCTGCATAGTTTGAAGAAAATACATATCAAAAGAAATATAACTTACTCATAAGCGAAACACAAAATATTAAACAATGCGAGGATAGATTACATTAACACAAACAATCCCAAAAAATGTTGAATATGATGTTTGAAGCAGTGAACGAACAAACTACGCAAGGCCTCTCTCAGGGAGCAGAGGCACAAGGCGACGAACAGCTTTCTTAAAAAAACTTTTAGCTCTGACTAGTTACTGAATTAGATACTCGCAAATATAGTATATGACTGACTGATCAACCAAATCCTGAATCCTTGGATACACAGCTCTACTAAATTACAGACAGAGTAAATGAACTTCTGAATGCAAAGTCAACCAAAACAACTTATTGATAAGCGAAACACAAACTAGTCAAAAGCATAAGGATTAAATTACATACCTTAACATGAGCCATCCCGTAAAGAACAGGATTACAGGAAAATGCTTGATAGGATGAGGAAGCAGTGACCGAACAGAATTTCCAAGGCCATCATATAGGACTCACACATGACATGGAAAGTAAGGAGATCATAAAGGCCCAAATGGTCGAGGCATAACCATGCATTTTTCCCTAATGTGTGCTTGTATTTTGTGGCCATTTACCCTCTTAATCACTACTTCGACATTCCTGTAAAGAACAAAGGTCCAAATATTGTACAACATCTCAAGTCAATATATCTATATTTGTTTTCTCCATATTATAGTTTCGGGAAATAAAAAAGGGAAACACAGTAAAGCATATTCCGAGACTATAAATGTTATATGCATCTATGTCGAGTGCACCGTGTTTAAAGCTTTCAAAAATAAAGGATATTTGTTGAAGATGGAGCAAAATGAAACCCAGTAAAGCATTCTCTTTAAGTATCACAAGAACAACAGCTACAAAAACTTCATGATGACTGGGAGGGAGTATATTGTGTCTGCATAGATTAAAGAGTATAAAAATTAACCAAAACAACTCATTAATAAGCGAAAAAACTAGTCAACAGCCTGAGGATAAAATACCTTAACATGGGCCATCCGGCCATCCTGTAAGAACGGCGCTACAGGGCAATGCTTAATAGGATGATACCATGCAGTTTTCCCTAATGTGTACCCGTATTTTGTGACATTTGCCCTCTTGATCACTTCTTTGATATTCCTGTAAAAATCATAGGTCCAAATATTGGACAACATCTCATAAAATACAGGGCAATGCTTAATAGGATGAGGAAGCGGTGACCCAACAGCTAATGGTCACTTCAAATGCGTAGTAGACTCACACATGACATGGAAAGTAAGGACATCGTATAGGTCCAAATGGTCGAGGCATAACCATAAATTTTTCCCTAATGTGATGATACTAACCTTTATGTTTGTATTCACCAATAGAATAGGTATCTGAAAAGTGTCATCATGAATTTTGCTCAAAATCAGTGCCACATTTTAGAAGCAGAAACGGCTGCAGTGGTGATGACTTTGTTCTCTGGGATCGAGTAGGCTTCTGGCTCCATACTTGGTACCCGATCATTTACTTTATAATTGTAAAAAAAAAATATCTTTCATGGTATTCAAGTCCTTCTGTTAGGTACGGTGTAGCACCTTGATGGCCTGATCCTTAAACTCCGTTTCCTCCTGGTAAATAAAATCAACAAGGTAAACCACAAACAAACTTAAAGTTAGAGGGATTATCTCTAAAATAGGCCTTCACCATAAATTTATAACCTTGTGTTTGCATGAAAGTTTTGCCTCAACAAGCCAGCCACATGTATCCACCAAAAGTAAATCCCCACTAAGAAAAATAAATCAGATCAATCTTACCGGGTTTTTTACAAGAAATTACAAAATCAAAAGCACTTGAAGATTGGTACCTAATAAAGTTGATCAGCACATATAATTTCGTGAATTTTATTAGGAAACTTTTTACGGAGATCTATAAGTTAAAGAGTAGTGGTAAACCTACATTGGATCATATAGCAAGGCTGTTGCTTAATTCACTATTACTGATCGCAATTAAATAGCTAAATGTTATAGAAGTGACGAGTTTGTGGAGTTACTAACCTTTATGTCTAAGGTGCAATCATGATACATTCAGAATCAAAAATGGCTGCAGTGGTGATGGCTATGTTAATTAGGATCGGGTTGGCTTCTGGCTCAATACTTGGTTGGTAGTCAAACCTTAATGTTAGTATGGAAGTACGTTGATGGCTTGATCTTTAGCTTTGTTTCCACCTGGTAAATTCGATGCAACAAAATAGGAAATCGGCAAAGTTAGAGGAACTAACCATAATATATTTTGTTAACATATAAAGTTAACAAGCCTGCAAATGTGCATTCAGTATGTAAGGTCATAACAAATTCTTAAGAGTTTAGCAAAATTTGCATACTTCAAGAAGAAAAATGTTGACAATTGAGGCAAATAGTTGTTTCAAGCCCTCACTCACCTTGAGTTAGCATATAAGTTGGAACCATGTATATTAAAGCAATATGACAGGCTTTGAATCAGAAACTCACCTCTACAATAGGAACACCTTTCGGTAGTAACAAAGAGAAGAATCTTTCATACAAATAAAGAGTATCATCCATTTCATGATCTTAGTAATTTTAGTGGAAAAAGAACTGCCACCCAAACTTGTATATAACTTTCATGGTTATACAAGGAAAAGATAATTTAGAATCAGAAACACGAACAATTCTTACATATATATAATCTAAACAAAAATTTCATTTTCAAAAATAGAAATTCATAAGTATTCCATTCTAGTCCGATTTCACACCTAATTAATATGGGGAGTGATATTTCCACTCACATATTTAATAAATCTACTTATGCATTGATAACTTGTACTGTACAAACATATAATGCACAATACAAGTGGATTTATCAAAAAGCAAGTGGATTTATCATCTACCAATTAATATACATATACATTCAAACAGTGTTAGTGTTTGCAGATCAATCTGACTGGAGCCATACTAAAAGCTAATCATATTCCATCTTACCAGTCTGGGGCATTATGAAACAAATTAGTGTTGAAATAACGTACTCCTATACATTTCCTCTTAAATCCACGGTAGCAGGGTGAACAACAGGCTTCCCAATAATCATTGACCATAATCCTTCACAGCCATACCATCATTGCCTACAAATTTCCATAGTAGTCAGACGAGCAACAAAGTTATCAGTCATTTATTTCACAGAATGCTGACTGGAGACGCATATATTTAAAAAATAACACAGTAATAATAAAAGCATACAGTTATTAGAGCAGCCCCCAGCCACTTGTTTAGAGAACCCGGCGCCTGATATCCCATAAAGTGACAGATTGCAGAAATTTTCTTCCCTTTATAAGTTCTCTTCCAAAATTAGAATCTTTTTTCGTAATTAGATAACTTTGTAATCATATTATATTTAACACACTGCATAGCAATAAAAGTTTGTATTTTTTCGACAATAAGTGATTCTGCTCAACTTGAGCGGCCCATTTTTCCCAAGTCAATGTTCTATGATTTTACAATGGGCATAAAAGTAAGTACCTGAGACAACTGTGCCGAGTCATCTGATTCAGGATAAAAGGAGATGCTGCACAGTTGAAGGCCATACAGTTACATAATTGTTTTAAATAAGCCATACATCCATATGCAAAAATATGATAAACTGACCTATTCTCTAATAAATGGTGGCAAAAATTGAAATAACGCGGATGCCCAAGGAGACAGTTGAGATGATATTTTATCAGTGGAAACACCTTGTTACATAAATTAAATTAAATAAATATATAGAGACGCTAGTCACCTGCAATGATGCACAAACTTCAGGAATGCTTTCTATAAGCAGAATGCCACCATGGTACTTTTTCTGTCCCAATAAATAGATTTCCGAAGATAAGTTGATAATATAATCAGTAACCACCCCACCGATAATAACTAAAGGTGACAGTGACAAGATGGGTGGGTCAGGCGGGTTATCCATTTGAACTAGTTAAAACACGTCGGACTGGGTTGCGTTGACTGCAAAAATGTTGGTCAGAATAGTATATGAATTGTAAGTGTGTCCAATCTGATAGACCATTTTTATATCATTTTAGTTAATAGTTTCACTATTTCATCAAAATGATTAAGGAGGCTTTTATGCACTGGAATTACACTTTAATCAACTTTCAACCTCTTTGAACTATTTGACCCATTTCCGTTTTAAGCTATTTTTTATTTTACCCATAATCCACAACAGAGATACGAATTAATACATAAAGCCAAACCGATAAAAAAAGAAGAAAAAGAAGCTTCAAGTGAAAAACACTAGACCTTTTTCTGCCCTGGCTTGCCAACGCATCACATATCTGTTTTGTATGTCAAAGATGGTTAATTTTGAAGCGCAACAACTTCTTCACTAAGCATATTATAAGTTCACTTGCAACGCATCACATATAGGCAGCTTTCTCATATATGTATATATATCTGTATGTATATTTATGAATTTTGTTGATTAACCTACAAAGAGAACATACATGGTTAAGCTTGGAATCAACAAGAAGAATATATAAAACCTGCACCAGAATATTATGATAAGAAAGAATGTGCACCATGTTAGGATGTGAATGCAGAGTGCATCCCAAGACAATAGGAGACGCTTTCTGACCCATGATGTGAACAAAATAATAGTATCAACCAATAGTATCAACCGCTTAGGCGCTTACACACATTTCCTATAAACATGATATTTAACTAAGAGTACCAAAAAAACTAAAAACAGGCCACAAATCGTAATTAGGATATTCAGTGTTCCATATGTTTTCCCCTGGATAGATTATTATGCCGCGATGTCGATGTAACTCTATCCAGAATTAGGAATGTAAACCAAAGAAATTCCTACTGTCAACGGGCCACTAAAAAAACAACAGGAACAAAGTAGAAAATATTTCAGACAAAATAAATATTTCAATATTTCAGAATTATATAGGGTAAAGGAAATTTAGAATCAGAAACACGAACAACGCCTTTGCGTATAAGGTTCTTGTAGTTGGCATCATCACCATCATCCAAATTATATGGTTCCAGACTAATGCTTACTTATCTTCTGTTTCGGATAACTTAGAAACTACTGCAAACGACTTTGGGCCTACATGCAAGACTTAGATGTATATAAAGCACTTAAGCACTTAAATAATAAAAAGAAAATCTTACTGACTGACTGCACCACAATCTCACACCCTTACCAATCCCGTTATCCGTAAGTATCTGTCACTTGTACACATTTCCTACAAACATCAGATTCAAGTAAAATCATTGATAGTATCCAAAAAAGTCAATCCTAGTGTCAAGCGTGCCACCAAAAATCACAAACTCAGACTAAGGCTTGTGCATAAAAAATGATTGTTACAATATTAGATAGAAAAAGAGTTTGGCAACAAAAGTCAGCGATCATACAAGCATAGAGAGGCATAGATAATGACTGGTACAATTACATATGAAGATAGCGACTAATTTTGAGGGCAAACTCTCTTTGAAGGTTTTGTTGATACGACGATGAAACCGCACCTATAATCCAAAAGTATAAGAATCAACTCCCACTTTCAAGTGCCAACAAAAAACCAGGGTACCAAACGAGACAATAACACTAAAAATAATGGCTGTTCCAATATTAGGTACACGTAATTTTAAAACCAAAAGTCAGTGATCCAAATGGCATAGATAGAAACCGAGACATTTGAAAAAGGTAGGGAATGGATGCACCGACCCGCTCTGCAAGAACAGAGGATTTAACCTAAAATACATAACCAGCAACTGAAATATAACGCCCAAGACATATATTTATACCAAATAAAAAAGGATAACTACCATTACAATAGGAACACCTTCAGTAGTAGCACCATAAACTCACCTTACATGAGCAAATTTCATTATTTTAGTGATAAGAGTGAACAAAGATTATTTATAGAGTGCCAAAAATCTACAAATTAGCCACAGATTGTAAGATAACTGAAATCAAAATAAGTACCTGTTGTAGTAGTCGTGTTGTATCTACATGATTATAATATGCAACTAGCCATGTGTTTTCCTCTCGATAGAACAAAAGAACAGATGAAAAAAAAACACTGAACTTATAAGAAAGATTTTAAAGATGATGTTGTCTTACCGAAGATATGAATATCAAGAATTAACAAAAAGTTGCAATAATTAACTTTAAGAGTTAACATTAACTTACAAATCCATCAGAAGGAACAAGAACAATGCCATTGCGTATTAGGTTCTTCAGGACCCCATGTTTCCGTTTCTTCTTCTTCTTCTTCTTCTTCTACTTAAAGAACTGCCACCCAGACTTGTATATAACTTTCAGAATTATACAGGGAAAAGGAAATTTAGAATCAGAAACACGAACAATGCTTTTGCGTATAAATCATTTATTCACAAAATGCTGACTGGAGATGCAAATATATATATATATATATATATATATGTTAGGATCAGGAGTGAAGTAACCAATCGGGGGAAGCAAAATTTTTTTTTTTTCGTTTTTTGAAAAAACTTTGTTAACGAACATTATAGATTGGATGAAAATAAAAACATTTAGAAAAGACACTTCGTGATGAATGTTATTATTTTGGCGGGAAAACGCTCGAAGAAGTAATATATAACAATTATCGTGTTTTTCGAGCGTATGTTGAGGTTTTAGACATTAGGGTTTAGATATTAGGGTTTATAGGGTTTAGATATTAGGGTTTAGAAATTTAGGGTTTAGGGTTTAGATTTAGGGTTTAGATTTAGGATTTAGATTGAGTTTTTAACACGAACGCTTTAGAGTTTAGGGTTTAGGGTTTGGTGTTTTGGGTTTATGGAATAACCCAAAACACCAAACCCTAAACCCTAAACTCTAAATCGGGCTATATTTTACTTCACAAAACATGAAAAAAAAACGTTAACATTCTTCACGAACAATATTATCTTGAATGTTATTTTTGTCGATCGTTTTCCCGCCAAAATAATAACATTCATCACGAAGTGTCTTTTCTAAATGTTCTTATTTTCGTCCAATCTATAATGTTCGTGAACAAAGTTTTGTCAAAAAACGAAAAAAAAAAAAAAATTTGCTTTCCCCCGATTGGTTACTTCCCATTGATCCTGCCCCTATATATATATATATATATATATATATATATATATATATATATATATATATATATATATATATATATATATATATATATATATATATATATATATATAGTGGTAGGATCAAGAGGGAAGTAACCATTCGGGAGGAAGCGGGGGGAAGTAAAAACTTTTTTTTTTTTTCGTTTTTTGAAAAAACTTTGTTCACGAACATTATAGATGAGATGAAAATATGAACATTTAGTAGATACACTTTGTGATAAATATTTTTATTTTGGCGGGAAAACGCTCGAAGAAGTAATATATAACAATTATCGTGTTTTTCGAGCGTATTTTGAGGTTTTAGCTATTGGGGTTTATATATTAGGGTTTAGATATTAGGGTTTATAGGGTTTAGATATTAGGGTTTAGAAATTTAGGGTTTAGGGTTTAGATTTAGGGTTTAGATTTAGGATTTAGATTGAGTTTTTAACACGAACGGTTTAGAGTTTAGGGTCTAGGGTTTAGGGTTTAGGGTTTGGTGTTTTGGGTTTATGGAATAAACCCTAAACCCTAAACCCTAAACCCTAAACCCTAAACCCTAAACTCTAAATCGGGCTAAATTTTACTTCACAAAACATGAAGAAAAAAAACGTTCATATTCTTCACGAACAATATTATCTTGAATGTTATTTTTGTCGATCGTTTTCCCGCCTAAATAATAACATTCATCACGAAGTGTCTCTTCTAAATGTTCATATTTTCGTGTGATCTTGATGCCGGAAAAAAAAAATTCAAAAAAAAAAAAAAAAAAATTTTTGCTTCCCCCCGCTTGGTTATTTCCCCATTGATCCTGTCTATATATATATATATATATATATATATATATATATATATATATATATATATATATATATTCAAAAAATAATAACAAATTAGAAAAACATACAGTTATTAAGGCAGCCCTGCAGCCACTTGTTTAGAGAACCCGGCTCCTGATATCCCCATAAAGTGAATTGGAGTAATTTTCTTCCCTTTATAATCTTCTTCGTAATCAGATAACTTTGTAATCATATTATATTTAACACACTGCATAACGATAAAAAGTTTATATTTTTTCGACAATAAGTGATTCTGCTCAACTTGAGCAGCCCATTTTTCACAAATCAACGTTCTATGATCTTACAAGGGACATAAAAGTAAGTACCTGAGACAACTGTGCCGAGTCATCTGATTCAGGATAAAAGGAGATACAGCACAGTTGAAGGCCATAAAGTTACATAATTTTTTTAAATAAGCCATACTTCCATATGCAAAAATATGATAAACTGACCTCTTCTCGATCTAATAAATGGTGGCAAAAATTGAAATAATGCGGATGCCCAAGGAGACAGTTGTGATAATATTTTATCAGTGGAAACACCTTGTTAAAGAAATATATGAATTTCCTGAGAAAATACCAGATTTCGATGCCATAGCATCAGAGGGATAATAACATCTTTTGATCTTTAAAGTAAATTGAATCAAAATATAGAGATGCTAGTCACCTGCAACAATGCATAAACTTCAGGAAAGCTTTCTATAAGCAGAATGACACCATGGTACCTTTCTGGTCCCAATAAATAAATTTCCGAAGATAAGTTGATAATATAAGCAGTAACCACCACACCGATAATAACTAAAGTTATCAAGATGGGTGGGGTCAGGCAGGTTATCTATTTGAACTAGTTAAAACACGCCGGACTGGGTTGTGTTGACTGCAAACAATGTTGGTCAACATTGTATATGAATTACAGTGTGTATAATCTGATGACCAGTTTTATATCATTTTAGTTAATACAGTAGTTGCACTATTTTATCAAAATGATTAAGGAGGTTTTTATGTACTGGAATTACACTTTAATCAACTTTCAACCATTTTGAAGTATTTGACTCATTTCCTTTTTGAGCTAGTTTTTTTATGTTACCCATATTCCACACCAGACCTTTTTTAAGCTATTTGACCCATTTCCTTCTTAAGCCAAATCGATAAAAAAAAAAGAAACTTCAAGTGAAAAACACTAGACCTTTTTCTGCCCTGGCTTGAAACGCATCACATATCTGTTTTGCTATGTCAAAGATGGTCTATTTTGAAGCGCAACAACTTCTTCACTAAAAATAACCTACAAAGAAGACATACATGGTTAAGCTTGGAATCAACAAGAAGAATATATAGAACCTGCACCCGAGTATTATGATAACTGCATAGTGCATCCCAACAGGAGACGCTTTCTGACCCATGATGCGAACAAAATAATAGTGTCAGCCGCTTACATACATTTCCTATAAACATGATATTTAACAGAGTACCAAAAAAACTAAAAACAGCCCACAAATCGTAATTAGGATATTCAGTTTTCCCCTCGATAAATTATTATGCTGCGATGTCGATGTCATTCCATCCAAAGTACACCCCCCCCCCCCAACAAAAAAAAAGGTCATCGACATGGGTGTGTGTCAAGCGGGCCACTAAAAATCACAACAGGAACAAAGTAGAAAATATTTCAGACAAAAGAAATGCCATTACGTACAAGGTTCTTGTAGTTGGCATCACCATCATCCAAATTATATAGTTCCTTTAGGATAACTTAGAGACTACTGCAAACGACTCTGGGCATACATGCAAGACTTAGATGAATATATAAAGAACTTAAAGACTGCTTGCATATGGTTTAAAGGCTTAACATTTTGTTTGTATGGAAGTTGTATACATTACCTAAACCCAAAACATATATATAAATAACAAAAAGAAAATCATACTTACTGTCACTTATACACATTACCTACAAACATAGTATCCAAAAAGTAACTCCTAGCGTCAAGCGTGCCACCAAAAATCACAAAATTGGACCAAGAATCTGCATATAAAAATTAGATAGAAAAGAGTTTGGCAACAAAAGTCAGCGATCATACAAGTTAGCCACATATTGTAAGATAAGATAAATCAAAATAAGTACTTGTAGTAGTCGTGTTGTATCCACATGATTATAATATGCAACTAGCCATGTGTTTTCCTCTCTGATAGAACAAAAAAACAGATGGAAAAAAATGCACTGGACGTATAAGAAAGATTTTAAAGATGATGTTGTGTTGCCGAAGATATGAATATCAAGAATCAACAAAAAGTTACAAGAAGTAACATTGAGGGTTATGGTAGACTGGTAGTCAAAGATATGATTATCAAGAATTAACATAAACTTACAAATCCATCTGAAGGAACAAGAACAATGCCATTGTATGCTTCCGTATCTTCTTCTTCTTAAGAGAACTTAAAAACTACATGCAAAACTTCTATTGATAACCCTAATTTCTGAAACTTTAACATAATCAACGGAACTTATTAGAATTTGACGAAAAAAATAACCCTAAATTCAAAGTTTTAAACGGAATTCAAAACAAGACAAAAAACTTCACTTTTTACAATAGTTAAGAATCAACTTACAATGACTAAAGATACGAACATCAAGAATTGACATAAACTTACAAATCCATATGAAAAAATCATGAATTTTGACATACAAAGAAAAGGAAACTTATTACCAGAAACAAGAAGAATGTCGTTGTTGTTAGAAATTGGAGGTTATGTATATTATTTGTGGAAGAGAGGATTGATGATTTAGAAGTTTGATTGATTTTGAAGGCTTTGTTTATTACTTGATTTGCTTATTGAATTGCTTTGTTGCTTGATTACAAATGAGGGGTGAAACCCTCTATTTATACTAATCAATGGAGTAGTCTAGATCACTCCATCATCTACTACTATCTAGATATTTCCTAGTATTTCTAGACCTAGATATTTTACAAGATTATTCTACACACATTCTACACACTTTCACTACTACATATTACAAGAAGTTTCTACATAATGGGCTATAATCTTGATCCAAAATAGTTGTATATTTGCAAGCCCAAATCTAAAACAAATAGCCCACAATCAAGTTTAGTTTCCAACAGCCCCCCTTAAACTTGATTTCGTTACTCCGAGCATATTCCGTAATCTCTGAAACGTCTCGTGTTTTAGAGGCTTTGTAAAAATATCAGCAACTTGGTCAAGTGACTTCGCGTACTTTATCTGCACCTCTTTATTTGTAACACACTCCCTGATGTAATGGTATTTCGTATCGATGTGCTTGCTTCGATCATGGAAGACTGGATTCTTTGCTAGAGCAATCGCAGACTTGTTATCCACATATATCTCTGTAGCTTCCTTTTGAAAAAACTTAAGCTCATTTAGTAACTTCCTGAGCCATATTGCATGACAGGTGCACGATGTTGCTGCTACAAACTCGGCTTCACACGTTGACAGAGTCACAATGGGTTGCTTCTTCGAGCTCCATGTGAACGCGGTATCTCCCATATAGAACACGAAACCACTCGTACTCTTACGATCATCTATGTCTCCAGCCCAATCACTATCACTGTATCCAACTAGCTTGAAGTGCTCAGAAGGCGAATAAAACAGGCCATAGTCAATCGTACCTTTGATGTAGCGAAGTATCCTCTTGGCCGCCTTCAAGTGATTTATTGTAGGTGCTTCCATGTATCGACTTACTAGTCCAACTCCGTAGAGAATATCTGGCCTCGTGCAGGTTAGGTACCTCAGACTTCCAACCAAACTCTTGTATTGTGTTGGATCCACCAAGTATCCTTCATCATCTTTTGACAATTTGAGATTGCAATCCACCGGTGTGTTCATTGACTTGCAGTCATTCACCTTAAACTTCTTGAGCACCTCATTCGCATAACCTTCTTGGGATATGAATATTCCTTCTTTCTTTTGTTTTACCTCGATCCCAAGATAGTAAGCCATAAGTCCAATGTCGGTCATCTCGAACTCCCGAACCATTGCTTTCTTGAACTCCTCAAACATTTTGGGATTACTACCGGTGAATATCAAGTCATCCACATATAGGCACACAATCATAACATCTCCTTCCTTGCTTACTTTGGTATATAGAGCATGCTCATGTGGGCATTTTGTAAAGCCATTCTGTTGAAAATACTTGTCTATCCTGCTATTCCATGCTCGAGGCGCTTGCTTCAACCCAAATAAGGCCCTTTTCAATTTCAGCACCTTATTCTCTTGGCCTTTCACGATGTATCCCAAAGGTTGTTCTATATAGACTTCTTCTTCTAAGTGGCCATTAAGGAACGCGGATTTGACATCCATTTGATAAATCTTCCAATTATGCTGAGCCGCAAGTGAGATTATTAATCTTATAGTTTCTAGACGAGCGACGGGAGCAAATACTTCTTCATAGTCTATGCCAGCTCGTTGACTATATCCTTTCGCCACCAACCTTGCCTTGTATCTTTCAACTTCACCTTTGGAATTCTTCTTGGCCTTGTACACCCACTTTACACCAATAGCCTTATGCCCTTTTGGTAGTGTAGCAAGATCCCACGTATCATTCTTCTCGATTGCTTGAATCTCCTCGTCCATGGCACGTTTCCACTTTTGGCTTTTTGATGCGTCTTCGTAACTTATTGGCTCACAATCGGCAAGAAGGCAGAACAATGATAGATCCTCCATAGGCTGGGTTACCTCGTACAACTCCCTAATTGAAATGACCCGTCCTAATCCATCTGGACGAAGTCACCAACAACTGGTTCCATTGCGATGATCGACTCCAAGTACTGTCTTTAAAATGAGCAATTGCACAGCGGAATGTTTCTTTTATACCTGAGAATAAACATGCTTTCAAGTGTCAACCAAAAGGTTGGTGAGTTCATTAGTTTAACATAAATAGTCATTTTCAATAATATAATAGACCACAAGATTTCATATTTCCATTTCTCATAATCATACGTCCCATGCATAGAGACAAAAATATCATTCATATGGATTGAACACCTGGTAACCGACATTCACAATATGCATATAAGAATATCCCCATCATTCCGGGATCCTCCTTCGGACATGATATAAATTTCGAAGTACTAAAGCATCCGGTACTTTGGATGGGGCTTGTTGGGCCCGATAGATCTATCTTTAGAGTTCGCGTCAATTAGGGTTTCTGTTCCCAAATTCTTAGATTACCAGACTATATAGGGTGATATTCGATATGATAATCCAACCATAGAATGTAGTTTCGATCACTTGTGTCTATTTCGTAAAGCATTTATAAAAGCAGCGCATGTATTCTCAGTTCCAAAAATGTAAAGAGTAAAAGGGAATCAAATAAACTCACGCATATAATTATTGTAAAACAGTTAATAAAGCATTTGCATGTATTCTCAGTCCAAAAATGTATATAAAAATGGAATAATGAAACTCACCTAATGTATTTTGTAGTAAAAATACATATGACAAAATTGAACAATGCAGGGTTGGTCTCGGATTCACGAACCTATATCATTTGTATATATATTAGCACACGTAATTATAATCGAATAATTATATATATATATTATTAGTTGTGATATAATTTTTATATTACTAATTTATCTACTTCATTATATATTCATTTTATATATGAATATATATATATATATATATATATATATATATATATATATATATATATATATATATATATATATATATATATATAATATGGGCATTAAATATATTTTTATATAATTAATCTTTCATTTACAAAGTACCAGTTATAATAGTAATAAAATAAGTATGATGTTAATAAAAATAATTTTAATAGTACTAATAATAATAATGATAGTATTAATAGTAGTTTTAACAAAAACGACAGGTTTAAAGATAATATTACTTTTAGTAATAATAATAATGATAATTTCAATACTGATAATAATAATAACTATAATAATTTTATTACTAATGGTAGTAGTGATAATAATAATAATAATAATGATACTAAATATAATAATCATTTTAATAATAATAATATTAATATTAATAATAATACATATGCTAATAATAATAATAATAATAATAATAATAATAATAATAACAATAACAATATTCTTAATTATAATTATAATCATACTAATAATAAAGATAATATCAATAATACTTGATAAGGTTAATAAATGGTAACTTTTAGGAATACACCTATATTAGTAATTTAGTAATAACAATAATAATAATAGCACATAATTATATTACTTGTAATGATAACAATAATTAATAATATCTATAACAATAATAATATCAATAATAATGATGATTGATAATAATAATAATAATAATAATAATAATAATAATAATAATAATAATAATAAAGATTTTTTTTTATTAAAAGCTACCTCATAAAGCCTCTTTAAAAAAAATTGCCACTAGCAGGGCTCGAACCCGAGACCTCTCGAAACCCGACCAAGTACTCATCCATTGCTCCATTTTATCTTTTCTGTTTTTAATTCCCTTATGATTTTATTAAAACCCGTATGAACCTGTTTCCAATTTCCTACTTCTCCTTCAACCCAATCGAGCATATCAATAATCAACCATGATTTTATCTTTTCTGTGTATCTCTTATATCTATTTATTATTATTTTTTTTTTTTGTAGATTATAATTAATCTTAATATTAAATATAACTTTAATAATAATACTCTTAATATTAAAATAAGAAAAATTTATAATAATAATGTTACTAATGATAATGTTATTAATTTTCATAAAATGTATAGCAATGATATTGTTAATAACAATAATATTAATAATACTAATATTATTAATAATAACAAATATATTAATAATAATAATAATATATTATCAATCTATATCAATTAAGTTCATATCTATAGATTATTAATAACAATCAATTTGATATTAATATTGGAAGTAGTAATAATATTATTATATAAATTATATTTATATTTGTATTATATATCTTTATCTTTACTTATATTATTTATTAACTTTCATTACATATTTATTATTTATACATTATATATACGTTACAATTATAATAATTATACATAGACTATATTTATTTACTATTATGGTTCGTGAATCGTCGGGAGTAGTCAAAGGCTAATTGCATTTATGTAATCTGTTCTAAAGTTTTCGAGGCTCAACATTACAGACTTTGCTTATCGTATCGAAATCAAATAAGATTCAAGTTTAAATTTGGTCGGAAATTCCCGGGTCATCACAGTACCTACCCGTTAAAGAAATTTCGTCCCGAAATTTGAGTGAGGTCGTCATGGCTAACAATAATTATGTTTTCCTGACGAATATGAGCTGATAAATAGAGTTTTATCATTATTGAATAATACAGATAAAATAATTCAATTATTCGAAGAGTACGAATGAAGCTATCACCAAAGAGTGAAATAGGAAAATAAAGATTTATCTTAACTTTTGACAGAGTTAGGGTTGAATTCCGGAATTCATGGGATTTATAGAAAATCTTCGAAATTAAAAAGATTTGATTCTTCGGCGAATAAGGAAATTAAGATCTCTCGAATTAAATGTGGTGATCTGCCTCGATTACTCTGTCTGATATTTCCATTATAAATTTACCTTTTCCGTTCCATTTATTTTCACCACTTCTATACTCAATTCCCAGTTTCAAAAGATTTATGTAAATGCTTAACCCTGTTCTGATCCTTGTTCTTATTCTAACTATCACAATGATCATTCTCCTTTTCCAACTTCCACCAGAGGAATCTGCTTTCTTCTACTTCGCCCTTGGGTTTATAATGTTTTTAATTCTCCCGTGTTTTTATGTTGCGATAAACATTGATATACACAGTTTGTAATTTATGTGTAGTTATCGGGCTTTATATTCTCCCTTATATTTCAAAGCTTTATGCTTTTGTTTTCTCTTCCCGACTTCAAGTCAAGCGAATAATGGTCCAGAATCTGTAGATATAGAGTCTCGAATGATTATAATGTTCGAAGCAGGAAGGAACGTGATAGCACGATTTGATTTTCAAATTTATCAACATCACGGAAGATAGAACCATCAAGAATACATTTTCTTGATTTGTTCCGGAGTTAAGTTGGATAAAAGAGTTATGTAACATGGCACATGATGACGTTATGATCTGTGAATCATCACGTTCTATTTAGAAACTCAGCATGACTTACTGTAATATAATCACGTTGATCAAGTGTCATTATATTATACTAATTCATGCATCAGTTCCCAACATTACTTCATTAACATTCATATTTTTAAGCTCGAAAGTTTACAGAATATAGAAACTAACAGTTTCTATATGATGTAACACTGATATCATGAAGAGATTAATGATTTCAGATAAGAATACTTATGAAAATATCTTCAGAAATATGGAGGATATTTATAATGAAAGATACGATGATATCTTGGAATTTCTAATATCGATGGATGATGAAGAAGATTTATCCGTAAGGGTTTAGATTCGGAAGCAAGGTATTTACTAAAGACTTCATCAGAAATAGAATCATTTGGATTCTTTGAAGTCAACTTATTCTTTGTGATTTGTCCACGGTTTTCTTCATAGTTTCGCATAATCTGCTTTTCGGTACTAAATTTTCTATTGAATGTTTCCAATGTAATGATACACAGAAAGCACGAAGAGGTATATAATTTCGGACGAGAATATTTATGAAATTATCCTCAGAAATATCGAAGATATTGATGATGATATTTTGGAATTTCTAAGTTCGATGGTTGATGGAGAAAGATTTTCCGCAAGATTTTAACATGACTTCGGAGCAAGATATTCTCTAAAGATTTCAACGGATCTAGATTTATCTGGGTTCTATGAATTTAGGGTATGTTACTTGTATTTCTCCTTGGTTTCCTTTACGGTTAGCTCAATTCGTTTTCCAGTTCCAACATTTCTGAGCTTTTCCAACATACTAATCTTTATCATCAAACTTTCGATGATTATGATCGTTTACGGTTATCTACAGTTTCTGCTGCTTCATTCAGATTTTTCAACATTCAGAGTATTGATTTGTGACTGAGTGTTTTCCGGAATTTCAGAATGAGAGATCATAATTCTAAGAGATAAATGTCATACATATAACTGTTGATGTAGATATGCTGTGAGTTTTCAAAGTACTGATTGCCGATTCCTCTACATTTACTGCTACCCTATCTGAATCATTTGTTATCGATCCGAGATGATTTCAAGAAAATTGTGTTTTTAGATGATTAAACGCTGACGGTAATATGGTGGAATATAAAAGGTTCCCGGTAACAATAAATGAACATACATATTAGTCAAGGTGATAATGAGGTTGTTTCGAACGAAAAGTCGAAGTTGATTTGCTGAAGCTGTGACAAAATTTGCTACTTTGAAAAGGGATCGCAAAGTTATTTTTTTTTTGCTAATAAATGCCAAAGGATCTGACGCGGCTACGTGTTAAACTTTTACTCAGTTGCCGAGAGTTTCTCAGGTGCATAACTATATGCACAAATCTTTCCTTCCGTAGATGAAGTGCGGTTGATTCATCCTCTCGGTTGAGGTGTTTTCAAGAATCATGAAAGGTTTGAACGCAGAATGTAATCGTGAAGATACAAATGAGGTTTAAGATGAATTCAAGTGGCAAACTTGAAGAATTGTTTAGTTTCATATATTATAGTCAATATTTTAATTCATTTTAATTGTCCAATGTTGGTAGTCCACAGTTAGCAATTCAATAATTCATATATAGTTTAATATATAATATTCGAATTAATTAATACGTATCGTGACCCGTATTTGTCTCAGACTCGATCACAACTCAAAGTATATATATTATTGTAGAATCAACCTCAACCCTGTATAGAGAACTCGATCATTACTGCATATAGAGTGTCTATGGTGATTCCAAATAATATATATAGATGCGTCGATATGATATGTCAAAACCTTGTATACGTGTTCCGATATTTAAAGTGCGTAAAATAAATAACAGAAATTAAATGACGATAAATAAAATGCGTAAAGTAAATAACAGAAATTAAATGACAATAATTAAAATTGCGATAATTAAATTGCGATAAAATAAATTTCGATAAATAAATTGCGATAATTTAAATGGTAATACGGAATTAACAGTTAGCTAGGAACAGTTAGCTAGGATTTTGTTAGCATGGATTCTTAATAGAATTTCATATTGTTAATTAATCTGTTTCTAACAAATTTTTATTGTGTCCATTATTTCTTCATTATGCCACTTGTTGGATTCTGATAGGTCAAAATCCAAATATGTAATTGGATGAATATGGTTATTCTGTGGTGAACGGATTTGTATATCGGTGGATGTAAGTAGGATAGTATATGACTGTTGAAACAGATTCGAAGAACGTACAATGTAACTTATTAATGTGAAATTTAAATAGTCCTCGGGTATTACCTACCCGTTAAAACATTTTCACCATTAACAGTTTGTACAAGAGAATTTTTAATTACAATCTTTATGAAAACATATATATATATATATATATATATATATATATATATATATATATATATATATTTTCTTCAGATGTATTCATGGATTTAATGAGTTAATATGATATTAAACTCATTTGCTTTTCGGTTGGAACTAGAGTAAATAATCTCTAAAACTTTAGAGATTACATATTCGACATGTCGAACGAAGATCATACTCAAAGTTCAGATGATGATATTGAAGCATGGATTGTTGATGGTACTGGTGCTGTTATTGATTGTACTGTTGGTGCCGGTGATGTTGCTGAAGCTGGTACATTTTGCACCATATTCTCCGAATTGGTTATTCGAGCGCGAAGTTCGTTGACCTATTACTCCAGGATGATTGTCGGTCGGAACGAGCGGATGAATAAGGTTCAGAATTGTGGATAGAATATAATCTTGTCGAGTTACCCCGGAAATGAGACTGAAATTGGTGTCTCGAACAGGTTCGCCGGTAAACGCTTCAGGTTCATTGTCAAGAGGTGAATTCGGTTGGTGGAAGAGATTGCCTTCTACGTATTTCCATTAATTAAGTCGACTACGAACCCATCAGATGAATTGATAATGGCTGATTGGTTGATTCATACCGATGACGCTGTTTTCGGAGCTCATGTGAACATCTATGTCGGAATAGCTGTCGGAATAACTATCGGAATAGCTATCGGAATCTGAGGGACTCGAACTGGTTGCAGGATTCATCTCGTACGATCAGATGGAGGATTTTCGATAAGAAATAGGTTACAGGATGTAGATTAGTACCCTGCAATACATAATTTATATATGCATATATAATACTAAAATCCCATAAGTTACGGAGGAATCTACGGAAGTTGTCAGGCAAAGTTACAGTAACAGATACGCTAAGATATAAAGTATCAGATACGCTAAGTTATGAATTTTGTCTATACACTATTCATGCAGTCAATGCAGTAAAACGTGTCTAGACTAAGATTGATAAGCAAGTGATTCCCTAAGAATGATAAGCAGGAAATTTTCGACACGAAATGATAAGCAAAGCTATTAACATGCAGACACGGTCGGAGTCCAGACTCACTAACGCATCCTAACGACTTATCGGTTAGACACACTAATGCAGACCTGGTTCGCTAAGACCACCGCTCTGATACCAACTGAAATGACCCGTCCTAATCCATCTGGGCGAAGTCACCAACAACTGGTTCCATTGCGATGATCGACTCCAAGTACTGTCTTTAAAATGAGCAATTGCACAGCGGAATGTTTCTTTTATACCTGAGAATAAACATGCTTTCAAGTGTCAACCAAAAGGTTGATGAGTTCATTAGTTTAACATAAATAATCATTTTCAATAATATAATAGACCACAAGATTTCATATTTCCATTTCTCATAATCATACGTCCCATGCATAGAGACAAAAATATCATTCATATGGATTGAACACCTGGTAACCGATATTCACAATATGCATATAAGAATATCCCCATCATTCCGGGATCCTCCTTCGGACATGATATAAATTTCGAAGTACTAAAGCATCCGGTACTTTGGATGGGGCTTGTTGGGCCCGATAGATCTATCTTTAGAGTTCGCGTCAATTAGGGTTTCTGTTCCCAAATTCTTAGATTACCAGACTATATAGGGTGATATTCGATTTGATAATCCAACCATAGAATGTAGTTTCGATCACTTGTGTCTATTTCGTAAAGCATTTATAAAAGCAGCGCATGTATTCTCAGTCCCAAAAATGTAAAGAGTAAAAGGGAATCAAATAAACTCACGCATATAATTATTGTAAAACAGTTAATAAAGCATTTGCATGTATTCTCAGCCCAAAAATGTATATAAAAATGGAATAATGAAACTCACCTAATGTATTTTGTAGTAAAAATACATATGACAAAATTGAACAATGCAGGGTTGGTCTCGGATTCACGAACCTATATCATTTGTATATATATTAGCACACGTAATTATAATCGAATAATTATATATATATATATTATTAGTTGTGATATAATTTTTATATTACTAATTTATCTACTTCATTATATATTCATTAATTAATCTTTCATTTACAAAGTACCAGTTATAATAGTAATAAAATAAGTATGATGTTAATAAAAATAATTTTAATAGTACTAATAATAATAATGATAGTATTAATAGTAGTTTTAACAAAAACGACAGGTTTAAAGATAATATTACTTTTAGTAATAATAATAATGATAATTTCAATACTGATAATAATAATAACTATAATAATTTTATTACTAATGGTAGTAGTGATAATAATAATAATAATGATACTAAATATAATAATCATTTTAATAATAATAATATTAATATTAATAATAATACATATGCTAATAATAATAATAATAATAATAATAATAATAATAATAACAATATTCTTAATTATAATTATAATCATACTAATAATAAAGATAATATCAATAATACTTGATAAGGTTAATAAATGGTAACTTTTAGGAATACACCTATATTAGTAATTTAGTAATAACAATAATAATAATAGCACATAATTATATTACTTGTAATGATAACAATAATTAATAATATCTATAACAATAATAATATCAATAATAATGATGATTGATAATAATAATAATAATAATAATAATAATAATAATAATAATAATAAAGATTTTTTTTTTTATTAAAAGCTACCTCATAAAGCCTCTTTAAAAGAAATTGCCACTAGCAGGGCTCGAACCCGAGACCTCTCGAAACCCGACCAAGTACTCATCCATTGCTCCATTTTATCTTTTCTGTTTTTAATTCCCTTATGATTTTATTAAAACCCGTATGAACCTGTTTCCAATTTCCTACTTTTACTTCAACCCAATCGAGCATATCAATAATCAACCATAATTATGAATTTGAAACTTGGTTTATAAATGAAATGGGAACAAACGTTTTGTGGTGTTTTCATTTTATCAGAAAAGAGAAAACAAAAAAAAAAAATATGTATTCACAGCAGCTCGTCGCTGTATGAACACCAAAAAAAAAAAAAAAATTGATTTTGAAATAGATGCAGTTTTACACAATTGTTACAACATGAAATAGGTTAGCAATCATTCATGTAAACTTCTCGAATCCTCAATTGAACTTAATTCATAACAGATAACACTAATTTAATTGATTAACAAAGTTTGACTTTTTTGATTTAGAACTTTGACTCATGAATTAGATTTCGATAAGCAGAATTGGAGTTTGAGATTTTGGGAAAAGTTTGAGTAACAGAAATCTAATCAAACTGTATCTTTACATTTGGTTAATTTATACGAATTTGTGATTTGGGTAAAAAGTTGCACGAACAGAGGAACAAACTGGGTTTCGTTTAATTTCCATTTTCAATTCGAATTTCAGTGTATATATATATAATGTGATTAAGTGAGTGATGCAGTGTCAACCTTAATCATATATGATTCGCGACAAAGACCTCTAACAGCTTCTAATCAAAAATCGACAGAGACAAAAAAATATGAAGAAAAACAATTAAAGTTGATTTGATACTAACCTAATTCGTACCCTTTAACTGTTTGTGATTATAATCAGTTCTATACAAGATTCCAAAATTAAATAAAGTGAAAGGAACGTTCAACTGAATGATCCTAGTTCTAATTTTTGATCTATATAAATGGTTTCATTAATTAATAATTATAATTATATTACTAATAATCAAAATACTAATAATAATAATAATAGTAAATAAAAAAAATACAGATTTCCTAATGTATTTATCTTTATATATCGCATATGTTTATATATATTTGTATTTATCTATTTATTTTTATATATCTCTATATTTATATATCTCTTATATCTATTTATTATTATTTTTTTTTTGTAGATTATAATTAATCTTAATATTAAATATAACTTTAATAATAATACTCTTAATATTAAAATAAGAAAAATTTATAATAATAATGTTACTAATGATAATGTTATTAATTTTCATAAAATGTATAGCAATGATATTGTTAATAACAATAATATTAATAATACTAATATTATTAATAATAACAAATATATTAATAATAATAATAATATATTATCAATCTATATCAATTAAGTTCATATCTATAGATTATTAATAACAATCAATTTGATATTAATATTTGAAGTAGTAATAATATTATTATATAAATTATATTTATATTTGTATTATATATCTTTATCTTTACTTATATTATTTATTAACTTTCATTACATATTTATTATTTATACATTATATATACGTTACAATTATAATAATTATACATAGACTATATTTATTTACTATTATGGTTCGTGAATCGTCGGGAGTAGTCAAAGGCTAATTGCATTTATGTAATCTGTTCTAAAGTTTTCGAGGCTCAACATTACAGACTTTGCTTATCGTATCGAAATCAAATAAGATTCAAGTTTAAATTTGGTCGGAAATTCCCGGGTCATCACACTAATGCTCCTTGTGTGATGTTGTAGCCTACTTGATTCTCCTCCTGATGTTGGTGTCACTTCATTAGGTGTAGTGGTTGGAGTACGTGAAGAGTGCGGAGATGGTGTACTAGAAGGTTCTTGAACTTCTAGATATTCTTCATTCCTTGCAGTACTTTCGAATAGATAAGGGAGAAAGTCGTAGTTCTCCTCTTCGGGAACATTCCAATCCCATGTTTCTTCTTCATCGAACACCACATCTCGACTTGAGATTACTTTACCGGTCTTGGGATTGTATAACTTGTAACCCTTCGAACTTGAGTCATAGCCCACGAATATGAGTTTCTCGCTTTTATCATTGAGCTTCGTCCTCTTCTGATCTGGCACATGAGCATATGCCACACTTCCGAACACTCGAAGGTGTAAGATGCCGGGCTTCCTTCCACTCCAAGCTTCAATGGGCGTTTTGTTCTTGACGCTTCTAGTGGGCGAGCGATTTGCTAGATAGATCGCACAGTCCACTGCCTCAGCCCAAAACTCCTTAGGCATCCTTTTGCTCTTTAACATACTCCGGGCCATATCAAGAATGGTCCTATTTTTTCTTTCCGCAACACCATTTTGTTGAGGTGAATACGGAAGAGTTAGAGGACGTCGTAAGCCATTGTTGTCGCAAAATTCCTTGAATTCCTTGGATGTGAACTCTCCTCCACGATCGGATCTCAACGCCTTTATGGTGAGACCACTTTGATTCTCCACAAATGCTTTAAACTTCTTGAACATTCCAAAAGCTTCTGACTTCTCTTTTAGAAAATAGACCCATGTTTTTCGACTAAAATCATCAATGAATAGAAGAAAATATCTATTTTTACCAAAAGACGGTGGGCTGATGGGTCCACACACATCCGTGTGAATAAGTTCTAGAGGTTTCTTCGCTCTACTAGAAGCTTCTGTTGGAAAACTGTTTCGAAAGTGCTTTCCTAGAAGGCATCCCTCACATATTTGATCCGGATGATTAATTGGAGGCAAACCCTTCACCATTCCTTTACTTGATAATAATTTTAACCCTCCAAAATTTAAGTGCCCGTATCTCATGTGCCAAAGCCAAGAATTGTCTTTGAAACATGCTTTTAAACATCTTGGAATGTCATGTTGAATATTTAGCATGAACATCCTATTCGTTGACATTGGCACCTTAGCAATCAAACCTCCTTTTTGGTCTCTTAAAGAAAGAGTACGATTTATCATGTGAATATCATAGCCTTTCTCTAAGAGTTGTCCAATACTCAGTATATTCGTCTTCATATTAGGCACATAATACACGTTAGAGATAAATTGATGCCTTCCACTTTTCATGCGGATGAGAATCTTACCTTTGCCTTTAACCGGGACTTTAGAGGAATCTCCGAAGGTGATATTTCCACTAATTACCTCGTCTAACTCCACAAACATGTTTTTGTCACCGCACATATGGTTGCTTGCACCCGTGTCGAGATACCACAAATTTGATTCTCCGTTATCTTCACCTTTGCATGCTAGTAACAAAGTGTTTTTCACAGCTTCGGTATCTTCTTGCACTAAATTTGCTCTTTCTTGCACGTAATTGTTTGACTTCTCGCATTCCGAAGCATAGTGGCCAAATTTATGACAATTATAGCATTTGGTTTTAGAATTGTCATACCTTGGCCTTCTACTTGTGTAGCCTCTCCCGCGACCTCTTGTCGGGTGAAAATTTTGACTTCTTTCTTCATTTCTGTAAGAACTATAACCTCCACGTTTGATATATCCTTGTCCTCGTCCTCGGCCACGTACTTGACCACGACCTCGTTGACTCGTTTGATGAGTCTTTTCACTGCTCTCTTCCTTGAAAGACAGTTTTGCTTGTAAAGCTTGCTCCAATGGCTCCTTATTATTCTTATTGAACCTCTCTTCATGGGCTTGTAGTGAACCCATGAGTTCATCGATAGTCATTGATTCTAGATCTTTAGATTCTTCGATGGCTACGACTATATAGTCGAATTTTGAATCTAATGATCTAAGAATCTTCTCAATGACTCTTACATCACTTAGAGTTTCACCATTCCTCTTTAATTGATTGACAATCGCCAAGACTCTTGTAAAATAATCGGAAATTGATTCTGAGTCTTTCTTATTTAAGGATTCGAACTCACCTCGTAGTGTTTGTAGTCGAACCTTTTTCACCTTTTCAACTCCCTTGTGAGAATTCTCCAAGATCTCCCATGCTTTCTTGGCGGTGGTTGCACTTGCAATTTTCTCAAAAGCTCCATCATCTACACTTTGTTGGATGATGGAAAGAGCCTTTTGATCGTTCGTCTTCATTAATTTTTTCTCCTTGCCGAGAGGACCTTTTTCTGCAGGTTCCTCATAGCCTTCCTCCACAATCTCCCATAAGTCTTGTCCACCTAGGAAGGTCTTCATTTGGATGCTCCATCGATCATAATTATCCTTTGTGAGGCGAGGAAATGTGATGACATTGTTGGCCATCATCTTGTCGAACCAAGCTCTTGATACCAATTTGTTAGAAATAGGAGGTTATGTATATTATTTGTGGAAGAGAGGATTGATGATTTAGAAGTTTGATTGATTTTGAAGGCTTTGTTTATTACTTGATTTGCTTATTGAATTGCTTTGTTGCTTGATTACAAATGAGGGGTGAAGCCCTCTATTTATACTACTCAATGGAGTAGTCTAGATCACTCCATCATCTACTACTATCTAGATATTTCCTAGTATTTCTAGACCTAGATATTTTACAAGATTATTCTACACACATTCTACACACTTTCACTACTACATATTACAAGAAGTTTCTACATAATGGGCTATAATCTTGATCCAAAATAGTTGTATATTTGCAAGCCCAAATCCAAAACAAATAGCCCACAATCAAGTTTAGTCATTGTATATTTCCTATAATTTTGACATACAAAGAAAAGGAAACTTATTACCAGAAACAAGAAGAATGTCATTGTGTATAAAGTTCTTCAGGACGCCATACATACTTCTGTATCTTCTTCTTCTTCTTCTTAAGATTACTTAAAAGACTATACTGCACACAGTGACCTACATGCAGAACTTCTTTTCATAACCCTAATTTCCAAGACTTCAATAAAATCAACGGAATAACTCAAACTATTTAGAATTTGACGAAAAAAAAACCCTAATTAAATTCAAAGACAGAAACCTTCACTTATCACAATCTAACGAAATTAAAAGGAGAAAAACCCTAGATTCGTATATCTTAACGAAATCAAAAAGAAAAAAAAAAGACCTGATTACGCGAAGAGAAGAAAAGAGAAGGAGTGACAAGAAATATGAGATAACGAGTGAATATGATTTATAGCTTTTTTCTCTCGTTCTCTTTCAATAAAAAAAACTTTTCTTGTTTAACAACAACTTCGAAACCCTAAATTTGAAGATCAGAACGAAATCAAACTGAAAAAAGAAGAAGCTGATTGATTACTTGAATCCAATCGAAGAGAGTGATAAGAAATGTGGAATGACATATATTTATAGATACGGCTTGCGTAACTTTAACGCTAGTCATAATACAGTTAAGGTTTAACGACCGGTCCTATTCCTTCTGGACGGAGTCATCAACAGTTGGTTCCATTGCGATGATCGACTCCAAGTATTGTCCTTAACATGAGTAAATGCACAGCGGAAGACTTAATTCGTACCTGAGAATAAACATGCTTTAAAATGTCAACATAAAGTTGGTGAGATATATAGGTTTGATGCTAGCAGCGTTATAACTATGGACCACAAGATTTCATATTTAAAAACATAATACACTCACAAGTGTATAAAATCATTCCAAGCAGTGGGCACCCGGTAACTAGCCTTAACAAGAGTGTGTACCCCTGAGTTATAATAATATGTGCACCGAATCAAGTGCGTTCCGTTAACCTCGAAGTACTAAACACCCGTTCTTCTAGTCTAGTAGTGACTAGAACAACATCTGGGTGGGGGTGTAAAACCCGATAGATCTATCTTTAGGATTCGCGCCTACCAGTTCATAAACCAATAGTTAAAGTTACCAAGCTAGGGGATTTTTGATTCAAACCCATGTAGAACATAATTTTAGTCACTTGTGTCCATAACGTAAATCATTTATAAAAATAGCGCATGTATTCTCAGCCCAAAAATATTTAAAGTTTAAAAGGGACTATATACTCACCTAATGTATTTTGTAGTAAAAATACATATAACATCATTGAACAAATGTAGGGTTGGCCTCGGATTCACGAACCTATATCATTTATGTATTTATTAATATACATAATTGTAATCGAACTAATTCATATATTATATCTTAAGTTATATATTCTATATATTTAATTTGTGTATATATTTAAAAGTGATTAATTTTTATATAGTTACAATAATACTAATAATGATAATAATAATATTAATCTTTAATAAAAATGAAAATTTTAATATTTTTAATAGTCTTACTAATAATAACAATAATGATAATACTATTAATATTGATAATAATTATACTGGTGCTTATATTAATGTTAATAATGATAAATTTAATAATAATGATAATTTTAGTGGTAATAATAATAAGATTGATAAATATAATATTAATGACGTTAAAAGTACTAATAATAATTATAATAATAATAATTTTACTAATAAAAATAATAATGAATTAATGGTTAATGTTGATCAAATTAGAAATATTAGCAATAATCATTTTTATAATAACAATAATAATAATTAATAATAATGATAATAATAATAATAATAATAATATGGATTACCTTCAAAACAAACTCCAAAAAAATAAACACCCACTCCCAGAGTCGAACCCGAGACCACTTGCACACCCGAACATAAACCTAACCGTTCCTCTACCTCAGTCTTTATGTTTTAATCTCACTGGTAATTTTTATAACCCGAATATTTGTCTGTTACCTCTTCTCTTACCATACCAGTCGATAGAAACCCATTTAATCTCAACAATCAGCTTTTGTTTTGAATTGAGATGTTAAATTAAATCAGAAGCAAACTAGTAATGAGTGAATTTATGTAATAAAAAAATAGAGTCTTTAAAAAAAAAAACTGTATCGGCCTGAAGAACACGAAGAACACTAATTGTGATTTCGATTTTTAGCCATTTTTAAACAAAATCTACAACACGAATTATGTTGCAACTGACACACAGAAACTTTATGATTCCTTAATTTCAGCAGAACCGATACCTAAATCTCGTTTTTGATCCTAGAACAGTCGTTGACTTTTTAATTGAAAACTTTAACTAAGAAATTCAGATTTACTTTATAAAATTAGAGTTTCAAACTTTGCAGTTAGTTGAGATACCAGATTCCTAATCTAACTGCAATTTCACATTTTTAATTATGATTCAAGATTGAGTTTTGGCTAAGAAAAAGGGAACGAACAGAGGTCCCGCTGTTCCGACTCTTATTTTCTGTTTTAATTTCGATAGCAGTAAGAAGAGATTCGTATAAATGATTGATATCACACCTATAATCTATCAACGTTGTATTATAGTAATAATTGATCGATAAAATACAAAATCATGAGCAGTAGGAAAATAAACAGATAGCGATTTAGATAGATTCGGTTTTATTAATCTATTTATGTATTTATAATATTAATAACTAATAATTAAAATTACATTAATAATATTAATGTTCCAATTTTATAAAAATATACTAATAATAATAAGAACCATATTAAAAATAATAAAAACAATTTTACATAAGAATTAATTGTTAGTAATAATAATAATATAATAATTTATATATATATATATATATATATATATATTTTTTTTTTTACATAGTGATTTACTTATATATATATCTGTGTGTAAATATATCTGTATCTATATACTCACCCGTATATAACAATATTTATTTACATCAGTATTTATACGTTACAACTAATCTTATTACAAAAGAAATATAACAATAATAATATTACACTTAATATTATAAATAATGATGGTAATAATTTATAATGATATAATGGTAGTAAAAATACTTTTATTATTAGTGATAATGATATTAATAATAGTGATATTAATGGTCATAATAATAATGATAATAGTATTAATACAACAAATTATTATTTCATACAATATTATAAGTCTCTATATAAAATTTTATAATTTATTTCTATTACAAAATCCATATATATATATATATATATATATATATATATATATATATATATATATATATATATATATATATATATATATATATATAATTATGAATAGAAGTTTATCACTATATATTATTTATATTGCCCTACAATAGTTAATATATATACAAATCTGTTATTAACCTTATTAAGAATAAAACGAGTATCTTCAGGTAATATATTCAAAGTTTCAAAAGTATTGTAGATATAATTATTTCATAACGGATTTTTATTACATAGAATAATAGATTAAATATATATATATATATATATATATATATATATATATATATATATATATATATATATATATATATATATATATATATATATATATATATTAAAATACATAATTTAAAACCTAATTATATACCTTAAGTGTTAAGTTAAAGTTTCCACGTTAGTATATAAATACACAGATTTGTATAAATAAAAAAAAATTCATATCTAAGAATATATACATGTTTATTTACAAACAGTCGTTCGTGAATCGTCAGGCTTGGTCAAAGGGTAACTAATTATCAAAATATATATTTCAAACTTTCTAGACTCAACATTAGGGTTTTTACTTATCGTGTCGGAAACATATAAAGCTTAAGGTTTAAATTTGGTCGGAAATTTCCGGGTCGTTACAGTACCCACCCGTTAAAGAAATTTCGTCCCCGAAATTTGATAGAGATCGTTATGGACAACAATAGGAATGTTTTTATGACGAATATGAGGTAATAATAGGGTTTTATCATTATTGGAAAATATGAATAAAACGATTCGATCATGTGAAGCGCACGAGTGAAGCTATCACAAAAGAGTGAAATGAGTAAGTAAATATATTCATTTCAACCGATGACGTAGTTACTATTGAGTTTCGGAATTTGAAGAAAATCTTACGTAATAAGATTTGGTTCTTCAGCGATCAGGATCTTCTTTGATTTAATGTGGCAATCTGTTTAGATTTCTTTGTCAGATATTTCACTATAAATCTACCTCTTCGTTTCTTCTTCCCGTTCTCGAGTCAAGCGAGCAATGATCCGGAATTCGTAGATATAAGATTCGGAATGAACATAGCTAATGTTCTTAGATAGAAATGGTAATGACACGATTTTGATTTGTCAAATTAACAGAGTATCCTGAAAAAGATAGAACTATCAAGATGATATGTTCCTAATATGTTTGGGGATTGAATAGAATGTAAGAGCCGTGTAACATGGTGCATGATGATGGTACTGTGAATCATCACATTCCATTAGAAACTCAACATGAGTTACTGTAATATAATGAAGTTGATCAAGTTTCATTATATTATACTAATTCATGCATGCATTCCCAACACTACTTCAAAACATTCATATTTTAATCTCGAAGATTTCAGAATTTTAGAAACTAACACAGTTTCTTTCATATTATAACGCGGATATTACGGAGAGGTAAATGATTGCAGATAAGAATAGTTGTTAAAATATTTCCAGAAATATTGAGGATATGAAAGATACGATGATATCTTAGAATTTATAATATCAAATGATGATGATGAAGATTTACCCGTAAGGGTTTAGATTCGGAAGCAATGTGTTCACTAAAGATTTCATCAGAAACAGAATCATCTGGATTCTTTAAATACAGAGTTTGGTCCTTGTATTTGTCCTTGGTCTCTTTCATGGTTAGCTCAATCCGATTTTCAATACCAAATTTTTCATCGGGTGTTCCTAACACCTCCTTCTTTATCATCAACTTTTAGTCATTAAGACCATTTACAACATGCTGCTTCGTCAGCATTTTCAAAGTTATCAGATCTAGGTCATCGGTTATCAAACCAAGATGATTTCAGGAGGATTGTATTTTAGATGATTAAACGCTGATGGTATTATGATGGGATATAAAAGGTTCTCTGGTAACGACGGCGAAAGAACAACGTATATATATCGAGGTTATACTAAGAGTAATCTTACTGAGAAGTCGAAGTGGAGCTATGACTAAATCAGCTTCTTGAAAAGAAATTGTGAGGTTGTTTTTGCTAATAAATGATAAGGAATTCTTCGCGGATACGTTTTAACTAAAATTTTGGTTTCGAAAATTTTCAGGTGCATAACTGTATGCATAAATCTTTCTTCCGTAGACGAGGTGCGGCTGGTTCAACTTCTCGATCGCGGTGTTTTCAAGAATCATGATAGATTTGAACCCAGATTTGTAATTGTCGAGGTACAAATGAGGTTTAGGATGAAATCAAGTGGCAAACTTGAAGAACTGTTTAGTTTCATATGTTATAATCAATATTTTAATTCATTTTAATTGTCCATATTTAGCAATCTATTAGTCCGATTGTCCAATGGTCCAATAGTTCAACAGTTCAATATATTCATATATATATAAATTAATATACATAATTAATACGTATCGTGACCCGTGTACCGGTCTCGGTGTCGATCACAACTCAAAGTATATATATATTTTGGAATCAACTCCGACCCTGTATAGCCAACTCCCACCTTCACATATAGAGTGTCTACGGTTGTTCCGAAATATATATATAGATGGGTCGATATGATAAGTCGAAACCTTGCATACGTGTCCCGTTATTTATAGTGCGTAAAAGTAAATAACAGAATTAAATGACGATAAATAAAATTGCGAGAATGTAAATTGCGATAAATTAAATGTTAATCAGTTAGCTGGGAACAGTTGGCCGGAACAGTTAGCGTGGAATCCTTTCACAATTCCATTTAATTAATTCGTTTGTTTCTAACAATTTTTATTTTTGTCCAATGTTTTCTTCGTTATGCCACTTGTTGGATTCTGATAGGTCAAAATCCAAATATGAAATTTGAATAGAAATGGTTATTCTGTGGTGAACGGATACGTATATCGGTAGTTGTAAGTAGAATAGTAAATGATCGTTGAATCAGATTCGAAGAATGTACAGTGTAACTTATTAATGTGAATTCTAAATATTCCTCGGGTACTACCCACCCGTTAAAATATTTTCATCATTAACAGTTTGTACGAAAGAATTTTTAATTACAATTTTTATGAAAATATACTTGCATATATATTTTCATCGGATGTAATCATGGATTTAATGAGTCAATAAGACATTAAACTCATCTGATTTATCGTTAATACTGGATTACATGATCTCTAAAACATTAGAGATTTCATAATCACCATGTCGAACGAAGATATATGAGGTAGAACGTTACATAAAGCGAAGGTAATCGATGTAAAATGATATATAGAACGAGGATTATACTTGAAGTACAGATGATGATATTGAGGCGTGTGATGTTAATATCCGAGGTACAGATCGTGATGTTGAGATTTACGACGTGATTGTGGTTGGGTGTTAAGAGTATTGTCGGCGTTGATGATGATGATACAGATTATGCTGCTGGTGCTGCTGCTGATGTTTGTAACCTTCGCACCGTGTTCTCCAAAGCCGTCACACGAGCGCGAAGTTCGTTAATTTCTGCTAGTACACCAGGATGATTGGCGGTTGGGGTGAGCGAATGAACAAGATCCGAAATATGGGATAAGATATAATCGTGACGAGATACTCGAGAAATGAGAGAGAAAATGGTTTCTCGAACAGGTTCGCCGGTAAGTGCTTCAGGTTCGTCGTCAATAGGGCAATTCGGTGGGTGAAAGGGATCACCTTCTTCTTGTCTCCAATAATTTAGTACACTACGAACCCACCCCCAATTCATCCAGAATAGATGATGGGAAATTGGTTGATCCATTCCAGTGACGCTGCCTTCGGAGCCCGAATGAAAATCCATATCAGCGTAGCTGTCGGAGTCGGAGGAATTCGAACTGGACGCGGAGTTCATCTTGTATAGTCGGGGAATGAATTTTTGGTTTGGGATGAATTATAGGAGTTGGGTTTGATATTCTTCAATACATAACTTACATATGTATTTATAATACTCAAAATCCTGTGATTTGCGGAGAATCTTTGAAATTCGTCAGGCAATGTCTATAGCAACAGATACGCTAGGATACGAATTTTGTCTATACACTATCGATGCACTAAATGCAGTAAGACGTGTCTAGACTTAAGAATGATAAGCAGGAAATTCCATAAGGATGATAAGCAGATGATTTCCGACTATATATGATAAACAAAACTTTTAACATGTAAACACGGTCAAAGTCCAGACTCACTAATGTATCCTAACAACTACCAGTCAGACACACTAATGCAAGGCCTGGTTTACTAAGACCACCGCTCTGATACCAACTTTAACGACCGGTCCTATTCCTTCTGGACGGAGTCATCAACAGTTGGTTCCATTGCGATGATCGACTCCAAGTATTGTCCTTAACATGAGTAAATGCACAGCGGAAGACTTAATTCGTACCTGAGAATAAACATGCTTTAAAATGTCAACATAAAGTTGGTGAGATATATAGGTTTGATGCTAGCAGCGTTATAACTATGGACCACAAGATTTCATATTTAAAAACATAATACACTCGCAAGTGTATAAAATCATTCCAAGCAGTGGGCACCCGGTAACTAGCCTTAACAAGAGTGTGTACCCCTGAGTTATAATAATATGTGCACCGAATCAAGTGCGTTCCGTTAACCTCGAAGTACTAAACACCCGTTCTTCTAGTCTAGTAGTGACTAGAACAACATCTGGGTGGGGGTGTAAAACCCGATAGATCTATCTTTAGGATTCACGCCTACCAGTTCATAAACCAATAGTTAAAGTTACCAAGCTAGGGGATTTTTGATTCAAACCCATGTAGAACATAATTTTAGTCACTTGTGTCCATAACGTAAATCATTTATAAAAATAGCGCATGTATTCTCAGCCCAAAAATATTTAAAGTTTAAAAGGGACTATATACTCACCTAATGTATTTTGTAGTAAAAATACATATAACATCATTGAACAAATGTAGGGTTGGCCTCGGATTCACGAACCTATATCATTTATGTATTTATTAATATACATAATTGTAATCGAACTAATTCATATATTATATCTTAAGTTATATATTCTATATATTTAATTTGTGTATATATTTAAAAGTGATTAATTTTTATATAGTTACAATAATACTAATAATGATAATAATAATATTAATCTTTAATAAAAATGAAAATTTTAATATTTTTAATAGTCTTACTAATAATAACAATAATGATAATACTATTAATATTGATAATAATAATACTGGTGCTTATATTAATGTTAATAATGATAAATTTAATAATAATGATAATTTTAGTGGTAATATTAATAAGATTGATAAATATAATATTAATGACGTTAAAAATACTAATAATAATTATAATAATAATAATTTTACTAATAAAAATAATAATGAATTAATGGTTAATGTTGATCAAATTAGAAATATTAGCAATAATCATTTTTATAATAACAATAATAATAATTAATAATAATGATAATAATAATAATAATAATAATATGGATTACCTTCAAAACAAACTCCAAAAAAATAAACACCCACTCCCAGAGTCGAACCCGAGACCACTTGCACACCCGAACATAAACCTAACCGTTCCTCTACCTCAGTCTTTATGTTTTAATCTCACTGGTAATTTTTATAACCCGAATATTTGTCTGTTACCTCTTCTCTTACCATACCAGTCGACAGAAACCCATTTAATCTCAACAATCAGCTTTTGTTTTGAATTGAGATGTTAAATTAAATCAGAAGCAAACTAGTAATGAGTGAATTTATGTAATAAAAAAAAATAGAGTCTTTAAAAAAAAAACTGTATCGGCCTGAAGAACACGAAGAACACTAATTGTGATTTCGATTTTTAGCCATTTTTAAACAAAATCTACAACACGAATTATGTTGCAACTGACACACAGAAACTTTATGATTCCTTAATTTCAGCAGAACCGATACCTAAATCTCGTTTTTGATCCTAGAACAGTCGTTGACTTTTTAATTGAAAACTTTAACTAAGAAATTCAGATTTACTTTATAAAATTAGAGTTTCAAACTTTGCAGTTAGTTGAGATACCAGATTCCTAATCTAACTGCAATTTCACATTTTTAATTATGATTCAAGATTGAGTTTTGGCTAAGAAAAAGGGAACGAACAGAGGTCCCGCTGTTCCGACTCTTATTTTCTGTTTTAATTTCGATAGCAGTAAGAAGAGATTCGTATAAATGATTGATATCACACCTATAATCTATCAACGTTGTATTATAGTAATAATTGATCGATAAAATACAAAATCATGAGCAGTAGGAAAATAAACAGATAGCGATTTAGATAGATTCAGTTTTATTAATCTATTTATGTATTTATAATATTAATAACTAATAATTAAAATTACATTAATAATATTAATGTTCCAATTTTATAAAAATATACTAATAATAATAAGAACCATATTAAAAATAATAAAAACAATTTTACATAAGAATTAATTGTTAGTAATAATAATAATATAATAATTTATATATATATATATATATTTTTTTTTACATAGTGATTTACTTATATATATATCTGTGTGTAAATATATCTGTATCTATATACTCACCCATATATAACAATATTTATTTACATCAGTATTTATACGTTACAACTAATCTTATTACAAAAGAAATATAACAATAATAATATTACACTTAATATTATAAATAATGATGGTAATAATTTATAATGATATAATGGTAGTAAAAATACTTTTATTATTAGTGATAATGATATTAATAATAGTGATATTAATGGTCATAATAATAATGATGATAGTATTAATACAACAAATTATTATTTCATACAATATTATAAGTCTCTATATAAAATTTTATAATTTATTTCTATTACAAAATCCATATATATATATATATATATATATATATATATATATATATATATATATATATATATATATATATATATATATATATATATATATGAATAGAAGTTTATCTCTATATATTATTTATATTGCCCTACAATAGTTAATATATATACAAATCTGTTATTAACCTTATTAAGAATAAAACGAGTATCTTCAGGTAATATATTCAAAGTTTCAAAAGTATTGTAGATATAATTATTTCATAACGGATTTTTATTACATAGAATAATAGATTAAATATATATATATATATATATATATATATATATATATATATATATATATATATATATATATATATATATATATATATATATTAAAATACATAATTTAAAACCTAATTATATACCTTAAGTGTTAAGTTAAAGTTTCCACGTTAGTATATAAATACACAGATTTGTATAAATAAAAAAAAATTCATATCTAAGAATATATACATGTTTATTTACAAACAGTCGTTCGTGAATCGTCAGGCTTGGTCAAAGGGTAACTAATTATCAAAATATATATTTCAAACTTTCTAGACTCAACATTAGAGTTTTTACTTATCGAGTCGGAAACATATAAAGCTTAAGGTTTAAATTTGGTCGGAAATTTCCGGGTCGTTACATAAGGTCAAAGTATGAGTCAAAAATATCTAACGGTAATAATAATTTAATCTAACACTATTAATTAATGTTTATTAATTAAAAACTCGTTTTCAAAAACCTCGCTTCACATTGGAGGTTCGATTTTCAATGTATTTTATTGCGTTTAGTTTGTAAAATTATTTCGTGGCTAACGATGATGTTGTTGAAGCGCAACTCGAGTTGAACTAAAAGGTATATCCCGTGAAAGATTTAAATGTTATTTTAAATTAACAATATATGTGCATCTCCGCGTTTCGCTATGAAATTATCGACTTTTAAAAACTTAACGCAAAATAACGTGTATGAAAAGTACCCCAAATATTTAGCGTTTTTTAAAAAACGTCCGTTTTGCGTATAGTTAGTGACATTGTGTTCCTAAAATTATTTCGAGTTTAACGATGGTTTCGAAAAAATTTAACTCGTTGCGAGCGAGAAGATATGACCCGTTGAATATTTGGGTGGAGTTTATTTAAGTTTTTTTTTATGAAAATGGTTATTTGACACTTTACCCCCTGTTTGGGGGGTCGATTTGAATTTGTTGAAAAAAGTGCGGGGGACTTTGTTGGTGTAATTAAATTTAGTTAAAAGTAAAAAAAAAGTGGAAGAACAAAAATGACCCTAGTTACTATTCATAGCTTTTTTCTATTAGATAATATGGTAATTAAGAGAAATTCTACATTTACTTAAAAAATTTGGTTAATGATAATTTCAAATTCAAATTTGATAATTTCATGAATTTTTTCACACTTTCTCAAAATACCTCCAAGATTATAATACTCCATGTGTCTCATTCCAATAGTCCACTTTATTTTTTCAAAGTCTTTTGTATTAAACTTTGACTCAAAATATTTTTGTTTGTGTCATATATTATTCGATGAAATTTATATGAATGAATTAATGTTCAAATGTGTTTTCATTGGTATAACTTTCATCAAATAATATATGACACAAATAAAGTTATTTTAGATCAAAGTTAAGCAAAAAAGATCTTAAAAGTCAAAACTGAACTATTAGAATGAGACGGAAAGAGTATTAAATATAGGTGAATGTGCGGTTCAGAATGATTTCTCTCACTTCCTCAACTTGTTCATCCTATGTATATTCTAATACTTATATCAGGCGTGAAAATGTCGGTGAGAACATTAAGGGGTATTTTTGTCTCTTTGTTTCATGTGCTATTTATTAAACCTTTCCTTACACGCTTCTATTTTCCCGTATCGATTTTCTTCTGACGAACCTTCTGGGGATTTGTTTCCGCTCCCACCACTTAAAAATTATCGTTCTTTGATGGCGTTTGTTTCCAGTGTATCAAACGTACCTTTCTCAGATGGACGATCGCTCTTCTTCTACGAAGATTATGATATTTAGTGCTAATATATGTTTACTCTAAATCGATGTCTGGTGATTTAGTAACCAATCAATTTTGTTGTTCATTGCACCGTATAAAACCCTAGGTAATCGATTTATAATCGATTTATATATATCAATGAATTGATGTTTTGATTTCATTTTTCGCAAATCTAATATTATGAACCAGAAATGCAGTGACATGTTTATACCTTTATGTTTTTTGTTTATTTTGATTGAAACTTTTGTATAAAGAAACAATTTTGTAACATACTAATTTCTTAGGATATAAAAACGTATACCGAATCGGTAAATATGCAGTAAACTGAAATCAGAAGCTGTAAGGTAGTATGCAAATTACCTGAATGCACGGGTGAAGTCGATTTCAATGTTTTTCTGCAAGTTTATTCGTTGTTGACGTGTTGGTGTTTTGTATTTGTTTTCCTTCATATATTGTCTGAGGTATAGTGTTTTTCTCACTGCTATTTCTTATTTTGTATGCTTAATTATGTGTTATTAGTAATTGTTTTTCTATATGTTTGTTGCTTAATTGTTGTTGCTGATTATTAGTATTTGAATTACACAAGGTGCTTGACTATGACGTTCAATTTACTATGTAGTTTTCTATTAGAAATTAATTATATTATGTCAAATAGAAGGAAAATAGTTGCTTATTAGTTGTTCACTTACCAAATGTGCTTGATTACGATGTTTAATTTGATACGTTGTTTTCTAAGAGGTAGTTGTAGCGATAGTGTTCAAGGTGAACAAACTGATGATGTTGATGTTCGGAGAGTTTCCATGTATGTATCGTCGCGTCAACTAACCAATAGGTATTATTTTTTCCCAGCGGGCTAATCGTTTGTATAGTTTTAGCAAGTGTGGTTCATTTGAACATGGCTTTGTCGTGATGTTTTTAAAATACTGGTTATTTTGTCGTCTTTACCTGATGGATCTCGTTTTAAAGTTAATTTTGATTTAGGCATGTCGTTTTCACAAATTCGCAATCTGACCCTAACTAATCATTATTGCTCATTGGAAGCATCCATCACATTATCAAGCTTTTGTGGACCTTATTATGTAAAAATGCAGCTACTTATTTATCTTTTGTTAAAACATAAGTCATAGAATGTAAATACATGTATGTTATCTAACTTTTGTAACTATATTTTGTAACTTCTGTAGCTATCTATTTTTTGCAATTAAATGCTACAATGTAAAATAACTTTTTTTTATTCACTTATTTTATTTGATATTGTTGTCTTTCTGTTTTACATGTATGGTTGTGTTTATTATATGACGTCTATAGCTGCCACATGGTGACACACGATTCGGTATTTGCTGTCATTTTGAGTAGGAGAATTTAAACCGAATCAACAACCATTTGATAAAATGTCTGACAAAAACTTCTTGAGAGATGACTGAATTCCTTTAATGCTTTTAATTTATAGTAAGTTTATACCAAGAAATTTGTAGTGAGTACTTTCAATTATACACTCTGATTCTATATGTACCAAATATGAATTGTAATCATTAGCACGCATTATGTATTCACTATGATGTTATATTCATACACAGTACTTCAATAATTTTTCTCGCAAATTCCACATACAATTCACCCATTTCACATACAATTGTTTCATTTTTTTGCATTTTCAATGGACGTATATTACGGTGGACGCGTATTTCTCGACTGGAAGTGGTACAAGGAAGGGAAAAAAATTTCATTTAAGATTTCTGAGTCAACGATTTTCTTCCTAGAATGGTTGTACGACTTACTCAGAAAAGAGATATTGTCCGAATATTCGACAATTATATATCTATTTTGACGAAGATGAGGAAAAATTCAAGTTTCTTTTTTACATTGATGAACAATTTGACGATTTAAATAATCGAGCAACGCGAAGAGGTTCTAAAGTTAGGTTGCATCTACTCGATCAAACCGATTCGAGTAGTGAAGAAGGACGGGGTTGTGATGACTCGTATTCTTAATCATTTTCGTATTGTAATTTAGGATGAATCGTGTTGTAATATTATGTGACCGTATTATTAGGGCTTTAATAAGTAATCGTGTTTTAGGATATTTTACATAATGTTTAATTATAACCGTTTTTTTAATTATTAAGGAAGTTGAATAAATATGTGTTTATTAAACCGTTTCTTATGCATGCAATTGCTACGTACTACCGTAGTTAACTGGATCAGCAAGCTTCGCAATAAACAATCAAAGCATTATTCGGCTACAAATACAGGTCTGGTTGCTACAACGCGCAATCCGGCCTCTTTCTAGTTATTATTATATATAACATGCAAATACAAAAATATACAACAAGTACTAAAATTACATGGAATTAAGTACACGTACCACCATGCAAATTGTTTTACTCAGGGTTCAATAAAATTACATGAAATTTTTCTCATATAACCATATAGTCTAGCACAGTTTACATATTACGTAAACTTAACATCTTTAGTTTAAGGGTTAAGTTGTGCTGCAAAAGCTTTAGCTTCTTCCGGCGATTTATGTTGAAAGACATGTTTATTTTTTCAATCTCATTTGTAACTTAACTTAGTTTGGTTTGTGCATATTTGTAGATAAAAGTGTTGAATTGTTTTGTGTTGATATTGGACTTAAAGCTTGGGCTTCTATTTTTGGATTAAAGCTTATTGGGTTGAAAGATATTTGGGCTTAAAGCTATGGTGTATCAAGGATAAAGTCTAAAATTGGTGCTCAAGTAATTCAAGAAGTATAAAAGGCCCTATCAAGAGCATATGCATTCATTCAGTCATATTTTACATTCAAAACATACAAAAATACATCTTCTGTTCGTGATCTTTAAATTTGCGTTTTCATATTATCTTTGTATTGTGAAGATTCAATCATCTTGAATCTATTCTGCTGTCAATCTATTCTTTCTTGTGTGTAATCTCTACAATTGTTCAACATAATTTGAACAATTGATTATTGTGTATTCGACTGATTCATAGTTTAATATAATTTGTTGGAGTTTTTGTTCTAAGATCTGGTGATCAGATTGTTATTTTGTACATGGTATCAGAGCGGAATCGAATCTACAACTTGTTCTTCTAAATCGATTGGCGATTTTGTTGAAATCTGAAATTAGGGTTTCGAAAAATTGGGGTTTCTACTTTTCTGTAATCGTCTTGTTGATTGGGTGGTATTCTTGTGGAATCGAAGGTGTTTCTGGATAGAATAGATTGCTAAATCTATTCGTGGTGTTCCTTGAAACCTTAATTGACAATTAGGGGTTGAATTCACTGCTGCTTCTTCTTTTCTTTTCTTGTGCAATTTCTTCAGGCTTCTTCAGTTACTTCTATCCCTTCTTTATCTATTGAATTGTACTAACTTGTTTTCTGTGTAGAAGAGACAAACTGTGCCCAACTCTTGATCCCAGTTCTTGAAACTGGTGAATACTGATCAAGCACAGTTGTGTATTAGGATTTTCATTATCTTTTCTTATAATTACTGTTTGTTTGTTATTTAATGGGTGATTCAGGGGGTACATAAGATAATCCTATTTCAAAATTGGATTTCAATGATCCATTATTTTTACATCTAAGTGATATAACTAGTACACCTATTATTACCTTTAAATTACTTGGAACTGAAAATTTTAGAGTCTGGAAATGTGCTATGACTCTTGCTTTAAAAACTAAAAATAAGTTTGGTTTTGTTGATGGTTCTGTTAAAAAGGATGCATCAAATGAAGTTTTGATTAAACAATGAGAAAGGTGTAATTCTGTTGTACTCTCATAGATTCTTGGTTCAATCTCAGAAGAACTTTATTTTGTAGTGACCCGAACTTTTCCATGTTTATATATATATTAAACGAAATTGTTATTTACATGATTAAGTGTTTCCAACATGTTAAGCAATCAAACTTATTAAGACTTGATTAATTGAAATAGGTTTCATATAGACAATTGACCACCCAAGTTGACCGGTGATTCACGAACGTTAAAACTTGTAAAAACTATATGATGACATATATATGGATATATATATAGTTAACATGATATTATGATAAGTAAACATATCATTAAGTATATTAACAATGAACTACATATGTAAAAGCAAGACTACTAACTTAATGATTTTGAAACGAGACATATATGTAACGATTATCGTTATAACGACATTTAATGTATATATATATATATATGTATTCATACACTTTTGAAAGACTTCAAGACACTTATCAAAATACTTCTACTTAACAAAAATGCTTACAATTACATCATCGTTCAGTTTCATCAACAAATTCTACTCGTATGCACCCGTATTCGTACTCGTACAATACACAGCTTTTAGATGTATGTACTATTGGTATATACATTCCAATGATCAGCTCTTAGCAGCCCATGTGAGTCACCTAACACATGTGGGAACCATCATTTGGCAACTAGCATGAAATATCTCATAAAATTACAAAAATATGAGTAATCATTCATGACTTATTTACATGAAAACAAAATTACATATCTTTTATATCTAATCCATACACCAACGACCAAAAACACCTACAAACACTTTCATTCTTCAATTTTCTTCATCTAATTGATCTCTCTCAAGTTCTATCTTCAAGTTCTAAGTGTTCTTCATAAATTCTACAAGTTCTAGTTTCATAAAATCAAGAATACTTCCAAGTTTGCTAGCTTACTTCCAATCTTGTAGAGTGATCATCCAACCTCAAGAAATCTTTATTATTTATAGTAATATATCTTTCTAATACAAGGTAATACTCATATTCAAACTTTGATTTAATTTCTATAACTATAACAATCTTATTTCGAGTGGAAATCTTACTTGAACTTGTTTTCGTGTCATGATTCTGCTTCAAGAACTTTCAAGCCATCCAAGGATCCTTTGAAGCTAGATCCATTTTTCTCATTTCCAGTAACTTTATCCAGAAAACTTGAGGTAGTAATGATGTTCATAACATCATTCGATTCATACATATAAAGCTATCTTATTCGAAGGTTTAAACTTGTAATCACTAGAACATAGTTTAGTTAATTCTAAACTTGTTCGTAAACAAAAGTTAATCCTTCTAACTTGACTTTTAAAATCAACTAAACACATGTTCTATATCTATATGATATGCTAACTTAATGATTTAAAACCTGGAAACACGAAAAACACCGTAAAACCGGATTTACGCCGTCGTAGTAACACCGCGGGCTGTTTTCGGTTAGTTAGTTAAAAACTATGATAAACTTTGATTTAAAAGTTGTTCTTCTGGGAAAATGATTTTTCTTATGAACATGAAACTATATCCAAAAATCATGGTTAAACTCAAAGTGGAAGTATGTTTTTCAAAATGGTCATCAAGACGTCGTTCTTTCGACTGAAATGACTACCTCTTACAAAAATGACTTGTAACTTATATTTCCGACTATAAACCTATACTTTTTCTATTTAGATTCATAAAATAGAGTTTAATATGAAACCATAGCAATTTGATTCACTCAAAACGGATTTAAAACGAAGAAGTTATGGGTAAAACAAGATTGGATAATTTTTCTTGTTGTAGCTACGTGAAAATTGGTAACAAATCTATATTAATTATATCCTAGCTAACTTATATTGTATTATACATGTATTCTAATATATTATGTAATCTTGGGATACCATAGACACGTATGCAAATGTTTTGACATATCATATCGACCCATGTGTATATATTATTTGGAACAACCATAGACACTCTATATGCAGTAATGTGGGAGTTAGCTATACAGGGTTGAGGTTGATTCCAAAAATATATATACATTGAGTTGTGATCTAGCCTGAGACGTGTATACACTGAGTCGTGGATTGATTCAAGATAATATATATCAATTTTTTTTCTGTACATCTAACTTTGGACAACTAGTTGTAGGTTACTAACGAGGACAGCTGACTTAATGAACTTAAAACATCAAAATGTATTAAAAGTGTTGTAAATATATTTTGAACATACTTTGATATATATGTACATATTTGTTATAGGTTCGTGAATCGACCAGTGGCCAAGTCTTACTTCCCGACGAAGTAAAAATCTGTGAAAGTGAGTTATAGTCCCACTTTTAAAATCTAATATTTTTGGGATGAGAATACATGCAGGTTTTATAAATGATTTACAGAATAGACACAAGTACGTGAAACTACATTCTATGGTTGAATTATCGAAATCGAATATGCCCCTTTTTATTAAGTCTGGTAATCTAAGAATTAGGGAACAAACACCCTAATTGACGTGAATCCTAAAGATAGATCTATTGGACCTAACAAACCCCATCCAAAGTACCGGATGCTTTAGTACTTCGAAATTTGTATCATATCCGAATGGTGTCCCGGAATGATGGGGATATTCTTTTATATGCATCTTATTAATGTTGGTTACCAGGTGTTCACCATATGAATGATTTTTATCTCTATGTATGGGATGTATATTGAAATATGAAATCTTGTGGTCTATTGTTACGATTTGATATATATATATATATATATATATATATATATATATATATATATATATATATATATATATATATATATATATATATATATATATATATATATATATAGGTTAAACCTATAACTCACCAACATTTTTTGTTGACGTTTTAAGCATGTTTATTCTCAGGTGATTATTAAGAGCTTCCGCTGTCGCATACTTAAATAAGGACAAGATTTAGAGTCCATGCCTATATGATATTGTGTAAAAACTGCATTCAAGAAACTTATTTCGTTGTAACATATTTGTATTGTAAACCATTATGTAATAGTCGTGTGTAAACAGGATATTTTAGATTATCATTATTTGATAATCTACGTAAAGCTTTTTAAACCTTTATTGATGAAATAAAGGTTATGGTTTGTTTTAAAATGAATGCAGTCTTTGAAAAACGTCTCATATAGAGGTCAAAACCTCGCAACGAAATCAATTAATATGGAACGTTTTTAATCAATAAGAACGGGACATTTCAGTTGGTATCCGAGCGTTGGTCTTAGAGAACCAGAATTTTGCATTAGTGTGTCTTATCGAGTTTGTTAGGATGCAATAGTGAGTCTGGACTTCGACAGTGTTTACTTGAAAAATGATTGCTTAATAAATTTTGTTGGAAACTATATATTTTTAACATGTGAATATTATGTGATATATTAATTTCTTATCGCGTTTGATATTATGTGATAGATGTCTACCTCTAGAACAAGTTCCATTGACTCACCTAATAATAATGAAGAGTCAAATGTAAATTGGAATGATTCGTGGACTGATTCACAAGTTCCCGAAGAGGAACCGGAAGAAGAATCGAAACCGGAAGAAGAATCGGAACCGGAAGAAGAAATAGAACCAGTGGGGGAAATAATAAAATGGTTAAGTAGAAGAAAATCCTCAACCAACCGACCAAAGTTAATTATGGTCAATGGTGTTTCCGCCAAGGAAGCAAAGTATTGGGAGGATTACCAATTCTCCGATGAATCGGATCCCGACAAGGATTCCGATGATGTTATAGAAATTACCCCAACACAATTTAATAAGGCAAAAGAGAACAATAAGGGAAAGGGGATAAAAATAGAGAAATTTGATTCCAAACCCGATGAACTATATATGTATCGTCAACACCCGTATTTCTTAAGTTGTGATAATAACCCGGGAACCTCTAAACCACCAGGTTTTTCTAAACCAATGTGGAAAACGACGGCTCGTATTAGGGGAACATCATATATCCCTAGAAACATGGAAAAATGAACCAAAACCGAAGAAGAAGAAACGAGCAAGTCGGAATAAGATAGTTGTATTCGTGTGGTGTAATATATGTAATATAGTGTGCTTATGCTTTATGATATATGTAAAAATTGCTTGTATTAATAAGTATTTTTTTTATGAATCTAACTCTTGTCTATTTTACAGTATAAAAACACAAAATGGATAGACAACCCAATATTTTAAGAGACCTACCCGGAGACATGATTGATGAAATCTTGTCTAGAGTCGGTCAGAATTCGTCGGCACAACTATTTAAGGCGAGATCAGTTTGTAAGACTTCGAAGAACGTTCCAAGAATGCCTTGGTTTATAAAAGGCTTTCGTTCGAAAGATGGGGGATATCACATTGGGAAATCCATAAGTTACGATGTGTTTACTTTGACGCATATATTGCGGGGAACCCAAATGCTATTTTACGCAATGGGTTAAGAAATTATTTTGACTCAATATATCCGAATATAGGACTTCGTGATTTTGAAAAAGCGGCTAACATGCAACATAAAGAAGCATGTTATGCTTACGGGTTAGTAATGTTCGCTTCTCACCAAAGTGAGAACAAGAACATCGGGCTACAACTATTAAACAAAACGTTTTCACAAGTGACGGAGTCGGTAATTGGGGTAAGAAATGAGGTTTTTAGGTTATTACGAGACTGTTGGTCATTACGTAACCTTCATCCTTTTGACGACGTTATAACACATTGTCTTACTATCGATCACAACGGTTATGTTCCACAAAACCAAGGATGGGAAGTGGTATTAGTAAAACCAGAATGCATGACTTGTTTCTGGACGTATGAATTACGTGTCTTTATTGCCTTTGCTGAACGCCTTATTTATTAACTAGAATTATCTTCGCAACTACTTTGTATCAAAGTTTTATGTGCTATATTTCATGCTATATGTAAAATAGCGGTATTGTAAGTTTGCAAGTTATTGTATAAAGGCTTGAATATGATATATATATATATATATTTTTTTTGTGTGATTAGTTTTTCATATAGAATTGTAGTAGTTGAAATAGTATGTTAGCTACTAAGTATGAACTTAACGGGTAGGTACTACCCGAATTAAAGGGTATAAAACGCTAATATGAAGAAAGAGCTTTTATAAATAAGTTCATATTACGCTACGAAATACTATTGACTACTCTTGATATTCTATATGATTAACTCGTTTATTTTGACTATTTTGAAGGAAATGGCACCGACTACTCGACACACCTTGAATATGAGCGAAGAGGAATTTCGTGCCTTTCTTGCTTCAAACATAGCCGCAGTACAGGCTGCGCTACATACCAACAATAACCTTGGATCTAGCAGTACAGGAAATCGTGTAAGATGCACCTACAAAGAATTCACTGCCTGCAAACCTTTGGAATTTGATGGAACCGAAGGACCGATCGGATTGAAACGGTGGACCGAGAAGGTCGAATCGGTGTTTGCCATAAGTAAGTGTACTGAAGAGGACAAAGTGAAGTACGCTACGCATACCTTCACAGGTTCTGCGTTAACATGGTGGAATACCTATCTAGAGCAAGTGGGACAAGATGATGCTTACGCACTACCGTGGTCAGCATTCAAGCACTTGATGAACGAGAAGTACCGTCCCAGAACTGAGGTCAATAAGCTCAAGACAGAACTTAGAGGGTTACGAACCCAAGGATTTGATATTACCACGTACGAAAGACAATTCACAGAATTATGCCTATTGTGTCCGGGAGCGTTCGAAGATGAGGAAGAGAAGATCGACGCGTTTGTGAAAGGATTACCGAAAAGAATCCAAGAAGATATAAGTTCACACGAGCCCGCCTCCATACAACAGGCATGTAGAATAGCTCACAAACTAGTGAACTAGATTGAAGAAAGAATTAAAGAACAGACTGCTGAAGAGGCCAATGTGAAGCAAGTCAAAAGAAAGTGGGAGGAAAACGGTGATAAGAATCACCAATACAACAACAACAGCAATTACAACAATAATCGCAACAACTATCCCAAAAATCGCAACATCAATCGCAACTGCAACAAACGGCCCAACAACAACAACAACAACAGCAACTACAACAATCATCCCAACAACAATAATAACCGCAACAACAACAACAATCAGAAGCAGCTATGCCAAAGGTGTGAAAAGTATCACTCGGGATTCTGCACCAAATTTTGCAACAAGTGTAAAAGAAATGGTCATAGTGCGACGAAGTGTGAGGTCTATGGACCAGGGGTTAACAGAACGAAAGGAACAAATGGTGTCGGAACGAGTAATGGTGGAGCAAGTAGTGTCGGAGCAAGTTATGCCAATGTAGTTTGTTATAAATGTGGAAAACCGGGCCACATTATTAGAAATTGCCCGAACCAGGAGAACACAAATGGACAAGGCCGCGGAAGAGTTTTCAATATTAATGCGACAGAGGCACAGGAAGACCCGGAGCTTGTTACGGGTACGTTTCTTATTGACAATAAATCTGCTTACGTTTTATTTGATTTGGGTGCGGATAGAAGCTATATGAGTAGAGATTTTTGTGCTAAATTAAGTTGTCCATTGACGCCTTTGGATAGTAAATTTTTACTCGAATTAGCAAATGGTAAATTAATTTCAGCAGATAATATATGTCGGAATCGAGAAATTAAACTGGTTAGCGAAACATTTAAGATTGACTTGATACCAGTAGAGTTAGGGAGTTTTGATGTGATAATCGGTATGGACTGGTTGAAAGAAGTGAAAGCAGAGATCGTTTGTTACAAAAATGCAATTCGCATTATACGAGAAAAAGGAAAACCCTTAATGGTGTACGGATAAAAGGGCAACACGAAGCTACATCTTATTAGTAATTTGAAGGCACAAAAACTAATAAGAAAAGGTTGCTATGCTGTTCTAGCACACGTCGAGAAAGTATAAACTGAAGAAAAGAGCATCAATGATGTTCCCGTCGCAAAAGAATTTCCCGATGTATTTCCGAAAGAATTACCGGGATTACCCCCACATCGATCCGTTGAATTTCAAATAGATCTTATACCAGGAGCTGCACCAATAGCTCGTGCTCCTTACAGACTCGCACCCAGCGAGATGAAAGAACTGCAAAGCCAATTACAAGAACTTTTAGAGCGTGGTTTCATTCGACCAAGCACATCACCGTGGGGAGCTCCTGTTTTGTTTGTCAAGAAGAAAGATGGTACATTCAGGTTGTGTATCGACTACCGAGAGTTGAACAAACTTACCATCAAGAACCGCTACCCACTACCGAGAATCGACGACTTATTTGATCAACTACAAGGCTCGTCTGTTTATTCAAAGATTGACTTACGTTCCGAGTATCATCAAATGCGGGTGAAAGAAAATGATATTCCAAAGACTGCTTTCAGAACACGTTATGGTCATTACGATTTTATGGTCATGCCGTTTGGTTTAACTAATGCACCAGCTGTGTTCATGGACCTTATGAACCGAGTGTGTGGACTACACTTTGACAAGTTTGTCATTGTTTTCATTGATGACATACTTATTTACTCAAAGAATGACCAAGAACACGGTGAACATTTGAGAAAGGTGTTAGAAGTATTGAGGAAGGAAAAATTGTACACTAAGTTTTCAAAGTGTGCATTTTGGTTGGAAGAAGTTCAATTCCTCGGTCACATAGTGAACAAAGAAGGTATTAAGGTGGATCCGGCAAAGATAGAAACTATTGAAAACTGGGAAACCCCGAAAACTCCGAAACACATACGCCAGTTTTTAGGACTAGCTGGTTACTACAGAAGGTTCATCCAAGACTTTTCCAGAATAGCAAAACCCTTGACTGCATTAACGCATAAAGGGAAGAAATTTGAATGGAAGGATGAACAAAAGAAAGCGTTTCAGTTATTGAAGAAAAAGCTAACTACGGCACCTATATTGTCATTGCCTGAAGGGAATGATGATTTTGTGATTTATTGTGATGCATCAAAGCAAGGTCTCGATTGTGTATTAATGTAACGAATGAAGGTGATTGCTTATGCGTCTAGATAATTGAAGATTCACGAACAAAATTATACGACACATGATTTGGAATTAGGCGCGGTTGTTTTTGCATTAAAGACTTAGAGGCACTACTTATATGGGGTCAAAAGTATTATATATACCGACCACAAAAGTCTTCAACACATATTTAATCAGAAACAACTGAATATGAGGCAGCGTAGGTGGATTGAATTGTTGAATGATTACGACTTTGAGATTCATTACCACCCGGAGAAGGTAAATGTGGTAGCCGACGCCTTGAGCAGGAAGGACAGAGAACCCATTCGAGTAAAATCTATGAATATAATGATTCACAATAACCTTACTACTCAAATAAAGGAGGCGCAACAAGGAGTTTTAAAAGAGGGAAATTTAAAGGATGAAATATCCAAAGGATCGGAGAAGCATCTTAATATTCGGGAAGACGGAACCCGGTATAGGGCTGAAAGAATTTGGGTACCAAAATTTGGAGATATGAGAGAAATGGTACTTAGAGAAGCTCATAAAACCAGATACTCAATACATCCTGGAACGGGGAAGATGTATAAGGATCTTAAGAAACATTTTTGGTGGCCAGGTATGAAAGCCGATATTGCTAAATATGTAGGAGAATGTTTGACGTGTTCTAAGGTCAAAGTTGAAAATCAGAAACCATCAGGTCTACTACAACAACTTGAAATCCCGGAATGGAAATGGGAAAACATTACCATGGATTTCATTACTAAATTGCCAAGGACTGCAAGTGGTTATGATACTATTTGGGTAATAGTTGATCGTCTCACCAAGTCAGCACACTTCCTGCCAATAAGAGAAGATGAAAAGATGAAGAAGTTAGCACGACTGTATTTGAAGGAAGTCGTCTCCAGACATGGAATACCAATCTCTATTATCTCTGATAGGGATGGCAGATTTATTTCAAGATTCTGGCAGACATTACAGCAAGCATTAGGAACTCGTCTAGACATGAGTACTGCCTATCATCCACAAACTGATGGGCAGAGTGAAAGGATGATACAAACGCTTGAAGACATGCTACGAGCATGTGTTATTGATTTCGGAAACAGTTGGGATCGACATCTACCGTTAGCAGAATTTTCCTACAACAACAGCTACCATTCAAGCATTGAGATGGCACCGTTTGAAGCACTTTATGGTAGAAAGTGCAGGTCTCCGATTTGTTGGAGTGAAGTGGGGGATAGACAGATTACGGGTCCGGAGATAATACAAGAAACTACCGAGAAGATCATCCAAATTCAACAACGGTTGAAAACCGCCCAAAGTCGACAAAAGAGCTACGCTGACATTAAAAGAAAAGATATAGAATTTGAAATTGGAGAAATGGTCATGCTTAAAGTTGCACCTTGGAAAGGCGTTGTTCGATTTTGTAAACGAGGGAAATTAAATCCAAGGTATATCGGACCATTCAAGATTATTGATCGTGTCGGACCAGTAGCTTACCGACTTGAGTTACCTCAACAACTTGCGAATGTACATAACACTTTTCACGTCTCGAATTTGAAGAAATATTTTGCTAAAGAAGATCTCACTATTCCGTTGGACGAAATCCAAATCAATGAAAAACTTCAATTCATTGAAAAACCGTCGAAATAATGGATCGTGAGTTTAAGAGACTTAAACAAAACAAGATACCGATTGTTAAGGTTCGATGGAATGCTCGTAGAGGACCCGAGTTCACCTGGGAGCGTGAAGATCAGATGAAGAAGAAATACCCGCATTTATTTCCCGAAGATACGTCAACACCTCCAACTGCTTAAAATTTCGGGACGAAATTTATTTAACGGGTAGGTACTGTAGTGACCCGAACTTTTCCATGTTTATATATATATTAAATGAAATTGTTATTTACATGATTAAGTATTTCTAACATGTTAAGCAATCAAAATTGTTAAGACTTGATTAATTGAAATAGGTTTCATATAGACAATTGACCACCCAAGTTGACTGGTGATTCACGAACGTTAAAACTTGTAAAAACTATATGATGACATATATATGGATATATATATATATATATATATATATATATATATATATATATATATATATATATATATATATATATATATATATATATAGTTAACATGATATTATGATAAGTAAACATATCATTAAGTATATTAACAATGAACTACATATGTAAAAGCAAGACTACTAATTGATTTTGAAACGAGACATATATGTAACGATTATCGTTATAACGACATTTAATGTATATATATCATATTAAGAGATATTCATACATCATATTATCATGATAATATAATAATTTAAAATCTCATTTGATATTATAAATATTGGGTTAACAACATTTAACAAGATCGTTAACCTAAAGGTTTCAAAACAACACTTACATGTAACGACTAACGATGACTTAATGACTCAGTTAAAATGTATATACATGTAGTGTTTTAATATGTATTCATACACTTTTGAAAGACTTCAAGACACTTATCAAAATACTTCTACTTAACAAAAATGCTTACAATTACATCATCGTTCAGTTTCATCAACAAATTCTACTCGTATGCACCCGTATTCGTACTCGTACAATACACAGCTTTTAGATGTATGTACTATTGGTATATACATTCCAATGATCAGCTCTTAGCAGCCCATGTGAGTCACCTAACACATGTGGGAACCATCATTTGGCAACTAGCATGAAATATCTCATAAAATTACAAAAATATGAGTAATCATTCATGACTTATTTACATGAAAACAAAATTACATATCCTTTATATCTAATCCATACACCAACGACCAAAAACACCTACAAACACTTTCATTCTTCAATTTTCTTCATCTAATTGATCTCTCTCAAGTTCTATCTTCAAGTTCTAAGTGTTCTTCATAAATTCTACAAGTTCTAGTTTCATAAAATCAAGAATACTTCCAAGTTTGCTAGCTTACTTCCAATCTTGTAGAGTGATCATCCAACCTCAAGAAATCTTTATTATTTATAGTAATATATCTTTCTAATACAAGGTAATACTCATATTCAAACTTTGATTCAATTTCTATAACTATAACAATCTTATTTCGAGTGAAAATCTTACTTGAACTTGTTTTCGTGTCATGATTCTGCTTCAAGAACTTTCAAGCCATCCAAGGATCCTTTGAAGCTAGATCCATTTTTTTCATTTCCAGTAGCTTTATCCAGAAAACTTGAGGTAGTAATGATGTTCATAACATCATTCGATTCATACAATAAAGCTATCTTATTCGAAGGTTTAAACTTGTAATCACTAGAACATAGTTTAGTTAATTCTAAACTTGTTCGCAAACAAAAGTTAATCCTTCTAACTTGACTTTTAAAATCAACTAAACACATGTTCTATATCTATATGATATGCTAACTTAATGATTTAAAACCTGGAAACACGAAAAACAACGTAAAACCGGATTTACGCCGTCGTAGTAACACCGCGGGCTGTTTTGGGTTAGTTAGTTAAAAACTATGATAAACTTTGATTTAAAAGTTGTTCTTCTGGGAAAATGATTTTTCTTATGAACATGAAACTATAACCAAAAATCATGGTTAAACTCAAAGTGGAAGTATGTTTTTCAAAATGGTCATCAAGATGTCGTTCTTTCGACTGAAATGACTACCTCTTACAAAAATGACTTTTAACTTATATTTCCGACTATAAACCTATACTTTTTCTATTTAGATTCATAAAATAGAGTTTAATACGAAACCATAACAATTTGATTCACTCAAAACGGATTTAAAACGAAGAAGTTATGGGTAAAACAAGATTGGATAATTTTTCTTGTTGTAGCTACGTGAAAATTGGTAACAAATCTATATTAATTATATCCTAGCTAACTTATATTGTATTATACATGTATTCTAATATATTATGTAATCTTGGGATACCATAGACACGTATGCAAATGTTTTGACATATCATATCGACCCATGTGTATATATTATTTGGAACAACCATAGACACTCTATATGCAGTAATGTGGGAGTTAGCTATACAGGGTTGAGGTTGATTCTAAAAATATATATACATTGAGTTGTGATCTAGCCTGAGACGTGTATACACTGAGTCGTGGATTGATTCAAGATAATATATATCAATTTTTTTTCTGTACATCTAACTTTGGACAACTAGTTGTAGGTTACTAACGAGGACAGCTGACTTAATGAACTTAAAACATCAAAATGTATTAAAAGTGTTGTAAATATATTTTGAACATACTTTGATATATATGTACATATTTGTTATAGGTTCGTGAATCGACCAGTGGCCAAGTCTTACTTCCCGACGAAGTAAAAATCTGTGAAAGTGAGTTATAGTCCCACTTTTAAAATCTAATATTTTTGGGATGAGTTTACATGCAGGTTTTATAAATGATTTACAGAATAGACACAAGTACATGAAGCTACATTCTATGGTTGAATTATCGAAATCGAATATGCCCCTTTTTATTAAGTCTGGTAATCTAAGAATCAGGGAACAGACACCCTAATTGACGCGAATCCTAAAGATAGATCTATTGGGCATAACAAACCCCATCCAAAGTACCGGATGCTTTAGTACTTCGAAATTTATATCATATCCGAAGGGTGTCCCGGAATGATGGGGATATTCTTATATATGCATCTTGTTAATGTCGGTTACCAGGTGTTTACCATATGAATGATTTTTATCTCTATGTATGGGATGTATATTGAAATATGAAATCTTGTGGTCTATTGTTACGATTTGATATATATAGGTTAAACCTATAACTCACCAACATTTTTTGTTGACGTTTTAAGCATGTTTATTCTCAGGTGATTATTAAGAGCTTCCGCTGTCGCATACTTAAATAAGGACAAGATTTGGAGTCCATGCCTGTATGATATTGTGTAAAAACTGCATTCAAGAAACTTATTTCGTTGTAACATATTTGTATTGTAAACCATTATGTAATAGTCGTGTGTAAACAGGATATTTTAGATTATCATTATTTGATAATCTACGTAAAGCTTTTTAAACCTTTATTGATAAAATAAAGGTTATGGTTTGTTTTAAAATGAATGCAGTCTTTGAAAAACATCTCATATAGAGGTCAAAACCTCGCAACGAAATCAATTAATATGGAACGTTTTTAATCAATAAGAACGGGACATTTCATATTTGGGTCAAATTTTTTCAACAGTTGCTTCTGAGATTTAGCTTGAGTTAAAAGAGACTTATGATAGGGTTAATGGGGCTATTGTTTTTTAATCTTCATCAGAAAATTAACTCATTAGCACAAAATGGGAGTTCACTGTCTGAATATTATCATACACTTAATTTACTCTGGAAATAATTTGATGCAATGGTTGAAATACCTGATAATTCAGATGAATTAAAAGCACACCATCAAATGATTAAACTTATGCAGTTTTTAATGGGTTTGGATGATTCCTATCATTCATTAAGAAGTAATATTTTAACCACTGAACCATTACCCTCTGTTAAAATAGCATATTCTCTTATATCTAGAGAAGAATCTCTCAGAATTACATCTCAAAACACCTCCAAGAAGCCTCATGCTTCTTCTTTCAATTCTAAAATGGTGGCAAATCAATCTAATGTTCAAAACAATACTATTAAAGGTAGGGGTCCAAATCCAAACCTAAAATGTTCTAAATGTCAAAAGATTGGACACACAATTGATAGGTGTTATGAAGTGGTTGGTTATCCACCTAATTATAGAGGAAAAATGATTAATAATAAAATTAATCATAACTATACACCATCTTGGAATAATAATAATAATAACAATAATAAAAAATGTTCTAGTAATTCTGCAGCTGCAGAAACTTCTTCTCAAGGCAATATGCCATTCTCTGATGAACAACTTTCTGTACTTATGTCTCTCCTCAATTCAAGGAGTTATTCAAATGATCCTAAAGCCAATATGGCAGATTTTGAAAATAATCAAGGTGCTTCTTCTCAAGATCCCTATGATGATAATCTTTCTGATCATGGTGAAGGTAGTGACACATCTATATTGAGAGGTCAAGAATATGAGCATATCAGTTCTTGTGAATCCTCTGGTACTGATCACACCATTAATGATAATCAAGATCAAACTGGTCCAGATCATGGTACTCATATAGGTGATGACACAGCAACACCAATGATGGACCCTTATGATAATAATCCAAGTACTTCTACTCAAAGTACTAATAATGAACATACTGAGGGAAATGGTGTTCAAGTTCCACTTGACACTAACTTGAGAAGGTCACTAGAGAATCTCATTTACCAAAACACTTGGGTGATTATCATTTAACTAGCAAAGTTAAATATGGTATTGAAAGGTATCTTAATTGTGCAAAATTAAGTAATAAAAACCTTGCTTTTGCTGTTTCTTTAAATAAAAACATTGAACCCAAATCCTATCATGAAGCTTGTGTCAATCACGTCTGGAATGATGCAATGAATGCTGAAATGGAAGCTTTGCATAGAAATCAAACATGAATTTTAACTGATCTTCCTCCTAATAGAAAGCCTATAGGCTAAAAATGGATTTATAGAATTAAATACAAATCTAATGGAGAGATAGAGAGATATAAAGCTAGATTAGTAGCTAAAGAATTTAGTCAAACTGAAGGTGTTGACTATGATGAGACTTTCTCACCTGTTGTGAAGACGGTCACTGTTAGATGTGTACTTACACTTGCTGTTAACAATGGGTGGTTATTATATCAATTAGATATTAATAATGCCTTTCTTTATGGTGATCTTGATGAAGAGGTTTATATGTCTTTACCTCCTGGGTATTTTGACAAAAATGACAAAAGGGTTTGCAAATTAACTAAGTCTTTATATGGGTTAAAGCAGGCCCCCAGAAAGTGGAATGAAAAGCTTTCAAATTGTTTAAGTGAAAATGGTTTTGTTCAGTCTAAGTCTGATACTTCTATGTATATTAAAACTAAAGATGACATCTTTGTTGTGTTGTTAGTATATGTAGATGATATTGTGTTAACTGGTAACAATATAAAAGAAATCAAATATGTTAAAGCTTTCTTAAGCTCTAAATTTATGATTAAAGACTTAGGCTTACTGAAATATTTTCTTGGAATTGAAGTCACTAATACTGATGAAGGTTTGAATCTATTTCAAAGAAAATATTATCTTGAGTTAATTAATGAGTTTGGTTTGTTGGCTGCAAAACCTATTAACACTCATATTGATGTTAATGTGTCATCTTATAAAGGGGAAAATGAAGATATCATTAAAAACATATCTGTTTATCAAAAATTAGTTGGTAAATTAATCTATATAACTGTGACAAGGCCTGATATTAGTTATGTTGTTCATGTGTTAAGTCAATTTATGCATGCTCCTACTGTTTCACATTTAAAATTAGCTTTTAGGGTGTTGAAGTACTTGAAAGGCTGCCCAGGTAAGGGTATTTCTATCAACAAAGGTATGAAAAACTTTGATATTACTGCATTTGTTGACTCAGATTGGGGCAAAAACTTATTGGCTAGACAATCAATTACTGGCTTTTGTATTTTTCTGGGAGATTCTTTAATCTCTTGGAAAAGCAAAAGACAAACAACTGTTTCAAGGTCCTCTGCAGAAGCAGAGTATAGAGCAATGGGTGCAGCCACTTGTGAATTAATCTGGATTTTAAAGCTTCTAACAGAACTGAAACTTAAAAATTTAATTCCAATGAAAATGCTTTGTGATAATTCTCCTGCAATACAAATTGCAGCAAATCCTGTTTTACATGAGAGAACTAAACATTTTGATATTGATTGTCATTATGTTAGAGAAAAAGCTTCAAGTGGTGTTATTAAAATTGAAAAAAATTGACTCTAACCTAAATATTGCAGACTTGTTTACAAAGGGTTTAACTTTTACTCAACATAATCTTTTTTGTAATAATCTTAATTTGAAATATGTATTTACAAATTAGATTGAGGGGGAGTGTTGAAAGACATGTTTATTTTTTCAATCTCATTTGTAACTTAGTTTGGTTTGTGCTGATTTGTAGATAAAAGTGTTGAATTGTTTTGTGTTGATATTGGACTTAAAGCTTGGGCTTCTATTTTTGGATTAAAGCTTATTGGGTTGAAGGATATTTGGGCTTAAAGCTATGGTGTATCAAGGATAAAGCCCAAGATTGGTGCTCAAGTAATTCAAGAAGTATAAAATGCCCTATCAAGAGCAGATGCATTCATTCAGTCATATTTTACATTCAAAACACACACACATACATCTTCTGTTCGTGATCTTTCAATTAGGGTTTTCATATTATCTTTGTATTGTGAAGATTCAATCATCTTGAATCTATTCTGCTATCAATCTATTCTTTCTTGTGTGTAATCTCTACAATTGTTCAACATAATTTGAACAATTGATTATTGTGTATTCGACTGATTAATAGTTTAATATAATTTGTTGGAGTTTTTGTTCTAAGATCTAGTGATCAGATTGTTATTTTGTACAATTTACAACACCTTGCACAACCATTAACTGCATGAACACAACATCCATGACAGCAACCACCACCGCCGAAGGGGGCAGCTGCCCTTATTCTTTTTCTCATGAAGTCCTTCTGCATCTTCACAATATCAATGTTAATATTAATAATTAATACAGCAATTAATATAATGTAACAAACTCAAAAAATTTAGGTACAAAGATAGAAAAAGCTCAATTTATTAGTCAACCGTACCACTTCCATGTCCTCCACCGTCGTAGGCTCCTACCTTATTCTCGTCCTCAGGTCCTTTTTAATCTTCACAAAGTATAACAAATTAATATCATAACCGTTTCATGTTAATGTTGATTAATTATGAGCTAAATATCGACCTAATAATATAGTTATAACATGTGTAACGAACTCAATAATTTGTAAGAAGATAGAAAAGATGTACACCCTACTACGTTCACCACTTAATTTTACTTGGTGTTATATACTATAATTAGATAGATTAGATTAGAAATGGTTCATAGAAACTTATAACTAAGTAACTAATTAACTTTGAGCTGTTGTATGTTGCAGGGATGACCTGACAGCCAAAGTATAGGAAACAAGCAAAATAAGAAGTGCAAAAAGCATGCACGAGTTGATCTTCAATTAAGTACGTAAGTTTTAGCGAGCAACAGTATAGTAGTATACGCGTATTTTACTACGTATGTTTGTATATGATATGAAGTTGTATGCATTTTGCTTGCTATTTATAGTGTAATAAGTTGACACACATTTTAAAAAATAATATTATCTTCTGGTCAAGCCAAGTGACTGTGCATATGAGTTTTTAGGTGTATCGACTGAAGTTGTGACAAGTGTCATGGTGAGGGACACATGGGTATTAAATAAGGGTGATGATATGTACATAATTTTTTTTTTTGTTATGTACACGATTAACATGTTTTACAGTATTATATTAACATTTTAGTTGTGTACATAATAAAAAAAAAAGTTGTGTACATATTATTACTCCCTATTAAATATAAGTTGTTGATCAAACTTGGAAGTTGCTTAAATCTAAGAATAATATTAATCTTGTCTTTTCTCAGTCTATTTTTGGGCCTAAAAGTAAAAATGTGACAATGTCAGTTTTTAACTCTTACTCCCTCCTTTTCATATATATCTGCTTTTTTTTATATGTTACAAATTAATCGTTTACTTTCATAAATAAAAAATAATAATATTATAAAATTCATTTGTGTCCTTACTTTATGCATGTAAGACAAAATAATAGGTAAAAAGTTAGGGCAAAACTGAAAAGCTAACAAAAAAGTACATGTCTCGCCATGTACTTTTTCTTAAACTATGTAATTTTTGTTTGGAGAAAATAGATTTGAGACGGAGTTGGTATCTATCTATATCTAACTAAATAGTGACTCCTTGAGTCATAATTATACACAATAAATACTCAAAAAATTATAAGTATTTGGTTATTATATGTATGGTTTTTATGAATAATAATAAAAAGTAAAAAAATAACTACACATTAAGTATTTAATAATGGTAAAAAGTTAAAAAAATATATCTACATAATGTGAATTACTATATATTAATAAAGTTATGTCTTAAATAATTCTAATATTAATAAAGTTATGTCTTAAATAATAGCAATAACTAAAATTGTTTCATTTTCCTTAAAGTAAATGCCTCATTCTCTCCAATCCTTTCATTTTCCTTAAATTGTTACTTTTTTCCTTATAAATACTCACTTTTCATTTTCATATTACTCACATTTTGCAAATGTAATTCATCATCATCATTTTTGTAAGTTGTTTTGCTTTTTTTTTTATGTAAGTAACTACACAATAAGTATTTAATATTAGTAAAAAGTAAAAAAAAAATCTACATAACGTGAATTACTATTACTATATATATATATATATATATATATATATATATATATATATATATATATATATTAATAAAGTTATGTCTTAAATAAGATTAATATTAAAGTTATGTCTTAAATAAGATTAATATTAATAAAGTTATGTCTTAAATAATAGCAATAACTAAAAAAGTTTCATTTTCCTTAAATTAAATGCCTCATTCTCTCTAATCCTTTCATTTTCCTTGAATTGTTAGTTTTTTCCTTATATATACTCACTTTTCATCTTCATATTACTCACATTTTGCAAATGTAATTCATCATCATCATTTTTGTAAGTTGCTTTGCTCTTTTTATGTTGATTTCATCAAGCACATAATATCGAATGTATATTGCAATATCACTTCATTATGATGTTATTGTTGTTCATATAATATTTTTCTTTCAATTTTTGTAATTGTTTATCTTCTATATGTAAATCATCATCATCATTTTTTTGTAATTCGCTATTTTTGTAAGCCGCTTTGCTCTTTTTATGTTGATTTTATCAATCACATAACATCGAATTTATATTGTAATATCACTTCATTATAATGTTATTGTTGTTCATATAATGTTTTTCTTTAAATTTTGTAATTGTTTATCTTCTATGATAATTCTTTAGAGTTCATTTATAGATGTATAATTTTTTGTACAATTCATTTTATAGCTAAGTAAATGGTATGTTTTCTTACATTTCATTGTAATATTGTCAACATTTGTATTTTAGTTAAGTAGATAATATATTAAAAGTCAAGTAACAATCGTGTGTGTGTGTATAATATATATATATATATATATATATATATATATATATATATATATATATATATATATATATATATATATATATATATATATAATTATATTATATTAAATATGATAATAAGAACCATATTATTATTGTTGATATTATTTATTATAAAAAAGAAATAATTTTGATTTAGTGTAATTGTGATTAGTTATCATATACGAAATGATAAATGATAATGTAGTAAAGTTGTAATAAAATAAAAAGATCATAATTGTATGTTGTAAAATGATTAAATCTAATTTTTTTACATGTTTATGGTTTGCATGTTTACAAGAGCGTCCACAATTTTTATCATCGAATGATATGTTATACATGTCACTTATTAAGTTTACACTAGGGAAGTAATAAAATTGTTGTAAATAATTTTCTACAATTTGATTGACTATAGATCAATAAAATTTTAGTTTGTTAAAAAATAATGTTTCACTCTTATGCCATCTACATGTTTGTTTTGCTCATCTTTAATCTCCTTTTGACACGTTTCGCTATCTTGTTATAATCCGTAAATGTTAATGTTCTTCACATATTATGAAATCCTACTACAAGTGTTTTGCATGTTTTCGAGTGTTTCCTTTTTGTATATTATAAACTATGAATTGCTTTATGTTGTTAGAAATAATAATTTTACAAATAATTATTGTAGTATTCTCGAATTTATGAGTGTTTCGTGACTTATCTGTAGTTTTTATTTTGCATGAATTAAGGATGTTCATAGTTAACGATCTCACTTTAATGATGGCTCTTCAATTACTTGCTTAATCTTCATAGTAAATAGAGTGCGAAAAAATTTAAATAGTCTAAAAATAAGTGAACTAACTAATTTGATGTCTCTCTCAAAAAGAGCTGGGCAATTGAAAAGGTAAAATAGAATTAAAATTAGTCCAAAAATAAATGAATCAATTAAATTAAAGAGTTAAAATAAAATTTTATAAACTTAATGCATGAAGATGAAATTATATACATTGAATTCATAAGTTAGTTTTGGATAAATATCTACGATAAATATATGATCGGGTTTTAATGCACATCATCATAATTATAAACAGAAAAAACTATATATGACAATCATTTAAAAGAAACGTATGAAATTTCAATAAAAGCTATTAATATTATCATTTATATTAAGAAACTCATAAGTTTTCCTCATCAATAACTCCTTATAGCGGTTAATCAACTACTATATATATATATATATATATATATATATATATATATATATATATATATATATATATATATATATATATATATATATATATAATTTGAGTACAATAATCATAAATATGATTTGTTAAATATGACTCCAATTAAATTAGATTACATAAATAGAATTAAATAATATATAGTTTAACATTTAATACTATTTATTTATTATTTAGTTAATCCATAATATTAAATATGGTGTATTAAATAGAATTTCTATTAAATTAGATTAAATAAATGAAATAAAATAAAATTATATATATATATATATATATATATATATATATATATATATATATATATATATATATATATATATATATATATATATATATATATATATATAATTTGAGTACAATAATCATAAATATGATTTGTTAAATATGACTCCAATTAAATTAGATTACATAAATAGAATTAAATAATATATAATTTAACATTTAATACTATTTATTTATTATTTAGTTAATCCATAATATTAAATATGGTGTATTAAATAGAATTTCTATTAAATTAGATTAAATAAATGAAATAATATATATATATATATATATATATATATATATATATATATATTAAAAAATTGAATATAAGATTGAATATTATTTTTATGAAGCGGATTAAATCAATGTTAGTAACTTACATATAATATATATTTATTATTATTTATTTAATATCAATTAAATGGTAAATAAATAAATAAATAATAGTAAAATAAATAATAAATAAATCGAAAATCAAAAATAAACAATAAATATACGAACCTTTTATCTTCTTACTGAAATAACTTTTTTTTTTCTAGCCTATAAATATGTATGTTATGACATCATGTGTAACAAGTATTACCATATCCATCTAATGTAAAGAACTATTTGTTTCATATAATCCTTATTTTATATTTTATATGCATAATACACAGTTTTTGTTGTAATTGCATACAAGAAATTTGATGACATCAGCTAAAGCCTTTCATATCACGCCGGTTGGTAAACCTGCAGCAACCTATCTCACTTTCAAGTGTCATACACAAACTATAAACATATTCGTGCAACGCACGGGCATTGCAACTAGTTAATTTATATAGTTGTGTTAACATTATATCCTAATTTGCAATCTTATCCTTATTTCTATCATTGCCCTTATTTTGTAGTTTGGTGTCCTTATTGGAATAAAGATGTATCTTGGTGTTGTGTTGGTATTATCTAAAGTTTAAGGGGCTAAAGTGTATTTCTGGATATGAGCTGGCTTATGATCGATGTCTGCTAGGGTTTCACTATTCTATATAAAAGGGAACGCTCCTCTCTTGCTTCAATACGACCGATCTTCTTCAATCATTCTGATCTTGTTATCTTGTTCAGTCTGTTAGTGATTAAGTGCTTCAAGCACAAGTGTTTATCTTGTTGATATTCACTAATTTTGTTTGTTCTTATTTTTCACTTGTCTTGTTTATCATCATTCGGTTATCTGTGTAATCTTGATTTGGATTTGGAGTGTTAATCAATAAAATCCATATTGTGGTGTTTGATTTCACATAATTGTTCATGGTATCAGAGCTGATTGGTAATGATTCGTGATTCGATTCGAGCAAAGTGATCTGTGGTTGGATCGCTTCTTTCAGTTTCTAAATCCCTGTTCGTTTCTATTGGGTTCGTTGGTGGATCTATGGTGACTGTTCTTCTGCTCTGAAGGCGTTTTTTTTTAAAAACCCCAAATCTTCAACAAGATTAGGGTTTTCTGGTTTGGGCTTGTCTGATCCAAGTCTTCCGCTGAATCTGCTCCGTGTCTCCTATCTTCAAAGGGGAGTCTCGCTTTTATTCATGTTTGTTTATTACCCTAGACTGAATCCTCTGTACCCAACTCTTGATCTGGATCCTTGAGATCCATGAATACCTGATCAAGCACAGAGTTGATTCTTGACCACTACTGTGTGCTTTTCTGCTGTTCTTGTTTAGTTCTGTTCATTACTTGTTCTGTTTATGTCTGCTTTGTTTCCTGCTTTTGTTGTCTCTTTGTGTTGTTTAAATGGCTGGTGATGAAACTGAAAGTAGTGGAACCACGATCACTCAAGTGAGTAACCTTGATTTTGGTAATCCACTTTACTTGCATAGTAGTGACACTAGTATTAATGCTCTCATTTCCTTGAAATTAAAAGGAACTGAAAACTATAATGTCTGGAGTAGAGCTATGTTGTTAGCTCTGCAAACAAAAAATAAAACTGGATTTATTGATGGAACTGTTATTAAAAGTACTACTGATGATGTTCTTGCTTTACAATGGGAAAGATGTAATTCTGTAGTTCTCTCTTGGATTCTTAACTCTATTAGTGAAGAATTATTTTCTGGTCAAGTTTTCTCTAAATATGCTAAAACTGTGTGGGATGAGTTAAAAGAAACATATGATAAGATAGATGGGTCAATTACTTTCAATTTGCACAAAAAGATTAATACAATCTCTCAAAATGGTGACTCTTTATCTGATTACTATCATAAATTAAATTCCTCGTGGAAACAGTTTGATGCTCTTGTTAAGTTACCTTCTTGTGGGTGTGACAACACTGAATTTAAAAGTCATAATGATCTAATTTAACTTATGCAATTTTTAATGGGTTTGGATGAGTGTTATCATGCTGTTAGAAGCAATATTTTGACCAGAGAAACTCTTCCCTCTGTCCAAACTGCTTTTTCTATTGTGTCAAGAGAAGAATCTCCTGCTACTTCATCTGGTAGTGCTCTCAAGTCTCAGCAGTCTGCTTTTATTGTGTCAAAAACTTTTGACAATATAAAGAAATTTGGTAGAGGTCCTAATACAAACTTGAAGTGCACTAAGTGCAATATGAATGGGCATACCATTGACAGGTGTTATGAAATTGTGGGGTATCCTCCTGGTTGGGTTAAAAGGAACAACACAAATAAAAATGTTACTAGTAACAATGATGTGTCTAATAATCAGGGATCACCTTTCACTTCTGATCAAATTAATAAGCTTAAGAGTCTGATCAATGATACATCTGTGACTGGAAGTGCTCAAGCCAATGTTGCAGGTACCTTCAAAAATATGAATGTCATTTTCAATAACAACTTTAAAAGTTTTTTTTAAATCCAACAACTCTGCTAATAATCTTAATAAGTGTGTTGGTTGGATCATTGACTATGGGGCAACTCAACACATGACTGGTAGTCTGTCCAACATGAAAAATATTTTTGATGTCTCAGCCTTAGGTATGACTGTTGGTCATCCAAATGGTACTCAAGCCTTGATCACCAAAATTGGTGACCTAACTTTAAATAACAAAATCACTTTGTCAAATGTGTTGGTTGTTCTTGGATATTGTGTTAACCTGCTTTCTATTCATCAACTCTCAAAAAACAAAAGAATATTTGTTGGATTCAATGATTCTAAATGCTACATTCAGGACTTGTTGGAAAAGAGGATTGTAGGGACTGGTAGTATGAAGAATGGTTTATATCTGTTTGATGTTGATGAAGGTGATTACTCTAATTATGTGCCTAAATGCTATGTCTCTTTTAATCTTTGGCACTGCAGGCTTGGACACCCTGCCATGCCTGTTCTTGACCTATTAAAACATGATCTTGAGTGGAGTGGTGATTCTGAAAATCACATCTGTGATACCTGCCATAAGGCAAAGCAAACAAGGGAGCCTTTTCCCTTAAGTGATCACAAATCCACTGCCTTAGGTGACCTTATACATTTGGATTTGTGGGGGCCATATAGGATCACTTCTAGAGATGGGTATAAGTACTTTCTTACCGTGGTTGATGTAACATCCTCAATCGGGCCTAGTTGTAAGATTACTATTTTGCCCTTAAGTTTGTATTGCGTTATTATATGCTTTTATTTCTATTTAATATTTATTATTATTTAATGATGTGGTTAGGACCAGTTTGTGACAAGGGTCACAGAACAGGTTTGTTTATTTAATTTGGACTTCGTTTGGGCCTCCAAATGATGTACGAAAGATATCAGATAACTGATAAATACCCGTGTGTCACACAGTGTGGGAATTATCCACAATTAAGTGACTAGTCTGTGTTCTTTCTTTCCATTTCTAAACCCTTCTTCCCAAACACTCCCGTACCTTCCCTTCCACCTACAATCAAACCCTAATCCTTAATCTTTAGCTAGAGCTCAAATTGTTCATATCTTTGTGTTCCTTGTGATTCACTGATTCTTTTAAGGTAAGAATCACAAGCTTCCATGCTCTAATCTTTGAGAAATTTAAAGTTTTGTGTTAGTTTTGTAAAAAGCTTGAGTTTGTGTCAAAACAAGTGATTTAAGTGTTGTTATGGTCAAATTGTTGTGGGTTTTGAGTCTATAACAAGTAGTGAACAAGTTGTGGTCGATTTTGGTGTTTAAAACAAGCTCTAGATCGAGATTTGAGGATTTCATCGTGAAGTCCGTAGCCTTTGTTCAGTTTCTGATGAAGATGAATACACTCGGCTGACTATCGGTCGATAGTCGACCGACTGAAGGTTGAACCGGCCGATTGATGAAGACAATCGACCGACTGTTGAGTGAACCGACCCACTGAGATTTACCTTCGGCCGATTGATGTAATACCAAATGAATCGACCGACTGGGAAGGTCAGTCGACCGGTTGTGTCGACAGTCGACCGGTTGTGTCGACAGTCGACCGACTGTAAGAGTCAGTCGACCGACTGAGTGTCCAGGGCAGAATATTTTACCTAAGTGTTGATTTTTAGCCGTTATGCTGCCCGTTTGTATTTTGATGTTTATGATGTAAATTTAGAAAGTGCACAAGTGTTAAGCAGAAAATTTTTAGCGGACAGTTTTCTGACAAAATTTTCTGTATTGTGTTATTTGGTGTTTACGGACATAAACTAACTCGTGTATATGTATTTCTCAGGAGAAAAGGAGAAATAGAAGGTTCAGTGATTAGATAGCTGAACACCTTCTTGTTTGCAGGTATTTGGTAAGTGGGACTAACTGGAGAATATAGTATATAGTAGCATGTTATATTATGACTGCCATGCTTGTTAGATATACTTATTGTTGTGGATAGTTAGTACATTGTGATGACTGCATGTTGGTTGATGCTTGTCTGCTGGAGCCCAGTGCGTCCCTATTGTGTGGTGGCCTCAGTAGGAGAGATCAACCTGCGGGTTGGGTTCCTCATGTGGTGGCCTAGACAGCCGTGGTGTATATATATGTGAATGACGCGTCCGTCGCGTGTGGATTATGTATATACATACGGTGGTGGAGGAACTTCTGGTAAGCTCCAGTCTGATCAGCTGGTGGTTAATGGTTTGGCCGAGCCGCCAGAGTCTCTGTAGACGGCACTTGGGTGATGTTTGTGTGTTAGACTATTGTGACATGATTAGTATAACATTTATGTATGCTATGGCCTGTATTTAGTCGTACTCACTTAGCTTCGTGCTAATTCCCCTCCATCTCCTCCCTGCAGGTTGTTAGCTTTTGTAGATAGTGCTTTTGGGAGAAGACGGGCATGATGATGTTATGTTTGACAGGGTTAACTCTGATGTGGTCTTTTATAGTTTGAACTATGTTCTTTGGAAAACTTAATGTACTTACGTCTTTTCCAGTTACGTATGGAATTTGTTGTAATGACACGTGACATCGGTTTGTACAAATGTTGATATCTTATTTAAATAATATAATGCTTCCGCCACGTACGTTTAAAAAAAAAATTAGCGGTGTCACAAGTTGGTATCAGAGCTGAGTTTGGCAGCATGTGCATTGTGATCTACATGTCATGTTCCCAAACTTAGAAGAGTCATGTCAAACATAACATGCTGGGGATGGGTTAAGTGAGTATTAGGGCAGGATATGTGTTAGTTGTTAGTACTAACAGAATTTATACTAAGCTTTGGTGTGAGTGTTGTGGTAGTGCAGCAATGACAGATAACGAAGCTAACGCTACTGGCCCTACTGTCCCTGGAACTGGTACTTTTAGAGCCCCTGACGAAGATGGACATGTGTCTTCAGAAGAAGAAACTTCTCAAGAACTAATAGAACTTCAAAGTCGGTTACTAGAAGCTCAAGAGAAAATTAAGGAATTGGAACAAGAACGGGCGCAATGGAACCATAATACCACTGCGTTGAACGCAACCTTTCCTCCTAACTTTTATACTCAAGCTGGTGGCAGTTCTCAGTCACAGTTTCCTCAAACCACCTATCAAAACTATCAAATGCCATTTCTGTTTAACCAGACTTTTCCTAATCAAATGATGTACCCATTTCAAGTCCATGAGACAAGAAGGAAGTGTATCTATAAACAGTTTATGGACTGCAAACTTCCTGAGTACAGTGGTCACACAAACCCTACAATGACCCTTAATTGGCTAAGAGAAGTAGAGAGAGCGTTGGAAGCATGTTTTTGTGAGCCTGAATCTATGGTACTGTTTGCTAGTAGGCTTCTCAAAGGTGAAGCAATGGAGTGGTGAAATTCTATTACTGCGTATTTACCCAAAGAACAGATCAGTCAGATAACTTGGGAACAGTTCGCTGCTAAGGTTCGTGAGCAGTATTGTTCTGAGTATGAGATGGAAAGATTAAAAACTGAGTTTCTGAGTATGAAAATGACCGAAAACATGACGATTGATGAGGTTTTTAGAGATTTCACATCTAAGCTAAGGTTCGTTCAACAGTGGGTACCAACTGAGAAAGATAAGATTCAGCATTTTATGCAGGTGATTAAGCCAGAATATAGAACAGTTGCGAGATTTGCAACCATATTGGCACAGGCTCATGAGATGGCTAAAGTTACAGAAGTGATATAATGGCAGCGAAAAGAGAAAGTTCAAAAAGTGGATCTTTTGGAGGAAAATCAGAAAGTCAATCGGGTGGTCAATCTGTTCAGCAATCAAGTAAGCAATTAGGATTTAGTGGTAAGAAGTCAGGTGGGTTTAAACAGAAAAGTAAGTCCGGTATGAGTGGATCGGGTTCTAGTCAGTTTGGTTGGTGTAATGTTTGTAAGTCGACTCATGCCGGTCCATGTTCTCCAATGACCCGAAGATGCTTGAGATGTGGAGTACTAGGTCATGAAACAACAATTTGTTCCTTTAAGTCCGATGTGTGTTGGACTTGTCATCAGGTAGGTCATAGATCAGCGAATTTTCCATCTGCGTCGAAAGCTGGTTCTGGGGCAGGGTCAGGGGCGAGGTCGGTTACTTCTGGGGGATCTTCTGCTTCTACTGTCGGGCAGAAAAGAAAGAATCCTTCAACATCAGAGGCAAGGGCATTTTAGATGACGGTAGACGCTGCAACCACTACCGATGACATCATTATCGGTATGTTCTTAGTTAATTCCTTGCCAGCTCTTGTGTTATTTGATTCTGGAGCGAATCGTTCTTTTATGTCCTTAGGCTCCTGTGATAAGTTGAAGTTGCCTGTTAGGATGTTAGATGAGCCTTTGGGAATAGAAGTAGCTGATGATAAAATGGTTCCATGCACATCATCTGTGTCTGGAATTACCAACGAAATTGACGGCCATTCCTTTCCTTTAACCTGTTTGTTGATGCCTATACCTTGCTTTGATGTAGTCTTAGGCATGAATTGGTTAAGAGCTAATAGGGCTAATATTAAGTGTGATAAGAAGATGATTTCTTTCCGTTTGGCTGATGGATCCCGAGTGATAGCTAGGGGAGAGCGCAGTGGATTTAATTTTCCTATGGTTTCCCTAATGAAAGCTCAGAAGGCGATAACGAAAGGGTGTGATTCATTCTTAGCCTACATGATTGATGTTAAGAAAGAGAAGAAGCAGGTGACCGATATTCCCGTTGTGTCAGAATTTCCCGAAGTATTTCCAGATGATTTACCAGGGTTACCTCCAGTACGTGAAGTAGAGTATAAAATTGATTTGGTTTCCGGTGCTACGCCAGTTGCAAAAGCTCCTTACAGATTAGCTCCATCAGAAATCCGAGAAATGATGTCTCAGATTCAGGAATTGTTAGATAAGGGGTTTATTCGACCAAGTTCTTCACCGTGGGGTGCTCCTGCTTTGTTTGTGAAAAAGAAAGATGGGTCGCTTCGTATGTGTATAGATTACCACGATTTGAATAAGAGAACAATCAAGAATAAGTATCCGTTACCAAGAATAGATGATTTATTTGATCAGTTACAGGGTGCTTCTTACTTTTCAAAGATTGATTTGCGTTCAGGGTATCATCAGGTACGTGTTGCAGAGAACGATATACCGAAAACAGCGTTCAGAACTAGATATGGTCATTATGAATTTTTAGTTATGCCATTTGGGTTAACAAATGCGCCAGCAGTGTTTATGGATTTAATGAACAGGGTGTGTCGGCAGTATCTTGACAAGTTTGTGATTGTCTTCATAGATGATATCTTAATATATTCGAAAACCGAGAAAGATCATGCTACACATTTGAGATTGGTATTAGAACTTCTTAAACAGGAACAGTTGTACGCTAAGTTTTCCAAATGTGAATTTTGGTTGCTAGAAGTACAGTTTCTGGGTCATGTGATTTGTGAACAGGGTATTAAAGTAGATAGTCTAAGATAGAGGCCGTAATGAATTGGAACTCACCGAAAACGCCGACAGAAATTAAGAGTTTTCTGGGTTTAGCAGGTTATTACCGTCGATTTATCAAAGACTTCTTTAAAATAGCAGGTCCGTTGAATAAGTTAACTAGAAAAGATGTAGCCTTTCGATGGACTGATGAACAAGAAAAGGATTTTCAGACTCTGAAATAATTTTTATGCCAAGCGCCGGTTTTAGCTTTACCAGAGGGAACAGAAGATTTTGTGGTCTACTGCGATGCGTCACGTGCAGGTCTGGGTTGTGTTTGATGCAGAGATATAAAGTTATAGCATATGCTTCACGACAGTTGAAGAATCATGAACGAAACTACCCTACTCACAATTTAGAGTTAACTGCAGTTGTGTTTGCTTTGAAGCTTTGGAGACATTATTTGTATGGTACACATTGTGAAATCTATACAGATCATAAGAGTCTTCAATATATCTTTTCGCAGAAAGAATTAAATATGCGTCAACGTTGATGTTTAGAATTGATTAAAGACTACGATTGTGAGATTAAGTACCATCCGGGTAAAGCAAATGCGGTCGCAGATGCTTTGAGTCTCAAGAAAACCATCGAAAACGTTAGATTTATGAGAATTGAGATAGTTTCAGATTTGATTGATCGATTAAAAACCGTACAGTTAGTAGCTTTGAATGACGAAAATCTAAAGACTGAACAAATGACTAAAAGAAAATTTGACCTATACAATGATTCCAGAGGATTAAAGACCTATAAAGATCGAATTTGGGTGCCTATGCTTGGAGATTTGAGGGATTTAATCCTTACAGAATCGCATAAATCGAGATTATCAGTGCATCCAGGTAGTACAAAGATGTATAGAGACTTGAAAACATTGTATTGGTGGCCTACAATGAAGACAGATGTTGCAAATTTTGTCAAAAAATGTCATATTTGTGCGCAAGTTAAGGCAGAACATCAGAAACCGAATGGATCTCTAAGACAGTTAGAAATTCCTCAGTGGAAATGGGATCATATAACGATGGATTTTGTAACCAAGTTACCCCCGAACCCAGAGAGGACACGACATGATCTGGGTGATTGTGGATCGTTTAACAAAGAGTGCTCACTTTTTAGCTACTCGTGAAACAGCTTCGTTAAGTGATTTGGCAAAATTGTACTTGAAAGAGATCATTAGTCGACATGGTATACCGTTGTCTATAGTTTCCGATAGAGATACTAGATTTGTGTCGAACTTCTGGAACAGTCTACAACAGAATCTGGGTACGCGTGTGAATTTAAGTACAGCTTATCATCCGCAAACAGACGGTCAGAGTGAACGGGTGATTCAAACGTTAGAAGACATGTTAAGAGAGTGTGTCTTAGAATATGGTGGTTCTTGGGATTCGCATCTTCCATTAATAGAGTTTGCTTACAACAATTCATATCATTCGAGTATCGGAATGCCGCCGTATGAAATGTTGTATGGTTGCAAGTGCAGAACTCCTACTTGTTGGTTAAAAGTAGGTGAGAAACAATTTGCAGGTCCCGAAATTGTTCAGATAACCGCAGAAAAGGTCGAAATTGCACGTGAGAAGTTAAAAGCAGCCAGAGACAGACAAAAGATGTATGCTGATCCGCGCAGACGTCCGGTGACATTTAATGTAGGTGATCGTGTTTATCGGAAAGTTCGCCGTGGAAAGGGGTGATCAGATTTGGTAAACGTGGTAAACTATGTCACGACCCTACTTTTTTCGTTATCTTTTTCGGTTGATTATTTAACGGCCGTTAACTGTTAGTGCGCCACGTCATTTCTATGACCTATATTATTATTTTTGTAATAATATATATATATATATATATATATATATATATATATATATATATATATATATATATATATATATATATATATATTAATTATTATGTGTTATGTGAATATTTGTATTCATATTTTAAATTTATACGTTTCTACGTCTCGCGGATTTCCATCCGGCGAATCTTTTTGGTTTTCAAACCAACGGTCGAGTTTTTGGGACATTTAAATCCTAAATATTTTAAATATGATATTTTAAGATCATATTTTTATATAGTGTATTTATATTTATTTTTCGTCGCGCGTTTGTTATCTTTCCGAATTTTTAATCGCGTAAGTGCGTTTTCGCGTTTCGGGACTCGTTCGGGCTTTCGGGCCATCAGGAAATTACATTTGAGTGAGATGGACCAAGTGGGACCCACCCCACTAATATTTTCGGCTGAACCAAAAGGGTAAACCCCTTTCCATTTTGCATTTTGTTTCCCATTATTCCATTTACAATTTTTGTTTCATTTTATCAAAACCTAAAGATTTATTTTGTGCTCTCCCTTCTCCCTTCCCCTTGTGCCGTCGCCAACCATCACCTTCATCACCACCATTTCACAAAATTTAAAGCTTGGATCAAGGATTGATTAGTATAAACGCGTTCCTCGTTCCGTTCTCTACGCGATAACATTAATCGTTTCTCGATTAGGGTATAAACCCTAACCCTAGAACTTTCAATTTTTCATTTATTTTCTGTATTTTGATGAATATTTAGTAGTATGATGTTTGTGGATTATTGTAATGGTGTTTGTATGCATAGATGTACTCAAAATCACATGTTTTCGGTTTGTAAAATTCTGGACAGCAGCTAATTCGTGTATTCTGAGTTTGTGACTGATATAAATGTTAAAATAAACTATTTAGATGAGTTCCTCTCATCAAGAAATTAATTTTAGACTCCGGATTCATGTCGTTTCGATTCCCGGAGCCATTGTTATGATCGAATTAGTATTTTGTTAAAATTGAAATGTGGATTGACATGAAACCACGATTTGTAGACTGTTCTTGGTGTGTTCTTGAGTGCACCATTGTGTCGGGTTTTTTGAATAGGCGGAGATGCATATAAGGCTCGCCAGAAATCGACACCCGGGGCTCAAGATACGACCCGATGAACTTTTGAATTAAAACTTATGATTAATTCTAAAACTTATGATAAAAATAATGAATTTCATTATTAATTAATTACTTATGATAAAAGAAGTAATTATTATTATTTAAGACTTATGATATAAATATTTATTATATCATTTAATTATTATTTATGATTTAATTAACATTTTAATTTAACTTACGATTAATAATACTTTTATTATTATTGGAAAATACTCATGATAAGTATTAAATTTATTTTATGAGAATATTATTATAAGACTTATAATAAAGATTAAATAATTATTTAATTATTATAAGACTTAATTATTATTTAATTACGATTTAATTATTAAATACTTATGATTTAATAATTATAATTAGAAACTTATGATATGGTTAATAATTCATTATTAATTAATAATACTTATGATATGATCTAAAAATTTATTATTAATTAATAATACTTATATTATAATTAATATTTAATTAATTAATTAAATACTTATGATATATTAATTATATCACTTCAACTTATTTTAAGTTTAATAATTCATTTTATTTAGTTAAACTTATGTTATGACTTAATTATACACTTTTAACTTTAATAAACCTTATAACTTATGTTATTATTATAATTTACACTTTTCAAATTAATGTTGACTATGTTTGACCAAGGTTGACTTTTGAGTTGACTTTCGGTTGACTTTGACTTCCAGTTGACTTTTGTTGACTTTCTAAATAAGGAAACTTTCCTAATTTAAAAACTTTCTAAAAATAGAACTTTCTAAATTTGGAAACTTTCAAAAATAGAAACTTTCCAAAAATAGAAACTTTCCAAAAATAGAAACTTTTCAAAAATAGAAACTTTCCAAAAATGAAAACCTGCTAAAAATAGAAACTTTCTATAAATAGAAAGTATGTGTCCGTACGCTATTCCAGTCAAACCGATGCTTGCCGAGTATTGTTCTATGTCTACTTGCAACATGTACAATATCTATCATACTAAGACTTGACCTAAGTTAGTTATTTATATCGACCTGCTTTATTTATAGGTCGGCGTTGTGATCATTCCTGATCACTTTACTCTATTTGCTGTTCGCTTGTTTGTGTGGTTTCTTCAGTTGCTTTTAAGGTGAGTTATAGTCCCATTTTTACATACTTTTCAAAGTATATTTTTGGGATGTGATTACATGCATTTTTATTTACATTTAGACACAAGTAACAGTTAAATTTAATTATTCATTGTGAGTTGAACAAAAATATTTCCTAGTCTGATAACTGTAATCATTGGTTTCTACCGGTGAACGCGAATCCTACGGATAGATCTATCGGGTTTGACAACCCCATTTCGAGCTAGTCGCGCTAGCAATTTATAATTGGAATGTTTAGTACTTCGTAATTTGTTGTAGATACACTTTCCAAGTGTATATTTTTATTGTGTTTGGCAAGGGTAAATAAAGGGTTAAGTGGTTACCAGGTGGCTCATTGTTAATGGAATAATGTTTAATGTTTTCTAACATTTTTAAATCTTGTGGTCTAAAGTTTACTTATTATTTAAACCTATAATTCACTCAACCTTTGTGTTGACAGTTTACTTGCATGTTTTCACAGGTACTTGAGTTTTGTGATGCTTCCGCTGTGTTTAGAAGAGTCTGCATGCATTTGGGCAGATTTTATGAACCAATTTATGAAACTTAAGCTTGCATTCTATTTTTGGATAATTTAAACTTGTGGGTTGGTTGGCAAGGTTTTGTGTCAACTTTTGGTTTATTACTATGGTTGGTTGTTTTGAAACTACATATTTTGGTTTGTTTCCTTTTTGGGAAACATTTGAAATAAAAGAATGCAACTTTGTTTATTTAATTCATTTAAGTCCGATCAAGCTGTGGGACCAACTGACGGATCTGTTAAGTGTTTTGACGGGGTCGTCACATGTGGTATCAGAGCGTTGGTTGTAGGGAACTAGGCGGTCTTAATGTGGTCAACCCGTGGTTATTAGGGTGCATTAGAGTCTAGTCTACAGCCTGACCTTTTTGCTATAGCATTATTATGCATTTCATTTCGTATAAGTTATATTATTAGCTTTCATATCTTTTTGGTATGTGGTTTGCGGTTTTGCTGTTTGCAGATGTCGACTTCGAGCGATAACTCTGTTGCTGCTCCTGCTCCACCGTCTCCTGCTAGACGTCGTGCTAATCAACCAGAGATCGATGATCCTGTTCATTACTATTTTTCTACCATTACTCATATGAACCGGGCTTATAATGAGGTGACACATATTAACGCCCTTAGTGATTGTTTGCGCACTTTGCCACATAATGAAGTTATGGACGAGATCCGTGCCGACATGGGTAACTTTATCACTTTCAAGCATAGGGTTGAGGATGCGAACCGTAAGCGTGATCGAGAAGTTAATACTAAGTTCGAGGCTCTCGAGAGCACTGTTCGTGTGTTGAAGGAAGAGTTGGATGTTGTGAAAGGGAAGTTGCGTAAGTATGAGGATCCTGCTGAGACTCAAGCTGGACCAGCTTATCACACCCGCTCTAAGCGAATGTGATGTGATTATTCATATTGATTATCTATTTCATCAGACTTAATGTCCTTTTTATACATACATTTTGGGTTATGTACGGCGTTTTGCCGAGGATTTTATTAAGATTTTGTTATGGGATATTTTTCATTATGTATGGATGGTTATTTTTATGACATCTATTATCATTATCATGTTTTATTTCTGATGTTGTGGCTCTTGGCATGTTATATTATGCGTAATATATGTTCATGTATGTTAGGTGCTATGTATGTTGTATGATGTTATCATAAAATATGTATGCATGTGATGGTTATTTCTATAACAATCATAACTGTCATGTTATTACTCATAGTATTTGTTAACTATTATTTATGATGGTTAATCTTTTCGTGTTTTGATATATTCCTTTATGACACTAGTATTATTCTTGGTACTAACGGATGTGTTGTTCTATTTTGAAGATCATGCCTCCAAGAGAGTCCACTGAAGCGCGTATGTAACGCCTGATCAATGAAGGAATTGCTGCTGCTATGGCAGCAAATGCTAATGTTAACGCCAATGTGAACAACAACCAGGTGGGATGCTCCCACAAGACTTTTATGGCTGGTCGACCCCAAGAATTCAGTGGTACGGAAGGACCAATAGGGCTTACTCGTTGGTTCGAGAAGATCGAATCTATTTTCAGGGTCAGTCGGGTCCGTGAAGAGGACAAAGTTAGTTTCGCTAGTTGCACTCTCAAAGATAGTGCCTTGACATGGTGGAACAATCTGGTTAGTAGTTTGGGAAGCGATGTAGCTTATGGTTTGGCCTGGAATGATTTTAAGGAAAGATTGATCACCCGCTATAGACCTCGGGGTGAGCTTAAGAAGCTAGAGGTTGAGCTCAAGAATTTGAAAATGCATGGCACCGAGTTAGATGCCTATGAACGAAGGTTTTTCGAGTTAACTTTGCTGTGTCCTAGGGTTTATGCGGATGAGGACCGCAAAATTGAGGCTTACATTGATGTTTTGTCCGAGAAGATTGAACACGGGGTTAAGTCTAGTAAACCCCAGACTATTGAGGCGGCTATGTCTATGGCCCACAAACTTAATGACAAGGTGTTGAGAAGAAGCAAGACTACAGTTACTGAAACTAGTGAGGAGGTTGTCAAGAAGGCTGATAATGGGAAACAAAAGTGGGATAACAACCGCAATCAAAACCAAAATCAGCAGAAGAAACAGGATACCTCAGGTGCTAACAACAAAAATCAGCGTGTGTGTCCTCATTGCTATAAAGCTCATGATGGTTACTGCACAGTTACTTATAAGAGGTGCTCCAAGAAAGGGCACATTGCTAAAGATTGTACAGTGCTTTTGCCGGGTTCTGCTACTCCCGCGGCTGGTGGTAATAATAATAATGTTGGTAATAGAGGTGGTAACGGTAGTGGTAATGGGAAATCGAATAATGGAGGTAATCAAAGGGTTTGTTATGAGTGTGGGAAGCCGGGGCATTTCCGAGATGCTTGTCCCAACAAGAAGACTGCTGAAATTGCACGCGGTCGAGCGTTCAACATTAATGCTAAGGATGCGGAGGAAGATCCTAAGCTTGTTACTGGTACGTTCTCAGTCAACGATTTATCATTTTATGTACTATTTGATTCAGGGGCTGATTTAAGTTTCGTGTCGAGTAAATTAAGTCCGAGAATCAAAACGCCGTTAACTCCCTTAGACAATACTTATGTTGTTGAAGTAGCTAATGGTAAAGAACTTACTGCTAAGACTGTACATCATAAATGTAACATTAATCTGGGTGGTAGGGATTTTGAGATAGATTTGATACCGATTGAACTTGGTAGTTTTGATATTGTTATTGGTATGGATTGGTTATCTGCGAACCGTGCTGAGATCGTGTGTTATGATAAGGCTATTCGTATTACTGATGTGATTGGAGAGCCACTGATGGTCTTTGGAGATAAGAAATGCACACAGTTAAATCTTATTAGCTGTATGAAAGTTCGTAAACATCTCCGCAAAGGCTGTCATGCTATTCTTGCTCATGTTGTTGATCCTAATAAGGAAGTGAAGAACGTTGATGACGTTCACATTGTTAGGGATTTTCCCGAGGTGTTTCCCGATGACTTACCTGGCCTTCCGCCGCAACGCGCGGTAGAATTTCAAATTGATCTTGTTCCCGGCGCTGCTCCTGTAGCACGTGCTCCTTATCATCTTGCGCCTTCTGAACTTCAAGAATTGTCGAGTCAACTCCGTGAGTTATTAGACAAAGGTTTTATTCGTCCTAGTTCGTCCCCTTGGGGAGCTCCCGTTCTGTTTGTTAAGAAGAAGGATGGTTCTTTTCGTTTATGCATTGATTATCGTGAACTGAATAAGCTCACTGTTAAAAATCGTTATCCTCTACCGAGAATTGATGATCTGTTCGATCAGCTTCAGGGTTCTTCTGTTTATTCAAAAATTGATCTTCGTTCTGGCTATCATCAGTTGCGTGTTAAAGAATCTGATGTTTCAAAAACTGCTTTTCGCACCTGTTACGGTCACTTTGAATTTCTTGTTATGCCGTTCGGATTGATAAATGCACCTACTGTGTTCATGGACCTCATGAACCGTGTGTGTAGACCCTATCTGGACAAGTTCGATATTGTTTTCATCGACGACATCCTTATCTATTCTAAGAGTGATGAAGAGCACGAAGAACACTTGAGGTTAGTGCTTGATTTGTTAAAGAAAGAAGAGTTGTACGCTAAGTTCTCTAAGTGTGCTTTTTGGTTAAGAGAAGTTCAGTTCCTTGGTCATATTGTTAATAAACAGGGAATATCCTGCTAAAATTGAGGCGATTGAAAAGTGGGAAACCCCGAAAACTCCTACTCAGATTCGTCAGTTCTTAGGGTTGGCAGGTTACTATCGAAGGTTCATTCAGGATTTCTCTCGTATTGTGAAACCTCTGACTGCTTTAACGCATAAGGGGAAGAAGTATGAGTGGAAAGATGAACAAGAGAATGCTTTTCAGATTTTGAAGAAGAAATTGACTACCGCTCTGATTTTGTCACTACCGGAGGGTAATGACGATTTTGTTGTTTATTGTGATGCATCGCGACAAGGCTATGGTTGTGTTTTGATGCAACGAAAGAAGGTTATTGCGTATGCGTCACGACAGTTGAAGATTCACGAACAGAACTATACAACTCATGATTTAGAGTTGGGGGCTGTTGTTTTTGCGCTTAATATATGGAGACACTATCTTTATGGTGTTAAGAGTACTGTGTACACTGATCACAAGAGTCTTCAACATATCCTCGATCAGAAACATTTGAACATGAGACAACGAAGATGGATTGAGACGTTGAATGATTATAATTGTGACCTTTTGTATCACCCGGGTAAGGCCAATGTTGTGGCTGATGCATTGAGTCGTAAAGAAAGGACTGAACCTCGCAGGGTTAGGGCCTTGAATATGACAGTTAGATCAAACCTCGTTAGGCAGATTCTTGAGGCACAACAAAAAGCCTTAAAGGAGGAGAATTTCGTGAAGGAGAATGTAGAAAAAGTAGCTAAGAAGTTTGAAGTACGAGCTGATGGTACTAGGTATTTTGCGGGACGTCTTTGGGTTCCAAAATTTGGCGGTCTTCGACAACTTGTTTTGGATGAGGCTCATAAGTCTAGATACTCTATTTATCCTAGTTCAGGAAAGATGTATCAGGATCTTAAGGAGCTGTATTGGTGGCATAATTTGAAAGGTGATGTAGCTAAGTATGTGACTAAGTGTTTGACCTGTGCTAAGGTCAAAGCTGAACATCAAAAACCGTCTGGACTTTTGGTGCAACCAGAAATTCCCGAGTGGAAGTGGGAAGGTATCACTATGGATTTTATTACTAAGTTACCAAGAGTTTCGGGTGGCTATGATGCGATTTGGGTGATTGTAGATTGACTCACTAACTCGGCTCACTTTTTGCCGATTAGGGAAACAGATTCGATGGAGAAACTCACCCGTTTGTATTTGAAAGAGATTGTTTCTAGGCATGGTATCCCCGTGCCCATTATTTCCGACCGAGATAGTCGATTTGTGTCGAGGTTCTGGCGATCTTTACAGGAAGCCTTGGGTACTAGGTTGGATATGAGCACCGCTTATCATCCTCAAACGGATGGTCAAAGTGAAAGGACCATTCAGACATTAGAAGATATGTTGCGAGCGTGCGTCATTGATTTTGGAAATGGGTGGGATAAATATTTGCCGCTAGCTGAGTTTTCTTATAACAACAGTTACCACGCAAGTATTAAAGCCGCACCGTTTGAAGCTTTGTACGGTAGGAAATGTAGGTCTCCTATTTGTTGGAATGAGGTTGGGGATGCTCAACTTACAGGTCCAGAGATTATTCACGAGACTACTGAGAAGATTGTACAAATTAAAGAAATGTTGAGAACTGCTAGAAGTCGGCAAAAGAGTTATGCCGATAAGGGAAGGAAAGATGTTGAATTTCAAGTTGGTGATCGTGTTATGTTAAAGGTTTCGCCTTGGAAGGGCGTAATCCGTTTTGATAAAAGGGGAAAGTTAAGTCCTCATTTCGTGAGACCTTTTAAGATCATTGAAAGAGTTGGACCGGTGGCTTATCTTTTGAAATTGCCACAAGAACTCAGTGCTGTTCACGATGTTTTCCATATTTCGAATTTACAGAAGTGCTTGGCTGAATTTGATCAGACTATTCCTTTGGAGGAACTTCAAGTTGATAAGCAATTTCATTTTATTGAGGAGCCTGTTGAAATCATGGACCGAGAGGTTAAGACTCTTAAACAGAGCAGAATTCCTATTGTTCGGGTCAGATGGAACGCTAGACGCGGTCCCGAGTTCACTTGGGAGCGTGAAGACCAGATGAAGCAGAAATACCCGCATTTGTTCCCAGATGCCGAGTCAACCCCTGCGCCTGCTTACATTTCGGGACGAAATTTCCGTAACGGGAAGGTACTGTCACGACCCTACTTTTTCCGTTATCTTTTTCGGTTAATTATTTAACGGCCGTTAACTATTAGTGTGCCACGTCATTTCAATGGCCTATATTATTATTTTTGTAATAATATATATATATATATATATATATATATATATATATATATATATATATATATATATATATATATATATATATATATATATATATTAATTATTATGTGTTATGTGAATATTTGTATTCATATTTTAAATTTATACGTTTCTACGTCTCGCGGATTTCCATCCGGCGAATCTTTTTGGTTTTCAAACCAACGGTCGGGTTTTTGGGACATTTAAATCCTAAATATTTTAAATATGATATTTTAAAATCATATTATTATATAGTGTATTTATATTTATTTTTCATCGCGCGTTTGTTATCTTTCCGAATTTTTAATCGCGTAAGTGCGTTTTCGCGTTTCGGGACTCGTTCGGGCTTTCGGGCCATCAGGAAATTACATTTGAGTGAGATGGACCAAGTGGGGCCCACCCCACTAATATTTTCGGCCGAACCAAAGGGGTAAACCCCTTTCCACTTTGCATTTTGTTTCCCATTTTTCCATTTACAATTTTTGTTTCATTTTATCAAAACCTAAAGATTTATTTTGTGCTCTCCCTTCTCCTTTCCCCTTGTGCCGTTGCCAACCATCACCTTCATCACCACCATTTCACAAAATTTAAAGCTTGTATCAAGGATTGATTAGTATAAACGCGTTCCTCGTTCCGTTCTCTACGAGATAACATTAATCGTTTCTCGATTAGGGTATAAACCCTAACCCTAGAACTTTCAATTTTTCATTTATTTTCTGTATTTTGATGATTTTTTAGTAGTATGATGTTTGTGGATTATTGTAATGGTGTTTGTATGCATAGATGTACTCAAAATCACATGTTTTCGGTTTGTAAAATTCTGGATAGCAGCTAATTCGTGTATTCTGAGTTTGTGACTGATATAAATGTTAAAATAAACTATTTAGATGAGTTCCTCTCATCAAGACATTAATTTTAGACTCCGGATTCATGTCGTTTCGATTCCCGGAGCCCTTGTTATGATCGAATTAGTATTTTGTTAAAATTGAAATTTGGATTGACATGAAACCAGGTTTTGTCCGACTTTGTGACCTTCCTTGGAGTCTTTAGGGTGTGTTAGTGTATTAGGACTGACGGTGGGACGAACTTTCATGTTCGGGTCACCTAAATCCGAGCCACGGTTCACCCGGTATGACTAAAACACGGTTTTGAGTAAATTGAAGGTCCAAGTGGTGTCATGGCTGATTACCAAGATTTCTGGACTGTTCTTGGTGTGTTCTTGAGTGCACCATTGTGTCGGGTGGTTTGAATAGGCGGAGATGCATATAAGGCTCGCCAGAAATCGACACCCGGGGCTCAAGATACGACCCGATGAACTTTTGAATTAAAACTTATGATTAATTCTAAAACTTATGATAAAAATAATGAATTTCATTATTAATTAATTACTTATGATAAAATAAGTAATTATTATTATTTAAGACTTATGATATAAATATTTATTATATCATTTAATTATTATTTATGATTTAATTAACATTTTAATTTAACTTACGATTAATAATACTTTTATTATTATTGGAAAATACTCATGATAAGTATTAAATTTATTTTATGAGATATAAGACTTATAATAAAGATTAAATAATTATTTAATTATTATAAGACTTAATTATTATTTAATTACGATTTAATTATTATATACTTATTATTTAATAATTATAATTAGAAACTTATGATATGGTTAATAATTCATTATTAATTAATAATACTTATGATATGATCTAAAAATTTATTATTAATTAATAATACTTATATTATGATTAATATTTAATTAATTAATTAAATACTTATGATATATTAATTATATCACTTCAACATATTTTAACTTTAATAATTCATTTTATTTAGTTAAACTTATGTTATGACTTAATTATACACTTTTAACTTTAATAAACCTTATAACTTATGTTATTATTATAATTTACACTTTTCAAATTAATGTTGACTATGTTTGACCAAGGTTGACTTTTGAGTTGACTTTCGGTTGACTTTGACATTCAGTTGACTTTTGTTGACTTTCTAAATAAGGAAACTTTCCTAATTTAAAAACTTTCTAAAAATAGAACTTTCTAAATTTGGAAACTTTCCAAAAATAGAAACTTTCCAAAAATAGAAACTTTCCAAAAATAGAAACTTTCCAAAAATGGAAACCTGCTAAAAATATAAACTTTCTATAAATAGAAAGTATGTGTCCGTACGCTGTTCTAGTCAAACCGATGCTTGCCGAGTATTGTTCTATGTCTACTTGCAACATGTACAATAGCTATCATACTAAGACTTGACCTAAGTTAGTTATTTATATCGACCTGCTTTATTTATAGGTCGGCGTTGTGATCATTCCTGATCACTTTACTCTATTTGCTGTTCGCTTGTTTGTGTGGTTTCTTCAGTTGCTTTTAAGGTGAGTTATAGTCCCGTTTTTACATACTTTTCAAAGTATATTTTTGGGATGTGATTACATGCATTTTTATTTACGTTTAGACACAAGTAACAGTTAAATTTAATTATTCATTGTGAGTTGAACAAAAACATTCCCTAGTCTGGTAACTGTAATCATTGGTTTCTACCGGTAAACGCGAATCCTACGGATAGATCTATCGTGTTTGACAACCCCATTTCGAGCTAGTCGCGCTAGCAATTTATAATCGGAATGTTTGGTACTTCGTAATTTGTTGTAGATACACTGTCCAAGTGTATATTTTTATTGTGTTTGGCAAGGGTAAATAAAGGGTTAAGTGGTTACCAGGTGGCTCATTGTTAATGGAATAATGTTTAATGTTTTCTAACATTTTTAAATCTTGTGGTCTAAAGTTTACTTATTATTTAAACCTATAATTCACTCAACCTTTATGTTGACAGTTTACTTGCATGTTTTCACAGGTACTTGAGTTTTGTGATGCTTCCGTTGTGTTTAGAAGAGTCTGCATGCATTTGGGCAGATTTTATGAAACAATTTATGAAACTTAAGCTTGCATTCTATTTTTGGATAATTTAAACTTGTGGGTTGGTTGGCAAGGTTTTGTGTCAACTTTTGGTTTATTACTATGGTTGGTTGTTTTGAAACTACATATTTTGGTTTGTTTCCTTTTTGGGAAACATTTGAAATAAAAGAATGCAACTTTGTTTATTTAATTCATTTAAGTCCGATCAAGCTGTGAGACCAACTGACGGATCCGTTAAGTGTTTTGACGGGGTCGTCACAAACTAGCACCGAGGTTTATTGGGCCATTTCCGATAAAAGAAATTTTGAATGATCAGACTGTTGTTTTAGACCTTCCATCAGAGTTAGCAGGAATATACAACACGTTCAATGTTTGTTATTTAAGAAAGTGTAAAGTAGACGATGAAAGTCAGATTCTTCCATTGAAGGATTTGAAAGTTGATTTAACTAAGAAGTTAGTAGAAGAGCCGGTTAGAATAGTGGAAAAGAAAGTCACAAAGCTAAGAAAGAAACAGATTCCTACGGTGTTAGTGGAATGGCGGCACAGTTTAGGTTCTAACTTGACGTGGGAAACCGAGGAGTTAATGAGAGCGCGCTATCCCCATTTGTTTGACCTTGACCAGATTCCGAGGACGGAATCTTCTTAAGGGGGGTAGATTTGTAACATCCTCAATCGGGCCTAGTTGTAAGATTACTATTTTGCCCTTAAGTTTGTATTGCGTTATTATATGCTTTTATTTCTATTTAATATTTATTATTATTTAATGATGTGGTTAGGACCAGTTTGTGACAAGGGTAACAGAACAGGTTTGTTTATTTAATTTGGACTTCGTTTGGGCCTCCAAATGATGTACGAAAGATATCAGATAACTGATAAATACCCGTGTGTCACACAGTGTGGGAATTATCCACAATTAAGTAACTAGTCTGTGTTCTTTCTTTCCATTTCTAGACCCTTCTTTCCAAACACTCCCGTACCTTCCCTTCCACCTACAATCAAACCCTAATCCTTAATCTTTAGCTAGAGCTCAAATTGTTCATATCTTTGTGTTCCTTGTGATTCACTGATACTTTTAAGGTAAGAATCACAAGCTTCCATGCTCTAATCTTTGAGAAATTTAAGGTTTTGTGTTAGTTTTGTAAAAAGCTTGAATTTGTGTCAAAACAAGTGATTTAAGTGTTGTTATGGTCAAATTGTTGTGGGTTTTGAGTCTATAACAAGTAGTGAACAAGTTGTGGTCGATTTTGGTGTTTAAAACGAGCTCTAGATCGAGATTTGAGGATTTCATCGTGAAGTCCGTAGCCTTTGTTCCGTTTCTGATGAAGATGAACACACTCGGCCGACTGTCGGTCGACAGTCGACCGACTGAAGGTTGAACCGGCCGATTGACGAAGACAATCGACCGACTGTTGAGTGAACCGACCCACTGAGATTTACCTTCGGCCGATTGATGTAATACCAAATGAATCGACCGACTGGGAAGGTCAGTCGACCGGTTGTGTCGACAGTCGACTGACTGTAAGAGTCAGTCGACCGACTGAGTGTCCAGGGCAGAATATTTTACCTAAGTGTTGATTTTTAGCCGTTATGCTGCCCGTTTGTATTTTGATGTTTATGATGTAAATTTTGAAAGTGCACAAGTGTTACGCAGAAAATTTTTAGCGGACAGTTTTCTGACAAAATTTTCTGTATTGTGTTATTTGGTTTTTATGGACATAAACTAACTCGTGTATATGTATTTCTCAGGAGAAAAGGAGAAAGAGAAGGTTCAGTGATTAGATAGCTGAACACCTTCTCGTTTGCTGGTATTTGGTGAGTGGGACTAACTGGAGAATATAGTATATAGTAGCATGTTATATTATGACTGCCATGCTTGTTAGATATACTTATTGTTGTGGATAGTTAGTACATTGTGATGACTGCATGTTGGTTGATGCTTGTCTGCTGGAGCCCAGTGCGTCCCTATTGTGTGGTGGCCTCGGTAGGAGAGATCAACCTACGGGTTGGGTTCCTCATGTGGTGGCCTAGACAGCCGTGGTGTATATATATGTGAATGACGCGTCCATCGCGTGTGGATTATGTATATACATATGGTGGTGCAGGAACTTCTGGTAAGCCCCAGTCCGATCAGCTGGTGGTTAATGGTTTGGCCGAGCCGCCAGAGTCTCTGTAGACGGCACTTGGGTGATGTTTGTGTGTTAGACTATTGTGACATGATTAGTATAACAGTTATGTATGCTATGGCCTGTAGTTAGTCGTACTCACTTAGCTTCGTGCTAATTCCCCTCCATCTCCTCCCTGCAGGTTGTTAGCTTTTGTAGATAGTGCTTTTGGGAGAAGACGGGCATGATGATGTTATGTTTGACTGGGTTAACTCTGATGTGGTCTTTTATAGTTTGAACTATGTTCTTTGGAAAACTTAATGTATTTACGTCTTTTCCAGTTACGTATGGAATTTGTTGTAATGACACGTAACATCGGTTTGTACAAATGTTGATATCTTATTTAAATAATATAATGCTTCCGCCACGTACGTTTAAAAAAAAACAAAATTTAGCGGTGTCACAAGTTGGTATCAGAGCTGAGTTTGGTAGCATGTGCATTGTGATCTATATGTCATGTTCTCAAACTTAGAAGAGTCATGTCAAACATAACATGCTGGGGATGGGTTAAGTGAGTATTAGGGCAGGATATGTGTTAGTTGTTAGTACTAATAGAATTTATACTAAGCTTTGGTGTGAGTGTTGTGGTAGTGCAGCAATAACAGATAACGAAGCTAACGCTACTGGCCCTACTGTCCCTGGAACTGGTACTTTTAGAGCCCCTGACGAAGATGGACATGTGTCTTCAGAAGAAGAAACTTCTCAAGAAGTAATAGAACTTCAAAGTCGGTTACTAGAAGCTCAAGAGAAAATTAAGGAATTGGAACAAGAACGGGCGCAATGGAACCCTAATACCACTGCGTTGAATGCAACCTTTCCTCCTAACTTTTATACTCAAGCGGGTGGCAGTTCTCAGTCACAATTTCCTCAAACCACCTATCAAAACTATCAAATGCCATTTCCGTTTAACCAGACTTTTCCTAATCAAATGATGTACCCATTTCAAGTCTCTGAGACAAGAAGGAAGTGTATCTATAAACAGTTTATGGACTGCAAACCTCCTGAGTACAGTGGTCACACAAACCCTACAATGACCCTTAATTGGCTAAGAGAAGTAGAGAGAGCGTTGGAAGCATGTTTTTGTGAGCCTGAATCTATGGTACTGTTTGCTAGTAGGCTTCTCAAAGGTGAAGCAATGGAGTGGTGGGATTCTATTACTGCGTATTTACCCAAAGAACAGATCAGTCAGATAACTTGGAAACAGTTCGCTGCTAAGGTTCGTGAGCAGTATTGTTCTGAGTATGAGATGGAAAGATTAAAAACTGAGTTTCAGAGTATGAAAATGACCGAAAACATGACGATTGATGAGGTTTTCAGAGATTTCACATCTAAGCTAAGGTTCGTTCAACAGTGGGTACCAACTGAGAAAGATTAGATTCAGCATTTTATGCGGGTGATTAAGCCAGAATATAGAACAGTTGCGAGATTTTCAACCACATTGGCACAGGCTCATGAGATGGCTAAAGTTACAGAAGGTGATATAATGGCAGCGAAAAGAGAAAGTTCGAAAAGTGGATCTTTTGGAGGAAAATCAGAAAGTCAATCGGGTGGTCAATCTGTTCAGCAATCAAGTAAGCAATCAGGATTTTGTGGTAAGAAGTCAGGTGGGTTTAAACAGAAAAATAAGTCTGGTATGAGTGGATCAGGTTCTAGTCAGTTTGGTTGGTGTAATGTTTGTAAGTCGACTCATGCCGGTCCAATGGTCACAAAAATACTAAAGCATTATAAAAATCATTTACTTATTCTGATCATATTTGTGACACAAATAGTTTTTCCCAAAACAATCTAATATTCATAAAAAGTGGTTCAGGTCAAACCCACACAGAGCAGTACAAAAACATACCCACTTTGAACCATAAGCAGTGTCAATGTGGTTCAATAAGATTAACAAACCTTTGAAGTTGTAGTTGTAAAACATTATTGTATGCCAAAAGCTCTTAATTTTCCTTTTTAGTAGCAGTCTCTTTATCTGTGGCTTCCTTTATTGCAGCTTCAACCCTGATCTTTTTCTCAGATCAGCTCCTTCCAAAATTACTTTTGAAGTTTTGAAGTCTCCATGATTTTAGTAAGACATTCAATTATAAGAACAACTTGACGATCACTCAAGATAAAAACACACCATCGACCATGGCTATGAAAACCTGTTATTCATCATATATCAGTAACACAAACATCAAGTATCAATTTCTTCAATTAACTGTTCAAATCCAAATTAGAAAGTGTGTGGCCCCATTCCATTTCTTATATAGTATGCAGGTTCAAGATATATATATATATATATATATATATATATATATATATATATATATATAGTGGTAGGATGAAGATGGAAGTAACCAATCGGGGGGAAGCGGGGGGAAGCAAATTTTTTTTTTTTCATTTTTTGAAAAAACTTTGTTCATGAACATTATAGATTGGATGAAAATATGAACATTTAATGAAGACACTTTGTGATAAATGTTTTTATTTTGGTGGGAAAACGCTTGAAGAAGTAATATATAACAATTATTGTTTTTTTCGAGCGTATTTTGAGGTTTTAGATATTATGGTTTATAGGGTTTAGATATTAGGGTTTAGGGTTTAGATTTAGGATTTAGATTGAGTTTTTAACACGAACGGTTTAGAGTTTAGGGTTTAGGGTTTGGTGTTTTGAGTTTATGGAATAAACCCAAAACACCAAACCCTAAACCCTAAACTCTAAATCGGCTAAATTTTACTTCACAAAACATGAAAAAAAAAACGTTCACATTCTTCACGAACAATATTATCTTGAATGTTATTTTTGTCGATTGTTTTCCTGTCTAAATAATATATATATATATATATATATATATATAGGGGCAGGATCAATGGGGAAGTAACCAATCGGGGGAAAGCGGGAGAAAGAAATTTTTTTTTTTCATTTTTTTGGAATTTTTTTTTTCCGGCATCAAGATCACACGAAAATATGAACATTTAGAAAAGACACTTCGTAATGAATGTTATTATTTAGACAGGAAAACGATCGACAAAAATAACATTCAAGATAATATTGTTCGTGAAGAATGTAAACGTTTTTTTTTTTCATGTTTTCTGAAGTAAAATTTAGCCTGATTTAGAGTTTAGGGTTTAGGGTTTAGTGTTTTGGGTTTATTTTAAAAATCCTAAACCCTAAACCCTAAACTCTAAACCGTTCGTGTTAAAAACTCAATCTAAATCCTAAATCTAAACCCTAAACCCTAAATTTCTAAACCCTAATATTTATACCCTATAAACCCTAATATCTAAACTCTAATATCTAAAACCTCAACATACGCTTGAAAAACACGATAATTGTTATATATTACTTCTTCGAGCGTTTTCCCGCCAAAATAAAAACATTTATCACAAAGTGTCTTTATTAAATGTTCATATTTTCAACCAATATATAATGTTCGTGAACAAAGTTTTTTCAAAAAACAAAAAAAAAAAAAAAAAAAAAAATTTGCTTATATATATATATATATATATATATATATATATATATATATATATATATATATATATATATATATATATATATATTACACATTGCTACTAATTGAACGTTAGTATCATCTAGTCCATAAGTACGCTACGTCCAGTAGATTACATAGATAAAAGCTTGTTACGTTTGCACGAATTTAAAACCTACATGATGATAAAAGGTGCATATAACAAAGATCAAAAACAAAATTATGCACAAAGGGAGCATCAACCCAGTGCAACCGCAGAAGTGTCACTTACCATACAACTTTATGCTTTTAAATCTTAAACTTCAATTAGTAAGGTAGAGAAACACAAAAAAATAGTGTTGATTGATTTACGACTTGACCATGAATGTGATCTAAAGCAAGCAAGATAAATTCGTAGAGTCAACATATCTAGAAAAATTAAAAGATCTCGAAATTGAAAATTAGGCTTTTATAACAACCTTTTCAGCAAAAAATAGCTAAAACTTTGCATAAAGAAAAAGTGAACCGGTCAACTCCACCAACATGTTTTGACTCGCTACAATAAAATTTTTTGAATATAACATATATAATACGTCCGAAGGTAATATTTGTACCCATTTTAAGTAGCTACATGTGCACCATACATACCACTTAGCAACTAAATCATCACACTAACACCCAATCCCATCTTTCATTTATCATAAATCTACATTTAGCATATGCCTACTATTAATAAATAAAACAACACTCTAAATTTTTTTCTTCTATACCAATGAATTGGCAAATATTTTCCAAAATAAGGGGGCCTCATTAAGCTAATGACTAACCTGGTGCGAAGGTGGCTTGATCAAGAATTTACCTTCAACAGTGATGTGTTTAGCACCTTTGGTTCAGATGTGCGCAACGACCCATTATTTTCTTGGCCCAAACCACGTGTTACATATGTGGGGATTGTGAGTGTAAGACCTACCTTAGAAATCTCTTGATAATTTCCTTGAACATGGATATTGCAACAATACCATGTAGTGAGATTGTTGGTGCACGTTCGAATTTTCATATCTTTCTTTCTTTTTGTGTGGCCTAAAGGAAAGCTTTGAAATGTAACCTAGATAATAACTATCGTTATATTAACGATTAGCATAATATTAATACCATATACATTAATAGAATCAAAACGAATACTCCGTATTAGATTAGTCTTTCAAAGCATTTAACTTTGTTGCCATATAACAAAAACTAACATTTTTTTATTGAACTTGATACCAAAATTTGAACTTCAATTAATAGAATCAAAACGAATACTCCGTATTAGATTAGTCTTTCAAAGCATTTAACTTTGTTGCCATATAACAAAAACTAACATTTTTTTGTTCATAATAGCGAAGTTCAATACAACACAACTATGCATTTAATGATACCATGTTTTAAAAGGTACAACACCTTTACTTTTGTCCATTCCCAACTTTACGCATAGTGTTTTCGTTAATTTTTTTACTTACGCTAACAATGGACTCGGAGCATACCACATGCAATTCACAAATATATATGACCATAACAGATATATATATATATATATATATATATATATATATATATATATATATATATATATATATATATATATATATATATATATATATATATGACCATAACATACATAACATACCTTGTAATGGTGTGTATGCTTCTATATGGGGAAGTACCGAGTATCGAAGAAATAGTGGCTTTTAAAAACTCTTCTTCTAATGCATAGTGTGTCACATCAGTACTCTTAAAATGAACATGAGAATCCTTGAATGTATTAGTGAGCAAAAAAATGTAATTTTGTATAATTGATGTAATCTACAAATCATTTACCATTGCATATATATAAAGCATATGTAAAAATGATAATTACTTATGTATGTTTAAATGGAAAGTGATTACCACATAACAATTCTCGATGAGCAATAGGCTGTTGACGATAATGATGAGTATAAGATAAAGCATATGCAATCCCTTCCATAACAAAACAAGTTTGGTGCTACCGGTTCAGTTACTGGTCACTCATAGGCAGACACAAGTTTTTTCAGCTGATTAGTAGCTAGAGGTGTGGTCTCTGTACGATGCCTCTGTCCATTTGGCTTTAGCCTAAAACGCAAACTGGGTTATT